>NC_084469.1:101605368-101919035 GCF_027409185.1 Cynocephalus volans
GCCCTATTTTAATGTAAAATATACTCTTGGCTATGGTTTTCATACAACCATTCTTTATTGGGTTAAGAAGGTACCTCTGGTTTCTACATGTCCTGAGAATCTTTTTGGAGTTGGCTAACCACAGTCCTAGCTCTTGAATGTTAAGTGCATTTTGTTGTATTGTAATTGTGGTTATGATTTCTCTTCATTGACCTCTTCTTGTGATGAACTGTGTAGACAAATATCCCAATATTAAACCAACTTTTCATTCCTAGAATAGGTTTTACTAGTTCGTCACATATTATTCCTTTAAAAATAGATTAAAATGTATTTTATTGAATTTTACTATCCAATTGAGTGTCTATATTCAGGCAGGTGATGTGCTTGAAAATTTCTCTTTTGTGTTCTAGTTGTCACTTGTGGTCACAGACTATCTTTTACACCAAACATTTGTATTAGTTGAACAGCTTCTCTGTGGCATACACCCTCTAAGTCCCTGGAAAGAAAAGTGATGAGAAAAAAACAGTCACAATCTCAGATCCATAAGTAAACATAAATTAATCAACATGAGGGACACATCAAGAAAGAGTACAACATGCTCTAATGTGGGGCTCACACACTCTGTCCCTCCTGACCCTCCACCTCTGCCCTCTCTAGTCCTCTCCATCACCAAGCTCACTGAGCCATATGCAGATTAGCATTCTGTTCTTTCAGTCTGGAATGTTTATGGATTTTTCACTTCCCCTGATTAACAATGACCAATTCTTCCTGTCTCAAGTCAAATATTCATATTCCAAAATTAAACTGCTTCTGTATGATTACATTTTGTCTTTAATTAACATATGCTAGTATTAATAATAGTGATCCCCTTTCTATTATAGAGAATGGCAACATTGCATTTAAAATTTGCTTTTTAATTTGTTTAGGATGATTTCATTTAGATAAGTCTGAATATTTTTAATCAAATCCATCACAACTATTTTCATAATTAGCTATTGATTTTAGAACAATACATTTCCACTTCACACTGTGGACCCATGAGCACACACTCTCACATACCTGTAGTTAGTATATTAATGGTGTTGTATTTTTGTTTCTTCTTCTCATGCATGAAGTCCACATGCTTTTTTCTCTTCTTGGAAGAATTCACCCAGCAGGCATTCTAAGAAAGAAGGTGCCATAGGGATCTTTGTTAATTTGAAGTGCTGTATGGCACTCCAAAGTGGTAACAGATCTGTTGTATTCATAATGATCAGTATTCCCCCCTTGATTGCTGCTCCATTTAATAAGGGATATTGATTAATGATAGTCATGAAAGACATGTCTATTGTGATATTAAGAACAAAAGTTCACATTTATGATATATCCATTATATGTCACAGGAAACACAGTAGAAAAATCACATGCCTCAGCTCATTTGACTTCTCTACTAATAGAGTTTAAATAACTTGCACAAGATCATGCAGCAGTAAGCTTTTGGATCAAAATTCTATTCCAGGAAGTCTGACCCAAGAACCTGTTTTCTAAATCATAGCCCTAGACTATACGTTGGAAGAGTTATATATCTGAATTAATTATCATAAAAGTTTAAATTTAATAACATTAATAATGACAGCTTTCATTTGCTGAGACTCCAAGTGTGAACAAAGGCATTGCTGAATCTCACAAAAGCTTACACATCTAGAAAGAAAAATATAAAGCACTGAGACTTAACTTACACATACCTAGGAAGAAACAGGTCACAGAACAAATGTTGTCTGACTTGAAAATCCTTGTGTTTATTACTACCTTAGAGCTAGTAAAATAGAGAAAGTATGGGAATTATCAAGGAAAAGACATGAAGTGCCTTCATGTATTTGGAAAGGTCATATCAAAGAAGAAATTTGTTTATGTCCATAGAGTCAAACAGGACAATTAAGAGTACTGAGTAGATGAAAAAAAGAGAGTGATTTCCTTTAAATTAAAGAAAGTCTGAATGATTATACACTTTTTAAATGAAAATAGGATACAATCAGGGTAATCAAATCACTATCAATGGAAGGAATCAACAGGGGGTGAAAGATGTTCATACAATGGTGACATTATAACATGATCACTAGCTAACGTGTCAGTTGCCTGTTCATTGAATGTTGCTTTTGCCTCCTTCCCCAACAGACACCCCAGCAACATGGAAGCAGAAAACCACACAGAAATATCAGAATTCCTCCTCCTGGGCTTCTCAGAGGATCCTGAACTTCAGGCCCTTCTCTTTGGATTGTTCCTGTCCATGTACCTGGTCACGTTGCTTGGGAACCTGCTCATCATCCTGGCCATCAGCTCAGACTCCCACCTCCACACCCCCATGTACTTCTTCCTCTGCAACCTGTCCTTCACTGACATCTGTTTCAGCTCCACCACAGTCCCAAAGATGCTGGTGAACATCCAGGTACAGAGCAAAGGCATCTCCTATATAGGGTGCTTCACTCAGATGTATTTTATGATGATGTTTTCTGGGCTGGATAACTTCCTTCTGACTGTGATGGCCTATGACCGGTACGTGGCCATCTGTCACCCCCTGCACTATACGGTCATCATGAACCCCCACCTCTGCGTCCTGTTTGTTCTGATGTCTTGGTTCATCATTTCCTGGGTCGCCCTGGTTCACACTGTTCTGATGTTGAGGCTGACCTTCTCTCCAGGCACTGAGATTCCACATTTCTTCTGTGACTTTGCTGAGCTACTCAAAGTGGCCCACTCTGATACCCTCATCAATTACATCTTCTTGTATGTGGCAACTTCACTGGTGGGTGTGTTTCCCGTCACAGGGATCCTCTTCTCTTACTCTAGGATTGTCTCCTCCTTAATGCAAATGTCCTCCACTGCAGACAAGTATAAAGCATTTTCTACCTGTGGCTCTCACCTCTCCGTGGTCTCCTTGTTTTGTGGAACTGGGCTTGGGGTCTACCTGACTTCTGCTGTGACCCGATCTTCCCAGAGTAGCTCAGTTGCCTCGGCGATGTACACTGTGGTCACCCCCATGCTGAACCCCTTCATCTACAGCCTGAGGAACAAGGATGTGAAGGGGGCCCTGGGAAGACTCTTCAGCAGAGCAGGCTCTTGTCTGTGAAGCATCACTGATCTCAGAACTAAGCTGTCATTGTGGGCCCCAGAACGAGATGTTATGTATTTAAATTTTCTGGCTGTTGCTCTCTCCTAAAACACATGCTGCATTTCTATTTTAAGCACTTCTACTCTGCTCTTTGTTTTTCTATTACTTCCTCCTCAGCAACTCCCTTGGTGACTTCTTTGTGCATATTCATCCAATACAGTGTCCTAAAATTTTCATTTTTGGTAAGTTTTCTTACAGCCTTGTCTAAGAATTCTAACTTGAGATTTAAAGTCTTTTTCATACCAAGTGCTGATGTGGTCTCTCCTAATCATCTTCTGAAACGTTGGTATTTGTTACCTTAGTTGTGGTCTTGTTTTTCCCTGGAAAGAAATGGAATAAAAATTAGATATTAGTTAAGGCAAAGTGCTTATCATATCAGGAGTGTCGTTGTTGCTTTACATGTGTGACTGTACTTAATCCCAAAAATGCTTTTTGAAATGTTTTCTATCATTCTGCAGGTTTTATAAAGGAAGGAACTGGGTGGATATGGACCACGCTTATCTATGCTTTGGCTCCACCTCGCAACCTGGCAGAGAGCCTGCATTTCTCATTTTGCCATGTTATTATTTCCTGAAAATAGTGATGGGATTTTCAGCTTCACAATGGCAATCTAGGTCTGTAAGCTGGTTTGGTGAAATGATTTATAGTAATACACAGCCTAGAATAACTCTGAGATCTTTCTTCATTCTTTGCGGTCCTTTATTCTCTATGTTCCTTCATTCCCTCCTTTCTTCCTTCCCACATTCTCTCCTTCCTTCTTTCCTTTCTCCTTCTGTTTGCCCTTTATTTCCCACGATTGCAATTTTAAGATGTATACCAAGATCTTAAAATGTATAATAATTAAATCAATAGAATAAGCATTGTTCTCTTACATGGTTTAATTTTTTCCTGAGACTTTCTAAAGGTTTCTTCAAGAATGGACATTAAACACTTGTGGAATGTTTTCAGACTGTGGTTCACATTTTTTATTGTGGTGAACATATGTAACATAAGAATTTCCATTTTTAGGAGTTTTAAACATACATTTGCATGGAATTAATTGTATTCACAATGCTGTGTAACCTCTACTTCCAAAGTTTTTTGCCACTCTAACATAAACTCTGCACCCAGTTGTTTAAATAACTTATTATTCCCTCCCTCTTTTTCTTGTAACCTCTAATCTACTTCTGTCTCTGAAAATTCTTTTGTATACTATCTTGTTCACTTTTGGAGAAGGACGTTGATAGAGTTGCACCTGCAGTGAATGTCAGGTGAGTAGATGCTGTCAGGGTTCAACCCCCATTCCCTGGGATCCTCTCATCATCTCCTTTCACACCATCCTGTGGCCAGTGGTCTGCACTAGCTGGAACCTACTGTGCCAATTGCATAGTGGCAGAAGTGACATGGAGTTAAGCCCCATCAGGTACTCTCTCGATGGAAAGACAAGGGGTATACTTTCTCTTTCGCCCCACAGCTGGGATTGTTCTAAAGTATGAGTCATACTGTTTTCCAGAATTTCCCCATTTGATTGAAATCTTTGCTCATTCACTGTGACAGCTGATATAATGCAAGATTTATTGGATGTATTTTCTTCTGTATTCACTTCTCCTCTCTTCCATCTGTGTTTTTTGCTCCTTTCAATAAAGTGTTTGCACATAAATCCTTGGCTCAGTGTCTGTTCTGTGAAACCCTCAACTAGCACAGGTGATGAAGACTGTGAAGGGGTATCAAGACCATATACTATAAGGAATTAGGGACTTCGTAGGGAAAAAAATAACTTATTATGGAAGCATGTAAGGTCTTCAAATTATTTACTAATTTGTTAGTGAGGCTAATTCAGTAAATGATAATTTGAGATCAATGTTATTTGGTGTGCCTTCGATTCACTTTGATTCCATTGGATTAAATTTATTGTCCACCTTGTATTTTTGGTACACTGTGTACAAATTGAGGAAGAGGCCAGAGAGGCAAAAATGACTGTGATACAGGGTGGTAAGAATAATAACATGGTTGCGTAGTAGATCCTGTTGAAAACAAAGAGAAACATGTTCAACATACTTTGAATAATTCCAGGCAAATTTTTTGTTTATTTTTAACAATTTTAGAGACACATAAATTTACACACTATGAAACCACCCATTAAAAGTATAAATTCAATTATTTTAGGAAATTTATAGAGTTATGTGACCACCACCACAATCCAGTTTATTTGATTAGGGGTGGGGTTTATATTTTGGAAAATATAATTTTTCAAATTGATTGTGCATGTTCAGAGGGCACAAAACTGACCAGCGGCACCTGTGCCCAACAATCCAGTTTTAGAATATCTTTATTATCCACAAAAATTCTCCTGTTCTCACTTGCAGTTAATAGGCACTCTCCAGCCTTAGGCATTGACTTATCTGCTTTCTGTTTCTATAAATGTGCCTTTTCTTGATATCATACAATCATACGATGTGTGGAATCATACAATAGTAGTCTTTTGTATCTGGCTTCTTTCACTTAGCATAATATTTTTGAGGACCACCATGTGGACACATGAATCAGTATTTTGTTCCTTTTAATTGCCAAATATTATTGTAGTGTATAGATATACTGCATTTTGCTTATTCATTTACCAGTCAAGGAACATTTGGATAACTCCAGTGTGGGATTGTCCTAAATACCTCTGCTATGAATATAGTCTTTGTGTTGATAAGTGTTTTCATTTGTCTTAGGTAAATAATCCAGAGTGCAATTGTTTTGTATTATCGTTAATTTATGCTTAATTTTTTAGATTCTGCCAGATCATTTTTCAAAGTAGCTACATCATTTTACATTCCCACCAGCAATGCATGAAGGTTTCAGTTTTTCACATCTTCACCACACTTGGGATTCATGTAAAACTTCTAGTAGGATGAGATACTTGAGAGCTGAATGACAAATACTGAGTAGATATTTAACTGGAGAATAGGGTTAGGTGGCATAAATAGACCTTCAAGAGTGAGGCATATCCAGAAGATAGATAAAACTTATAGCTGAGTTGTTAGAAATAAGGCTGGAAGTGTACATAGAGAACAGACCATTGAGAGTCTAATTTGATATACTAAGAATTTCATAAGCAATTGAGAGCCAGAGCCATGCTGTAATCATAGGTATAATATGAGGATTTTAGGAATTCTTTTTTTATTTATTTTATTTTATTTTGTAAATATACAATGTGGTTGATTATTGTGGCCAATTACCAAAACCTTCCTCAGACCACCCTCTTCCCATTCCCTTCCAACAACATCCTTTCTGTTTTCTTGTTGTATCAATTTCAAGGAATTGTAATTGTTGTGTCTTCTTCCCTCCCCCCCCCCCAGGTTGTTTGTGTATTTATTTATTTATTTAAATAAGTGAGAACATGTGGTATTTCTCTTTCTCTGCCTGACTTAATATAATTCTCTCTACATCCATCCATGTTGTTGCAAATGGCAGTATTTCACCATTTTTTATAGCTGAGTAGTAATCCATTGTTTAGATATACCACATTTTCTGTATCCACTCATCTGATGATGGACATTTCGACTGCTTCCAACTCTTGGCTATTGTAAAAAGTGCTGCAATAAACGTTGGGGAACAGGTATACCTTCAACTTGATGATTTCCATTTCTCTGGGTATATTCCCAGCAGTGGGATAGCTGGGTCATATGGTAGATCTATCTGCAATTGTTTGAGAAGCATCCATACCATTTTCCATAGAAGCCGCACCATTTTGCATTCCCACCAACAATGTATGAGAGCTCATTTTTCTCCACAATCTCGCCTGCATTTATCGTTAAGAGTCTTTTGGATATTAGCCATCCTAACTGGGGTTAGATGGTATCTCAGTGTGGTTTTCATTTGCATTTGCCTGTTTAGCTCTTTTGCCCTTTTTTTGATTTGGGTTACTTGTTTTTTTTCTTGTAAAGTTGTTTCGGTTCCTTGTATATTCTGGATATTAATCCTTCGTCAGATGTATATTTTTCAAATATTTTCTCCCACTCTGTTGGTTGTCTTTTAACTCTGTTAATTGTTTCTTTTGCTGTGCAGAAGCTTTTTAGTTTGATATAATCTCATTTGTTTATTTTTCCTTTGGTTGCCCATGCTTTTCAGGTCATATTCATGAAGTCTGTGTCCAGACCTACTTCTTGAAATGTTTCTCCTATGTTTTTTTAAGAAGCTTCATTGTTTCAGAGTGTATATTTAATTCTTTAATACATTTTGAGTTGATTTTAGTATATGGTGAGAGGTATGGGTCTAGTTTCATTCTCCTGCATATTGATATCCAGTTATCCCAGCACCATTTGCGGAAGAGGCAGTCTCTTCCCCAGAGTACAGGCTTGGGGCCTTTGTCAAAGATCAGATGGCTGTAGGTGTGTGGTTGATTTCTAGATTCTCTATTCTATTCCATTTATCAGTGTGTCTGTTTTTATGCCAGTACCATGCTGTTTTGGTTATTATAGCTTTGTAGTGTAGTTTAAAGTCAGGTAGTGTTATGCTTCCAGCTTTATTTTTTTTTGCTCATACTTGCTTTGGCTATGTGTGCTTTTAGTTATTCCATATAAATGCTGGATAGTTTCTTCCATTTTTGAGAAAAATGTCATTGGAATTTTTGATAGGGATTGCATTGAATTTTTATATCACTTTGGGTACTATGGACATTTTCACAATGTTGATTCTCCAATCCAAGAGCATGGGATATCTTTCCATCTTCTTGTGTTCTCCTTAATTTATCTCAGCAGTGATTTGTATTTCTCATTATAGAGATTTTTCACATCCTTGGTTAACTCAATTCCTAAGTATTTTATTTTTTTGTGGCTATTGTAAATGGGCAGGCTTTCTTGATTTCTCATTCTGCATGTTCACTATTGGAGAAAAGAAATGCTACTGATTTTTGTGTGTTGATTTTGTGTCCTGCTACTATGCTGAAATCATTTATCAACTCCAAGAGGTTTTTTTGTAGAGGCTTTAGGCTGTTCGATATATAGGATCATATCATCTGCAAAGAGGGACCGTTTGACTTCATCTTTTCCAATCTGGATGCCCTTTTTTTCCTTCTCTTCTGTTTACTCTGGCTGGTACTTCCAACACTATGTTGAATAGGAGTGGTGAGAGTGGGCATCCTTGTCTGGTTCCTGTTCTTAAAGGAAAAGCTTTCAGCTTTTCCCCATACAAGATGATATTGGCAGTGGGTTCATCATATATGGCTTTAAATATGTTGAGATACTTTCCATCTATACCTAACTTATAAAGAGTCTTTATCATGAATGATTGTTGAATTTTATCACATGCTTTTTCAGCATCAATAGAGATGATCATATGATCCTTGTGCTTGATTTTATTGATATGGTGTATCACATTTATTGATTTGAGTACGTTGAACCAACCTTGCATTACTGGGATGAATCCCACTTGATCGTGGTGTATAATTTTGCATATGTGTTCCTCTATTTTGTTAGCTAGTATTTTATTGAGTATTTTTGCATCTTTATTCATCAAGGATATTGGCCTGTAGTATTCTTTTTTAGTTGTATCTTTACCTGGTTTTGGTATCAGGGTGATATTTGCTTCATAAAATAAGTTTGGGAGAATTGCTTCTTTTTCTATCCTTTGGAATAGTTTGTAGAGAATTGGTCTCAATTCCTCTTTGAATGTTTGGTAAAATTCTGCTGTGAATCCATCCAGTCCTGGGCTTTTCTTTGTTGGAAGCCAGCTGATAACAGCTTCAATCTCTTTTATTTTTATTGGTCTATTCAGATTTTCTACATCTCCTTGGCTCGGTTTTGGTAACTTGTAGATGTCCAGAAATTTATCTATTTCCTCGAGCTTTTCGAATTTGTTGGCGTATAGTTCTTTGTAGTAGTCTCGAATGTTTCCTTGTATTTCAGAAGTATCAGTTGTAATATCTCCTTTTTCATTTCTAATTTTTGTTATTTGGATCTTCTCTCTTCTTTTTTTAGTTAGCCATGCTAATGGTCTGTCAATTTTATTTGTCTTTTCTAAAAAACCCCTTTTTGATTCATTGATCTTTTGTATTGTTTTTTGGGTTTCATTTCATTAAGTTCTGCTATGATCTGAATGATTTCTTTCCATCTGGTAACTTTGGGTTTGGATTGCTCTTGTTTTTCTAGTTCTTTAAGGTGAAGTGTTAGGTTGTTTTCTTACCATCTTTCCATTCTTCTGAAGTAAGCATTTAATGCTATAAATTTTCCCCATAGTACTGCTTTTACAGTATCCCACAGGTTTTGGTATGATGTGTCATTGTTTTATTAGTTTCAATAAATTTTTTGAGTTCCTGTTTGATTTCTTCTTGGACCCCTATGTCATTAAGTAGAATACTCTTTAATTTCCAGATGTTTGTATAGTTTCCAGAATTTTGTTTATTATTGATTTCTAATTTTAATCCATTGTGGTCTGAAAAAATACATGGGATAATTCCAATTTTTTTGAATTTCTTGAGACTTGATTTGTGACGTAACATGTGATCTATCCTGGAGAATGATCCATGTGCTGATGAGAAGAATGAATATTCTGAGGTTTCTGGATCGAATGTTCTGTAGATATCTGCCCTGTCCTATTGGTCCAGAATGTTGTTTAGATCTTGTGTTTCTCTCCTGATTCTTTGCCTAGATGATCTGTCCAACATTGACAGTGGGATGTTCAGGTCCTCTGATATTATGGTATTAGTTTCTATTTCCTTCTCTAGGTCTAAGAGAGTTTGTTTTATAAATCTCGCTGCTCCAACATTGGGTGCATATATATTTGTGATTGTTATGCCTTCTTGATGGATCAATACTTTTATCATTATGTAGTGGCCCTCATTATCTCTTTTTATAGTTTTTAGTTTAAAGTCTATTTTATCAGATATAAGAATAGCTTCTCCAGGTCATTTTTCATTTCTCTTTGCATGGTAAATCTTTTTCCATCCTTTCACTCTTAGTCTATGTGAGTCTTTATGGGTGAGGTGGGTCTCTTGTAGGCAGCATATAGTTGGGTCCTCCTTTTTAATCCATTCAGCCAGTCTGTGTGTTTTGATTGGGGAATTTAATCCTTTTGCATTAAGAGTTGTTATGGAAAGGTGTTGATTTACTCCTAGCATTTTATTGATTATTGTTTGGATGTCTTAGGTGTCTTTTGTACCTTTCTTTCTGAATTACTGTTTGTTTTCTGTATTTGTTGGTTCCTTGGGTTGTAGATGAACTGTTTTTTGTTTTCTCTTCATTGTTGGCATGTTTATTTTACTAGTGGGTTTTGATTTTTCTTGGGTTTTTATGGCAGTGGTAGTTGTATTTCAGGTACCAAACCCAGTACTCCCTTGAGAATTTCCTGTAAGGATGGTTGTGTGGTAGTGAACTACTGCAGTTTTTGTTTGTCTGAGCAAATATACTATTTACCCTTCATTTCGGAAGGATAGCCTTGCAGGGTAGAGTATTCTTGGCTGACAATATCTGTCTTTTAGTATTTTGAATATATCATCCCATTCCTTTCTGGCGTTTAGGGTTTGTGATGAAAAGTCTGATGTTAGTCTGATTGGGTCTCCCTTATATGTGATTTGATGCTTCTCTCTTGCAGTTTTTAAGATTCTCCCTTTGAGTTCTGCCAACTTTACTATAACATGTCTTGGAGAAGACCATTTGGGTTTAGTATGTTGGGGATCTTTGAGCTTCCTGAATCTGAAGATCTGTGTCTTTTTCTATGCCCGGGAAGTTTTCTGCCACTATTTTGTTGAATATGTTTTCAATGCAATCGCCTTTTTCCTCCCCTTCTGGAATACCCATGACTCAGAAATTTGAGCACTTAAGGTTTTCTGGTATGTCTCTTATATTTTCTTCAATGTTTTTAATTATTTTTTCTGGCGTTTTGTTGTTTGTTTGTTTGTTTGTTTGTTTGTTTGTTTGTCTGCCTCTGTTATTTCAAACAGCCCATCTTGAAGGTCAGAAGTTCTCTCTTCTGCTTCTCCAAGCCTGCTGGTTAAACTCTCTGTTGTGTTTTTTATTTCATTGAATGAATTCTTCATCTTGACAAGCTCTGCTACATTCTTTTTCAGGCCATTGATTTCCTTGTACATTTCTTCTTTCAGGTCTTGTATACTTTTCCTCATTTCATCATGTTGTGTAGATGAGTTTCCTTGTATCTCATTTAGTTTCCTTAGAATTATCACTCGAAATTCCTTGTCAGATATTTCAAGGGCTTCTTGTTCTATAGGATCTAGAGCTTGAGAGTTATAACCCTTTGGTAGTGTACTTTCTTGATTTTTCATATTTCTGGTATCTTTCCTTTGATGTTTAGTCATTGTGGCAGGGAATTTCACGGTCCACTGGTTTGACACTATTGTCTGGCTAGGATGTTGCTGGGGCTGTCAATTTGGAATAGCTGCTTCAGTGTCTGCTCGGTTTCCCACTCATGCCTAAGGTGCATGGTTGCCTCGGATCTTGGGCCTCTCCAGGGAGGCACCCCTCTGGTCAGCATGCACTCAGCTTCGCTGGGGATGGAGTCAGGGGGCAGTGCCAAGGCCTACCTGCTGGGTGGCATGTTGGCACCAGAGGGTGCATAGTGTCTGTGGATGTGCATAGTCTCTGTGGATCTTGGGCCTATTTGGCTGGGCACCTCTCTGATTGGCTCACACTCAGCCAGGCTGGGAATGGAGTCAGGCAGTAGTGAAGTGGCCTAACTGCTGCGTCACACACTGACACTGCAGAGTGTGTGGTCTCCACATATCTTCAGCTTCTCTGGCTCTAGTAACAACTTTTCTACTCTAAGAGGGATTATTTTATATTCAGGGCTTTTACCACATGTACAAAGATAATAAAGGCTCTTGGAGGAAGATTTGGAAGATGACTATGAGTATGTCTTTGGTCTTAATTCTGTTGAGGTCTCCTAAGTTGCATACACACTCCCAAACTCATATAATTGTATACATTAAATAACTACAGGTGATTACATTTCAATCATACATCAATAAAGTGGTTTAAAAAATAAGAAAAAAATTGAAAACACGGTACCTCTTTTCATCCATAACACACCAATAAAATCTCAAAATATTCTTTAAAAGAGGCACATCACAAAAATGGTTTTGGCTCCGTAGAGAAATTAAACTTTCTTTAGGGAAAACATTGTGACTTTTTTTTTTTCAAAGTAACTTTCATAAACTTTGACAATACATAGCTTCTAGAATATTTGGTTCTCTTTAGATATTTTTTCATTAATTTAATTAGTTACTTTTATTCAACATCAATCTATTCAAAATTGAACATATATTAATTGGGTACTTGCCATGAGGCAGTCACTGTTATAGGTCCTGGGAATGAAGAGTAAACAAAAGAGAATTTGTTTCCCCTAGAAGCTTACATTTCTTTTTTTTTTTTTAATTTTATTGTGTCGATATACATTGTGGTTTATTATTGTTGCCCCTTATCAAAACCTCCCTCCCTCCTCCCTCTCCTCCCTCCCACACAACAATGTCCTTTCTGTTTGCTTGTCGTATCAACTTCAAGGAATTGTAGTTGTTATATCTTCTTCCCCCCGCCCCCGGTTTTTTGTTTGTGTGTGTCTTTGTGTGAATTTATATATTAATATTTAGCTCCCACCAATAAGTGAGAACATGTGGTATTTCTCTTTCTGTGCCTGACACATTTCACTTAATATAATTCTCTCAAGGTCCATCCATGTTGTTGCAAATGGCAGTATTTCATTCGTCTTTAGAGCTGAGTAGTATTCTAATGTGTAGATGTACCATATTTTCCATATCCACTCATCTAATGATGGACATTTGGGCTGGTTCCAACTCTTGGCTATTGCAAAGAGTGCTGCGATGAACATTGGGGAACAGGTATACCTTCGACTTGATGATTTCCATTCCTCTGGGTATATTCCCAGCAGTGGGATAGCTGGGTCATATGGGAGATCTATCTACAAATGTTTGAGGAACCTCCATACCATTTTCCATACAGGCTGCACCATTTTGCAGTCCCACCAACAATGTATGAGCATTCCTTTTTCTCCGCAACCTCGCCAGCATTTATCGTTCAGAGTCTTTTGGATTTTAGCCATCCTAACTGGGGTAAGATGGTATCTCAGTGTGGTTTTGATTTGCATTTCCCGGATGCTGAATGATGTTGACCATTTTTTCATATGTCTGTTCGCCATTTGTATATCTTCCTTAGAGAAATGCCTACTTAGCTCTTTTGCCCATTTTTTAATTGGGTTGCTTGTTTTTTTCTTTTAAAGTTGTTTGTGTTTCTTATATATTCTGGATACTAATCCTTTGTCAGATGTATATTTTGCAATTATTTTCTCCCACTCTGTTGGTTGTCTTTCAACTCTGTTAATTGTTTCTTTTGCTGTGCAGAAGCTTTTTAGTTTGATAGAATCTCATTTGTTTATTTTTCCTTTGGTTGCCCGTGCTTTTGGGGTAGTATTCATGAAGTCTGTGTCCAGTCCTATTTCCTGAAGTGTTTCTCCTATGTTTTCTTTAAGAAGTTTTATTGTTTCAGGGTGTATATTTAAATCCTTAATCCATTTTGAGTTGATTTTAGTATATGGTGAGAGGTATGGGTCTAGTTTCATTCTCCTGCATATGGATATCCAGTTATCCTAGCACCATTTGCTGAAGAGGCAGTCCCTTCCCCAGTGGATAGGCTTGGTGCCTTTGTCAAAGATCAGATGGCAGTAAGTGTGTGGGTTGATTTCTGGATTCTATATTCTATTCCATTGGTCAGTGTGTCTGTTTTTATGCCAGTACCATACTGTTTTGGTTATTATATCTTTGTAGTATAGCTTAAAGTCAGGTAGCTTTCTGCCTCCAGCTTTATTTATTTTGCTCAGAATTGCTTTGGCTATGCGTGGTCTTTTATTATTCTATATAAATTTGTGAATAGTTCTTTCCATTTCTGAGAAAAATGTCTTTGGAATTTTGATGGGGATTGCATTGAATTTGTTTATCACTTTGGGTAGTAAGGACATTTTCACTATGTTGATTCATCCAATCCAAGAGCATGGGATATCTTTCCATCTTCTTGTATCCTCTCTAATTTCTCTCAGCAGTGGTGTGTAGATCTCATTATAAAGATTTTTCACCTCATTGCTAAACTCAATTCCTAAGTATCTTATTTTTTTGGTGGCTATTGTAAATGGGAAGGCTTTCTTGATTTCTCATTCTGCATGTTCACTAATGGAGAAAAGAAATGCTACTGATTTTTGTGTGTTGATTTTGTATCCTGCTACTGTGCTGAAATCATTTATCAATTCCAAGAGTTTTTTTGTAGAGGTTTTAGGCTGTTCGATATATACGTTCATGTCATCTGCAAACAGGGACAGTTTGACTTCATCTTTTCCAATCTGGATGCCCTTTATTTCCTTCTCGTCTCTGATTGCTCTGGCTAGTACTTCCAACACTATGTTGAATAGGAGTGGGGAGAGTGGGCATCCTTGTCTGGTTCCTGTTCTTAAAGGAAAAGCTTTCAGCTTTTCCCCATTCAGAATGATATTGAAAGTGGGTTTATCATATATGGCTTTAATTATGTTGTGATACTTTCCCTCTATACCTAACTTATAGAGGGTCTATGTCATGAATGAGTGCTGAATTTTATCAAATGCTTTTTCAGCATCTATAGAGATGCTGTAAGTTAGCAGACGGACCATATGGTCCTTGTGTTTGACTTCATTAATTTGATATATCACATTTATTGATTTGCATATGTTGAACCAACCTTGCATCCCTGGGATGAATCCCACTTGATCGTGGTGAATAATTTTACGTATGTGTTGCTGTATTCTGTTTGCTAGTATTTTAGTGAGGATTTTTGCATCTATATTCATCAAGGATATCAGCCTGTAGTTTTCTTTTTTGGTTTTATCTTTACCTGGTTTTGGTATCAGGATGATGTTTGCTTCATAGAATGAGTTTGGGAGATTTGCGTCTGTTTCAAACTTTCGGAATAGTTTGTAAAGAATCGGGGTCAATTCCTCTTTGAATGTTTGGTAAAATTCTGCGGTGAATCCCTCTGGTCCTGGGCTTTTCTCTGTTGGGAGCCTTCTGATAACAGCTTCAATCTCCTTTATTGTTTCTGGTCTGTTCAAATTTTCTACGTCTTCATGGTTCAGTTTTGGGAGCTTGTGTGTGTCCAGAAATTTATCCATTTCCTCCAGATTTTCAAATTTGTTGGCATATAGTTGTTTATAGTAGTCTCGAATGATTCCTTGTATTTCAGATGAATCAGTTGTAATATCACCTTTTTCATTTCTAATTTTTTTATTTGAATCGTCTCTCTTCTTCTTCTTTTTTTTTTTTTTTTTGTTAGCCATGCTAATGGTTTGTCAATTTTATCTTCTCAAAAACCAACTTTTGGATTCATTGATGTTTTCTATTGTTTTTTGGGTTTCAATTTCATTCAGTTCTGCTCTGATCTTAATGATTTCTTTCCGTCTGCTAACTTTAGGATTGGATTGTTCTTCTTTTTCTAGTTCTTTAAGGTGAAGTGTTAGGTTGTTCACTTGCCATCTTTCCGTTCTTCTGAGGTGAGCATTTAATGCAATAAATTTCCCCCTTAATACTGCTTTTGCAGTATCCCACAGATTTTGGTATGATGTATCATTGTTTTCATTAGTTTCAATAAATTTTTTGATTTCCTGCTTGATTTCTTCTTGGACCCATATGTCATTAAGTAGAATGCTGTTTAATTTCCATGTGTTTGTATAGTTTCCAGAGTTTCGTTTGTTATTAATTTCTAGTTTTAATCCATTGTGGTTTGAGAAATTACATGGGATAATTTCAATTTTTTTGAATTTGTTGAGACTTGATTTGTGACCTAATATGTGGTCTATCCTGGAGAATGATCCATGTGCTGATGAGAAGAATGAATATTCTGAGGTTGTTGGATGGAATGTTCTGTAGATATCTGCCAGTTCCAATTGGTCTAGAGTATTATTTAGATCTTGTGTTTCTCTACTGATTCTTTGCCTAGATGATCTGTCTAATATTGACAGTGGGGTGTTCAGGTCCCCTGCTATTATGGTATTAGTGTCTACTTCCTTCTTTAGGTCTAATAGAGTTTGTTTTATAAATCTGGCTGCACCAACATTGGATGCGTACATATTTATGATTGTTATGTCTTCCTGATTGATCAGTCCTTTTATCATTAATTAGTGTCCCTCATTGTCTCTTTTTATGGTTTTTAGTTTAAAGTCTATTTTGTCAGATATAAGAACAGCTACTCCAGCTCGTTTTTCTTTTCTGTTTGCATTGTAAATCTTTTTCCATCCTTTCACTCTTAGTCTGTGTGAATCTTTATGGGTGAGGTGGGTCTCTTGTAGGCAGCATATAGTTGGGTCCTCCTTTTTGATCCAGTCAGCCAGTCTGTGTCTTTTGATTGGGGAATGTAAGCCTTTTACATTAAGAGTTGTTAATGAAAGGTGTTGATTTATTCCTAGCATTTTATTGGTTGTTTGGTTGTCTTAGGTGTCTTTTGTTCCTTGCTTTCTGATTTACTGTTTGGTTTCTGTGTTTGTTGGTTCCTTAGGTTGTAGATAGCGGTTTTGTTTGATTGTTTTCTCTTCATGGATGCCATTTTTATTATAGTAAAGTGTTTTGATTTTTCTTGGGTTTTTATGGCAGTGGTAGTTATTTTTCAGGAACCAAACCCAGTACTCCCTTGAGGATTTCTTGTAAGGGTGGTCGTGTGGTAGTGAACTCCCACAGTTTTTGTTTGTCTGAGAAATATACTATTTGCCCTTCATTTCGGAAGGTTAGCCTTGCAGGGTAGAGTATTCTTGGCTGGCAATCTTTGTCTTTTAGTATTTTGAATATATCATCCCCTTCCTTTCTAGCTTTTAGGGTTTGTGATGAAAAGTCTAATGTTAGCCTGATTGGGTGATTTGACGCTTCTCTCTTGCAGCTTTTAAGATTCTCTCTTTGTCTCTGAGTTTTGCCTATTTGACTATAACATGTCTTCGAGAAGGCCTTTTTGGGTTGAATACGTTTGGAGATCGTTGAGCTTCCTGGATCTGAATATCTGTGATTTTTCCTATACCTGGGAAGTTGTCTGTCACTATTTTGTTGAATATGCTTTCAATGGAATCTCCATTTTCCTCCCCTTCTGGAATACCCATGACTCGGATATTTGAGTGCTTAAGGTTGTCTGATATCTCTCTCAGATTTTCTTCAATGTCTTTGATTCTTTTTTCTTCTTTTTTTTTTTTTTTTTTTTTTTGTCTGCTTGTGTTATTTCAATCAGCCCATTTTCAAGTTCGGAGGTTCTCTCTTCAACTTCGACAAGCCTGCTGGTTAAACTCTCCGTTGTGCTTTTTATTTCACTGAATAACATCTTCAGTTCAGCAAGTTCTGCTACATTTTTTTTCAGGACATTGATTTCCTTGTACATTTCCTCTTTCAGGTCTTGTATACTTTTCCTCGTTTCATCATGATGTCTAGCTGAGTTTTCTTGTATCTCATTCAGTTTCCTTAGAATTATCACTTGAAATTCCTTGTCAGTCATTTCAAGGGCTTCTTGTTCTATAGGATCTAGAGTTTGAGATTTATTAACTTTTGATGGTGTACTTTCTTGATTTTTTGTATTTCTGGTGTCTTTTTTTTGATGTTTATTCATTGTGGCAGGGGGTTTCACAGTCCACCTGTTTGAGACTATTGACTAACTAAGATGTTGCTGTGGTTGCCAATTTGGTATGGCTACCTCTGTGACTGCTCAGGTGGCCTCTAGTGCCTTGTGTGTGTGGATGCCTTGGGTCTTGGGCCTCTCCGGGGGCCACCTCTCTGGTCAGCTTGGACTCTGCTGGGCTGCTGGATCATGAGACGGTACCACAGGGTGTGTGGTCTCTGCTGAGCTTCCACTTCCCATGCAGGACTTCTCCCTGATCCGTGCACTCTGGCCCAGGCTGCTGGATCATGCAGTGGCGGCCCCACAGGGTGTGTGGTTTCTGGAGAGTCTCCGCCTCCCTAGCCGGACGTTTCCCCGCTCAGTGCGCACTGGGCTGGGCTGGGATGTGTCTTCTGCAACCCTTGTCTATCAGCCTGGCCTTCAAGACCCTGCTCAGCACTGCCTTGCCCAGTACGTCTATCAGCTTTCTTCTAGGCGCAGACAACTGGTCGCTCTGGGTGCCTTTGTAGCACTGTGTAGATCTTTCTCGGGACTTATCACCTTCCTGCTGGTATTGCGATTATTTGTGTACTGGTCTTATCTCCCACACCAGAGCGTGAGCTCCTCGGGGGAGGAGCCCGCAGCACACGGTTCACCTTTGAATCCCCCCGGCACGGACTGACTCCGGTGCCCGCCCGCAGTCAGCTCTCTGGCAGGTTCAAGTGAACCTGGGAACGCTCCAACCACACTATTCCTAACTAGAAATCTGTTAGGCATTTTTCTGAACTGGTGGCCACAGAGATGGTATCTGCCTCCCGGTAACAGGAAGTTTACCAGAGGTTGGAGCCTAGGGTGAAGTGGAGTGACAGTCAGCCCAGCTCGTACTTCCTTGCCCTCCTGACACTGGCCAGGGATGCCACATGCCACCAGCCCTGCCAGAGAACCACAGAGGGAGGGGGAGAGGAGGCTGGCCTTCAGGCCCCCGGGATGCCCCATGCTGGGGCAAGCAAGTTTGAAGGCTCAGTGAGGAGCCGAGCCAGGCAAGGAGGACAGGCCTGGCCAAGCCGGGCCAGAGCCGCCACCACCTGAGAAAATGGAGGCAGCCCCGGGGCCAGTGAGTGGCCCAGTGGGGCAGGTGGAAGCTGGGCAGGAGTCTGCCCCCCAAGCAGGGCCAGGCCGGGGGTCACTCACGGGGCTGGGCCAGGCTGGGCAGCTCTCTCTCTGCCTCCGCATCCTTGCCGTCAACATCCTCAGCTGCCGCCACCTTGGGCTGCTCACTCGGTCCCACGGTGTGGCTTGGGCACTCCCAGGAATCTTCTTTTATGCGGGCCTGAAACCTTGAATCCTGAATAGGGCAGCTGGCTGCTGCAGCTAAGAAACAGTTCTTTTCCTGCTCCAAACTTCAAAGCTGTTGCCTGTAAATGAGGTAGCCTCTCAGTTTCTGAAGCTGGGAAATCCAAAGTACATCTGGTGGTGGCGATAGTGACCCAGGGGTCTCACATTGCAAGATGGTGGAAGCAGAGAGAGCAGAGAGAGAGAGAGACAGATCTCATCTTCTAAATCCGTCAGAGCCATGCCCTGACCACCGTTTTTAATCCATTCCAACATTGTGACTTTTTAATCAAACCAAACAAAGAAGAGTTTCTTCTTGGAAGAAATAAATGCATCTCCCCCAACTGTTGCCTCCACAGACAGAAAATGGACTGAAATTTTTCCATTTGGCTAACTGCTTTGTATCCCAAGGGAACTGAATTGTTAGGAGAGTAGAGAGAAAATGAAACAATGTGTTTAATGAGGCACTCTGAGAATTCAACCATGGAGATGCTAGAAACTTTAAACACACCCCTGTTACCCCTTACCTGTAATGCTCTGACACCAACCTATGTAAAAATACAAGGGGGCTTCACAGGGACAGATCACAAAGGACAGAAAGCTTCAGTGAAAACCAGGGAGTGAGTCCATTTGTCCCAGTGAGGGTTGCTGGAATAAGAAAGAAAAGAGGAGAGGAAGTGGTTATTAAGCTTGACTTCTGGAAGAATGAGACAGGAACAATCCCATTTATATTCAGTCTATGAAGGTGAAGTCCATGTACTTTGAAGGTACTTTCGTTTCCACTGAAACCAGTCTTTGACAGGTTTTTTTTCTTTCCTTCTCTCACTCTTTGGAATCTAGAGCCTCTCTCCAATATGAATTATATTCTTGAGAGTCTCCAGCTCTTCTTCACTCTTTCTGATAAATTACAGACTCCTGCTAGCCTTCCTGCATCCAATTATTTACTTTTTATTTATTTATTTGTTAATTATTTATTTCTTCAAAGACCTATGATTCATAAGGTAATGTCTTTTCTGCTCCTACTATGGTTGAAATTTTCTATTATTCCTTAACTATTCTCACTGATAGTAACTTACCGATAGCCCTTATTAGTTCTATACTGATGTGGTCATTGTCTCACTGTAGTGTCCACGATGTCATCTGCAAATGATGTGATTATTTCTGATCTTCAGTTCTCAGTCCAATTTCCCATTCCCATATTACCAGTCTCTTTCCATGTTCAGGAAAATGTCACATGATTGAAGATGGAGTAGTCTGCCTTGGCGTGTTCATGAATTTAATGCAAAACTTTAGTATTTCAAGGTAGCATAGCTCATTGTCATAAAAAAACATTTTTATTGTTGGCTGTAAAAAATCATTTTTATTAAGAAATTGTCCTTGATGTCTTTATTTACCAAGCATTCTGCCCTGGCTGCTAACCACAGTAATGGCTGTTAAAGTTCTTCAAATTTTTTTTTTTTTTTTTTTTTTTTTTTTTTTTTTTTTTTTTTTGCATTGTGACTATGGTTATAATTTCTCTTCATTGGCCTATTTTTGTGGTGAATTATGTTGACAAATATCCTTGTATTAAAATTACTTCCATTTGTAGAATAGGAACTACTGTTCATCATGTACAAAGGTACTTCACAAAGTTCATGGAAAAATAGAATTATAAGATAAGGTGAATCTTTCCATGAACTTTTTGAAGATCCCTCATATTATCATTTTAAAATAGATACAAAGGCAGTTTCCTTTACTATTCAATTTTGTGTCTATATTCAGGCATGTGTTGTGCTAGGAGATTTCTCTTTTGTGAGATGGTTGATATTTTAGTCTCTATCCTCATTATACATCAACTTTTTGTATGTGTTGAACACCTGCAATGTCACAGGCACCATGGAAGTCCCTCAAGGCAAATCATGAGCCAAAAGAATAAAAACCACAGACCTCCATTAAACATAAATTTACCAATGTGAGAGGGACATCAAAAAATTCACAGGATGCTCTACTTGTGGTTGTCATACAATCTGTCCCTCCTCACCCTCATCCTCTGCTCCCCGTCACACTGGCTTCCCCAATCCCTTCATTACCAAGTTCACCACCCACCTAGACAGAAAGAAAGCATTCTTTTCTCTCATTCTAGAATGTTAACTCTTTTCTTATTTCCAATGATTAACAACAATAACCCATTTTTCTGTTAGCTCAAATATTACTATTTCAGAGAAGCCTCTATGATCCATCTTCTAAGACTAAGTTGCTTCTAAGTTAATTAAAGAAAAATTAATTTTTTTGTCTGGGAATTAATAATACTATTTTTTCTATCATAAATGTTATAAACATTTATTTCAAATCTCAGATTTGCCTTTTAATTTTTAAGATGGATTTCATTTATAGTTCTCTGAACATTGTTTACCAAATCTGTCAACTCTATGTTTTGATAATTAACTCTGCTGATTTTACATCCCCACTCAACAGCATGTGCACATGACCACACTCTCTCACATACACCTTGTGTTTGATTTGTGCTCTTCTTTCCCCTTCTCTTATGTATGCAGTCCTCATATTTTTGCCATTTCTTAGAAGAATTCACCCTACATGTCTTCTGTGTAAGAAGCAGCCATATGGATCTTCATTAATTAGGAGTGTTGTTTGGTGGCCCAAAGAGGTAACTGACCTGTTGTATTTGTAAGAATCAGGGAACGTCATCTCGATGGCTGGCCCTTTTAAGGAGGATATCGGTAAATGATATCTATTCAAGACACTCATTGTGATATTAAGAACAGAAGTTTATATTTATGAAAGGCCCATTGAATGTCTCAGAAAGCACAGTAGAAAAATGACATGCATCATTTCATTGAATTTCACTCTTTGATTCCACCATGGAGGGAATATTTGCTACTCCTACAATGGAAGTGAATGATCTGGAGGTAAGAGTGTTTAAATAACTTTCTCAGTCACACACAGCAGGATATTGGCAAAATAAAATTTTATTCCAGGAAGTCTGACTCAAGAAACCATTTCCTTAGTTAATCTCTTCTGGATGTCTATACTCCAATGTTTATTGCAGCCCTATTTACATTAGCCAAGAGTTGGAACCAGCCCAGATGTCCATCATCTGATGACTGGATAAGGAAACTGTGGTGTATCTACACAATGAATATTACTCTGCTATAAAAAAGAACTAAATACTACCATTTGCAACAGCATGGATGGACTTAGAGAAAACTTTATTAAGAGAAACAAGTCAGGCACAGAAAGGGAAATACCATATGTTCTTACTAAAGTGTGGGAGCTAAAAATAAATTAATAAACACAAAAAAAATCAAGGGTGGGGAGGGGAAGAAGATAGAATAACCACAAAAATTCCTTGAACTATTTAAGTCTACTGAACAGATATGATATGGGGGGAGGGGAGGGGGTGGACAGGAATGGGTAAAGGGGCATGAAAATCAATTACAATGTATATTGAGGAGAAAAAGAAAATAAAAAGAAAAAAGAAACAATTTTCTACATAATGGCTCTATACTGTAGCTTGAAAAAATTATAATCCTAAAAAGTTATCATAAAATATTTTATAATTTTTGAAGTTTAATAATAATAACCGTAATATGAACAGCTATCATTTATTGGAATGTCTACAGTGCACCAAGGCATTTTTAAACCTTGAATAGGAGGTAATAGTAATAACTACCTTTTTAGAAAGAAAGAAATAAAGCATACAGAGTTAACTCTCACATCACTAGGAAGCATCCAGTCACAGAATAAAAGTTGTTTGAGTTAAAAATCCATGTCTTCATCTTCTGGATAGCTGAACCTGTGGAGGTTCCTGAAAGGTGGAGCACCGAGGGAGGGCTTGGAAGCTCCGCGCCCCTTCTCCTATATCTCACCCTGTGCGTCTCTTCATCTTTCACCTAATACAAATAGAATAACTTTGGAAGAAATTTTTCTAGTTTATTCTTTCCCATCAAAATGCTGGATTTGCCCAGAGAGTTTCAAGATGGCGGGGGCTGCGGCGGCTGGCGCGGAGTAGCTGAGGTGGAAAAGGTGGCCACTGGGCCTCAGGCAGCTGGGAAACTTGTGGACCTTCCTCTGGCCATCTCTTAAGGGAGGACTGCTGCTGCTGGCCGGTCGTGGGGGCTCAACGCCACTTTGCCCCCGGCAGGAGAGGCTGCCTCATTTACAGTCAACAGCTTTGAAGTGTGGAGCAGGAAAAGAACTGATTCTTAGCTGCAAAAGCGAGTCTTGAAACAGGGAACACGGCATCAGGGCTGCTGTGGATGCAGCCAGGATCCCGGAGGCTGGGGCCGCGCTGAAGGCGGCCAGCTGCCCTATTCAGGATTCGAGGTTTCAGGCCGGCATTAAAGAAGATTCCTGGGAGCGCCCGAGCGGCGCCACGACTGAACAGCCTGAGGCGGCAGCGCCGAGAACATGGAAGGCAACAAACCAGAGACAGAGCGAGCGCCCGACCTGGCACAGCACTGTGAGTGATCCCTGGCACAGCTCTGTTCGGGGGGTGGATGCCCAAGCGGCTACCGCCTGCACCAACAGGCCACTCACTGCCCCGGTGCTGCCTCCATTTTCCCAGGTGCGGGCAGCTCCGCCCTGCTCGGCCATCACTGAGCCCATTTGCTTGGCCTGGCGCGGGGCTTTCCGGACCCTGCGGGCCGGCCTCCTCTCCCACTCCCTCCGCGGTTCTCTGGCAGGGCTGGGGGTGTGGGGCGTCCCGACCAGTGTTGGGAGGGCTAGGAAGTATGGGCGGGCCGACTGTCACTCCACCACTTCCTGTTACTGGGAGGCAGATACCATCTCTGCGACCACCAGTTTGGAAAAAAGCCTAACGAATTTCTGGTTGGGAATAGTGTGGTAGGAGAGTTCCCAGGTCCGCTTGAACCTGCCGGAGAGCAGGCTGCAGGCGGGCACTAGACTCGGTTTATACCGGGGGGATACAAAGGTGAACAAGACCCGAGAAAGATCTACACAGTGCTACAAAGGCACCCAGACAGACCGGTCGTCTGTGCCTAGCAGAAACCTGGTAGACTTCCTGGGCGAGGCGGTGCTGAGCAGGGTCTTGAAGGCCCAGCTGATAGACGAGGGGTGCAGAAGACACACCCCAGCCCAGCACAGTGCGCACAGAGGGGGGAGACGTGCAGCCAGGGAGGCGGAGACTCGACAGAAACCACACACCCGGTGGGGTCGCCACTGCACGATCTACCAGCCTGGGCCAGAGCACACGGAACGGGGAGAAGTCCTGTACAGAAAGTGAAAGCTCAACAGAGATCACACACCCTGTGGTACGTGCTCCACCAGCCCAGCAGAGTACAAGCTGACCAGAAAGGTGGATCCCCGGAGAAGCCCAAGACCCGAGGCAACCACACACACAAGACACTAGAGGCCAACTGAGCAGTCACAGCGGGAGCCATACCAAATTGGCAACCACAGCAACATCCTAGTTAGTTATTAGTCTCAAACCGGTGGACTGTGAAACCCCCTGCCACAATGAATAAACACCAAAAAAAAGACACCAGAAATACAAAAAATCAAGAAAGTACACCACCAAAAGTTAATAAATCTCATACTCTAGATCCTATAGAACAAGAAGCCCTTGAAATGACTGACAAGGAATTTCGAGTGATAATTCTAAGGAAACTGAATGAGATACAAGAAAACTCAGCTAGACATCATGATGAAAGGAGGAAAAATATACAGGATCTGAAAGAGGAAATATACAAGGAAATCAATGTCCTGAAAAAAAATGTAGCAGAACTGGCTGAACTGAAGAAGTTATTCAGCGAAATAAAAAACACAACGGAGAGTTTAACCAGCAGGCTTGTTGAAGTTGAAGAGAGAACCTCTGAACTTGAAGATGGGCTGTTTGAAATAACACAAGCAGACAAAAAGAAAGAAAAAAGAATCAAGGACATGGAAGAAAATCTGAGAGAGATATCAGACAACCTCAAGCGCTCAAATATCCGAGTCATGGGTATTCCAGAAGGGGAGGAAAATGGAGATTCCATTGAAAACATATTCAACAAAATAGTGGCAGAAAACTTCCCAGGTATAGGAAAAATCACAGATCTTCAGATCCAGGAAGCTCAACGATCTCCAAACGTATTCAACCCAAAAAGGCCTTCTCCAAGACATGTCATAGTCAAATTGGCAAAACTCAGAGACAAAGAGAGAATCTTAAAAGCTGCAAGAGAGAAGCGTCAAATCACCTATAAGGGAGCCCCAATCAGGTTAACATCAGACTTTTCATCACAAACCCTAAAAGCTAGAAAGGAATGGGATGATATTTTCAAAATACTAAAAGACAAAGATTGCCAGCCAAGAATACTCTACCCTGCAAGGCTATCCTTCCGAAATGAGGGGCAAATAGTATATTTCTCAGACAAACAAAAACTGCGGGAGTTCACTACCACAAGACCACCCTTACAAGAAATCCTCAAGGGAGTACTGGGTTTGGTTCCTGAAAAATAACTACCACTGCCATAAAAACCTAAGAAAAATCTAAACCCGCTAGTACAATAAAAATGGCATTCATGAAGAGAAAACAAGCTAACAAAAACACTATCTACAACCTAAGGAACCAACAAACACAGAAACCAAACAGTAAATCAGAAAGCAAGGAACAAAAGACACCTAAGACAACCAAACAACCAATAAAATGCTAGGAATAAATCAACACCTTTCAATAACAACTCTTAATGTTAAAGGCTTAAATTCCCCAATTAAAAGACACGGACTGGCTGACTGGATCAAAAAGCAGGACCCAACTATATGCTGCCTACAAGAGACCCACCTCACCCATAAAGATTCACACAGACTAAGAGTGAAAGGATGGAAAAAGATTTACCATGCAAACAGAAAAGAAAAACGAGCTGGAGTGGCTATTCTTATATCTGACAAAATAGACTTTAAACTAAAAACCATAAAAAGAGACAATGAGGGACACTACTTAATGATAAAAGGACTGATCCATCAAGAAGACATAACAATCATAAATATGTATGCACCCAATGTTGGAGCAGCCAGATTTATAAAACAAACTCTATTTGACCTAAAGAAGGAAATAGACACTAATACCATAATAGCAGGGGACCTGAACACTCCACTGTCAATATTAGACAGATCATCTAGGCAAAGAATCAGTAGAGAAACACAAGATCTAAACAAGACTCTAGACCAATTGGAATTGGCAGATATCTACAGAACATTCCACCCAACAACCTCAGAATATTCATTCTTCTCATCAGCACATGGATCATTCTCCAGGATAGATCACATATTAGGTCACAAATCAAGTCTCAATAAATTCAAAAAAATTGGAATTATCCCATGTATTTTCTCAGACCACAATGGATTAAAACTAGAAATTAATAACAAACAAAACTCTGGAAACTATACAAACACATGGAAATTAAACAGCATTCTACTTAATGACATATGGGTCCAAGAAGAAATCAAGCAGGAAATCAAAAAGTTTATTGAAACTAATGAAAACAATGATACATCATACCAAAACCTGTGGGATACTGCAAAAGCAGTATTGAGGGGAAAATTTATTGCATTAAATGCTCACTTCAGAAGAATGGAAAGATGGCAAGTGAACAACCTAACACTTCACCTTAAAGAACTAGAAAAACAAGAACAATCCAATCCTAAAGTTAGCAGACGGAAAGAAATCATTAAGATCAGAGCAGAACTGAATGAAATTGAAAACCAAAAAACAATTCAAAAGATCAACGAATCAAAAAGTTGGTTTTTTGAAAAGATAAATAAAATTGACAAACCATTAGCATGGCTAACAAAAAAAAGAAGAGAGAAGACTCAAATAACAAAAATTAGAAATGAAAAAGGCGATATTACAACTGATTCATCTGAAATACAAGGAATCATTCGAGACTACTATAAACAACTATACACCAACAAATTTGAAAATCTGGAGGAAATGGATAAATTTCTGGACACACACAAGCTCCCAAAACTGAACCGTGAAGACGTAGAAAATTTGAACAGACCAATAACAATAAAGGAGATTGAAGCTGTTATCAGAAGGCTCCCAACAAAGAAAAGCCCAGGACCAGATGGATTCACAGCAGAATTTTACCAAACATTCAAACAGGAATTGACACCGATTCTTTACAAACTATTCCAAAAGATTGAAACGGACGCAAATCTCCCAAACTCATTCTATGAAGCAAACATCATCCTGATACCAAAACCAGGTAAAGATATAACCAAAAAAGAAAACTACAGGCCGATATCCTTGATGAATATAGATGCAAAAATCCTCACTAAAATACTAGCAAACAGAATACAGCAACACATACGAAAAATTATTCATCACGATCAAGTGGGATTCATCCCAGGGATGCAAGGTTGGTTCAACATACGCAAATCAATAAATGTGATACACCATATTAATAAACTCAAACACAAGGACCATATGATCATCTCTATAGATGCTGAAAAAGCATTTGATAAAGTTCAGCACTCATTCATGACAAAGACCCTCTATAAGTTAGGTATAGAGGGAAAGTATCTCAACATAATTAAAGACATATATGCCAAACCCACTGCCAATATCATCCTGAATGGGGAAAAGCTGAAAGCTTTTCCTTTAAGAACAGGAACTAGACAAGGATGCCCACTCTCACCACTCCTATTCAACATAGTGTTGGAAGTACTAGCCAGAGCAATCAGAGAAGAGAAGGAAATAAAGGGCATCCAGATTGGAAAAGATGAAGTCAAACTGTCCCTGTTTGCAGATGACATGATCCTATATATCGAACAGCCTAAAACCTCTACAAAAAAACTCTTGGAATTGATAAATGATTTCAGCACAGTAGCAGGATACAAAATCAACACACAAAAATCAGTAGCATTTCTTTTCTCCAATAGTGAACATGCAGAACGAGAAATCAAGAAAGCCTGCCCATTTACAATAGCCACCAAAAAAATAAAATACTTAGGAATTGAGTTAACCAAGGAGGTGAAAAATCTCTATAATGAGAACTACAAACCACTCCTGAGAGAAATTAGAGAGGATACAAGAAGATGGAAAGATATTCCATGCTCTTGGATTGGAAGAATCAACATAGTGAAAATGTCCATACTACCCAAAGTGATATACAAATTCAATGCAATCCCCATCAAAATTCCAAAGACATTTTTCTCAGAAATGGAAAAAACTATTCAGACATGTATATGGAACAATAAAAGACCACGAATAGCCAAAGCAATGCTCAGCAAAAAAAATAAAGCTGGAGGCATAACACTACCTGACTTTAAGCTATACTACAAAGCTATAATAACCAAAACAGTATGGTACTGGCATAAAAACAGACATACTGACCAATGGAATAGAATAGAGAATCCAGAAGTCAACCCACACACTTACTGCCATCTGATCTTTGACAAAGGCACCAAGCCTATTCACTGGGGAAGGGACTGCCTCTTCAGCAAGTGGTGCTGTGATAACTGGATATCGATATGCAGGAGAATGAAACTAGATCCATACCTCTCACCGTATACTAAAATCAACTCAAAATGGATTAAGGATTTAAATATACACCCTGAGACAATAAAACTTCTTAAAGAAAACATAGGAGAAACACTTCAGGAAATAGGACTGGGCACAGACTTCATGAATACGACCCCCAAAGCACGGGCAACCAAAGAAAAAATAAACAAATGGGATTATATCAAACTAAAAAGCTTCTGCACAGCAAAAGAAACAATTAACAGAGTTAAAAGACAACCAACAGAGTGGGAGAAAATATTTGCAAAATATATATCTGACAAAGGATTAATATCCAGAATATATAAGGAACTCAAACAACTGTACAAGAAGAAAACAAGCAACCCAATTAAAAAATGGGCAAAAGAGCTAAGTAGGCATTTCTCTAAGGAAGATATACAAATGGCCAACAGACATATGAAAAAATGCTCAACATCACTCAGCATCCGGGAAATGCAAATCAAAACCACATTGAGATACCATCTAACCCCAGTTAGGATGGCTAAAATCCAAAAGACTATGAACGATAAATGCTGGCGAGGCTGCGGAGAAAAAGGAACTCTCATACATTGTTGGTGGGACTGCAAAATGGTGCAGCCTCTATGGAAAATGGTATGGAGGTTCCTCAAACAATTGCAGATAGATCTACCATACGACCCAGCTATCCCACTGTTGGGTATATACCCAGAGGAATGGAAATCATCAAGTCGAAGGTATACCTGTTTCCCAATGTTTATCGCAGCACTCTTTACAATAGCCAAGAGTTGGAACCAGCCCAAATGCCCATCATTGCTTATTTTGGGCCGAGCCAGTGGCGCACTCGGGAGAGTGCGGCGTTGGGAGCGCAGCGACGCTCCCGCCGCAGGTTCGGATCCTATATAGGACAGGCTGGTGCACTCACTGGCTGAGTGCCGGTCACGAAAAAGACAAAAAAAAAAAAAAAAAAAAAACATTGCTTATTTTTATATGAGAGATAACATTCAATTGAACATGGAAGCTGTAAGAAATAACAATTAGTGAACATGCAGAGAATTGTTGCCAAAAACCATCCAAAGAAATATGTAAAATGTAAAAAAAAGGTAGGAGACGAGTATTATAAAGTAAGAAACAAATGTATCATTATTTGGTTGTATATACCAGATAATGGAATACTACTCAGCCATAAAAAAGAATGACATTATGCCATTCACAGCAACATGGATGAGCTTAGAGAAAATTATGTTAAGCGAAATAAGCCAGGCATGGAAAGAGAAATATCATATGTCCTCCATCATAAGCGGAGCTAGAAAAAGATAGAGAGAGAGAAAGAGAACAGATAAAAAGAAATAAACAACAATTGCAATAATACCTTGAACCTTTGAAAAGAGAGAACAGAACTGAGGTTATTAGTGGTGGGGAAAAGGGAGGAAGAGGGGAGTTATTGAGAAATTAGTGAAGTGTCACAAAGATTGATAACAGTTTGCAAACATGTGTATACTAATTACCCTGATTTGATCTCCACATATTGTACACAGGTATTGATATTCAAATTTGTACACCACAAATATGTATAACTAATTGTCAAAGAATAACATTCCTACAGAAACTGAAGGCATGCCTCCCCAGAAACGTACCCACAAACCAGATTAAAGCAATAATCTATTATTTCAATGCACTCTCAGGATGGAGGGGGTCAGCGTGCACACTTTACACTGACCACTGCTTGCAACCCTACATTCTTTGGTGATGTACCCCTGCAATTCTTGCAGCCACAGGGAGGTAGTCGAGGACTCCCATATCTCTCTTGGGCACAGACACATGCCTGCAGCACCAGTGAGCCTTCCCAGGGTTGCCTGCCCCAGCAAGGGACTTGAGAGGGATCCAGCATCTCTTTGGGGGACACAACAGTCCACCAACGGCCCCACCAACCTCTCATGCAGCATTCCACCTTAGCTGAGGAGATCCAAGTGTCCCACTAATGCTCTTAGAGACACCAGGTTCTGTTCACAAACCCAGCAGCCTAACCCACAGTGAGCACTCTGGCTGAATATCTTCAGAAAGCCCCAGCATCCCTCTTGAGGTTGAACGGTCTCACATAAAACTTTTAACACCTCACCAAGAGTGCCCTACTTCCACAGTGGTGCTGTCGACCATTCCAGTGTCCCTCCTGACAGTACAGGGGCTCACATACCATTCCAAGAACCCCACTCAGTGTCACCTGTCTCAACAACAAAGCTACAGAGTACCCCAAGGTCTCCCTTGAGGGATAGGGCTCTGCCTGGAGCCCAAGTGACACCACTGAAGCACCCACTCTAGCTGAGGAGCTACTGAGCACCCCAGTACCTCCTTCAAGGTAGTCCTAATTCCAACCCACAGCAACCCCAGCCAGGATCATCCATGCAAACTGAAGACATTCAAATCACTAAATCACTTCAATGAATCTATCAGGGTCATGGGATACTAGCTAGGGAGCCAGCCAGTCTGCTCAGGCTCACCCACATCAGCCAAGGAGTGACAAGTTATCCAGGTGCATCCTCAAGAGTTTGAAATCTCACCCATGACCTTAATGAACCAGTGTCACACATTTCTGCAGGGAACCACTAAGTGTCCCAGTGCCTAGGCCATGGAGGCACTCAAAGATAACTCTGACATTGGATACAGCTGAAGTAACCAGAAAGCAATAATCACCAACATGGATACATGAGAAAAAACAAAACCCAGTTGTAGAGCAGATATGCAAATAAGAAAGAGAAAGAAACTATATCTTACCACTTCAGAAAACCAACAAACACTGAAGACGAATAATAAAAAGGACAGAAATGAACAAAAGATGTTTAAAACAACATTCAAAAATCACTAAAGTGCCAGGAGTAAGACAATACCTTTCAATAATAACTCTAAATGTGAATATATTGAATTCCCCACTCAAAAGACATAGACTCACTGAATGGATTAAAAAACTAGACTCAGCAATATGCTGCCTACGAAAAACTCACTTCAACTGCAAAGATACACAGACTAATAGTGAAGGGATAGAAAAATATTTACCATGCAAATGGAAACCCAAAACGAGAAGGGGTAGCTATTCTTATATTGAATAAAAGAAACATTAAGCCAAAAACTATTTTTAAAAATACAAAGAAGGTCATTATATAATGATGAAAGGATCTGTCTAGCAAGAGGGTACAGCAATTATCAATATATGCAATCCCAACATCAGAGCACGCAGAAATATAAAGCAAACACTATGAGACATAAAGAGTTTCAGTTTTGCAAGATGAAGAGTTCAGGAGATTGGTGGCAAAACAAATGTGAACGTATGTAACATCACTGAACTAACCGTAGCAGAAAATGTAGGGCAGACACTCCAGGATGCAGGACTGTACAAAGTCTTTATGAATAAGACACCAAAAGCACAGAAACCAAAGAAAAAATAAGAAAATGGGATTATATCAAACTAAAATCTTCTGCACAGCAAAGGAAACAATCAAAAGAGTGAAAAGACAACCTACACAATGGGAAAAAAATATTTGCAAACTAGGCATCCAACAAGGGATTAATATTCATAATAAAAGAGCTCAAACAACTTTACAGTAAAAAATAAAATAAAATAATCCAAGTAAAAAATGGATAAAAGAGCTGAATAGAGATTTCTTAAAGAAGGACATACAAATGGCCAACAGGTATATGAAAAAATGCTCAACATCACTAATCACCAGGGAAATGCAAAAAAAAAACAAACAAAAAACCCACACCAATTTCAGATATCATCTCATCTCAGTTAGACTGGCTATTATCAAACAAACTGAGAATAACAAATGCTGGTGAGGATGTGGAGAAAGGGAAACCCTTCTGCACTGTTTGAGGGACTATAAATTAGTACAGCCATTATGGAGAACAATATGGAGGTTCCTCAAACAACTACAGGCAGAACTACCTACCATATGATCCAGCAATTCTGCTACTGGGTATATATACTTAAGATTGGAAATCATCACGACAAGGGGATACCTGCCCTCCCAGGTTTATTGCAGCTCTATTTGCAATAGCTAGCCTACGGAACCAACCTAAATGTTCATTGACAGATGACTAGATAGGGAAAATGTGGTATATATACACAATGGAATACTACATGGCCATAAAGAATGAAATTCTGCCATTAGCAGCAAGATGGATGAGCCTGGAGAAACTTTTGCTAAGTGAAAAAACCCAGGTGTAGAAAGAGAAATACCACATGTTCTCACTCATAAGTGGGAACTGAATCCATAAATAAACAAATAAACAATAGAGACAGAGAGAGAGAAAGAAAGACAAAACAATCACAATAACACATTGAACTTTTAGAAGGAGAGAAAAGAGCTGTGATTGCTACAGGTGGAAAAGGGGAGGGAGAGAGGGATGGGAGGTAACAAGAAATTCATTAATGGACACAACGGATGATTATGTATTGTAATGATGAATAAGCTAACTATCCTGATTTGACCGCCACACATTGTACACAACTGTTGAAAGTCAACTTTGTACCCCACATATATTTATAATAAATTGTCTTTTTTTAAAAAAAACTTACATAAAACCTAATAATGCACCATTCCTAGTTCAGAATTTTGTTTAAATCACTTGAATAAAGCATGTGAAAAATGTAAAATAAAAAAAAAAAAGAAAGAAAGAAAGAAAGAAAGAAAAGAATTTGAAAATATTATGCTAAGTGAAATAAGCCAGAAACAAAAGGACAAATATTTTACAATTCCACTTACGAGGTACGTAGAATATGCAATTTTATTGAGACAGTGAATAGAATAGAAGTTTGGGAAACGGGATTGTGAAGTTATTGTTTAATGGATATGAAGTTTCTGTTTCAAATAATGAGAAAGTTCTAGAGGACGATGGTGTTAATAGCTACACAACATTGCAAATGTAGATTTTAGATTTTTTTTTTTTAGATCTTCCAAGTTTTCAAATGGGAAATTTTTCAAAAATACGAATTCCCAGATCCAAACCCGGACCTACTGAGACAGACATTTCGGGGTGGGATTCAGCAATCTGTGTTTAAACAAGTCTTTAAAGTCATCCTGGTGCATGCTAAATTCTGAAAACCACTACCATAGTGAATCCTGGGACATTCTGCAATTCAGCCACCCACCTGCTGAGGAAAACACACTAGAAAGTGCTGACACTTGCCCCCAAGAAGAGATCCAAGAAAGACTACAGCGATTTCTTCCTGAAGTAAAAAAGACCCAGGAAAGAGGAATCAGAGTTGGCCTCACTCTTGGACTCCCAGGGATAAAGAACAGGCAGGTCAGAGACCCCTTCCTGTGCAATCCCTGCCCTGGAGACAAACTCATCAGGGAATGAACAAACCCTTGGTCAATTTCTCTAACAAGTCAGTGGGGATTCAGCCCCCTGGGCCATAAAATATATAACATGTCAACTTGTAGCCACCAAGGCTTCCGTGCCCCAGGTCTAAGACACTCATGCCTCCTACAGCAGAAATCAGCCAAGCCCCATACCACAGGCCAGGCTCTGTCTCCCTGCTCTTTGGGGGGGGGTCAACATTCCTCCTCGTCCACCCTCTATGAGAGAACAAGAATTGGAGGAGTTGGTTCCTGTGGTGGGTGCACATTGCCAAGCCTGCACAGCCAAGTAGGTGTTGCGGGAAATAGAGGAAAGAGGTAGTTGAGGGAAAAGGGCGTTGACTATTGTTAAGCATATGGCAGGGAAACTTATGATGTCTACAGAGAAGGAGCTCTTGAGGCTAATTGCTTGGAAGGGAGAATGCCTAGACCACTTGCTTAAAATTGTTACTGTATAGTGAGTTTTGTCTTTAGCTGTACATTGCTTGGGTGGATAGCTGATGGAGACTATGGGAACAGCTACTCTTTGTGGGACCCCAGGGCACACTTTGACACCATAGCATTGCCCTGGACTACACTGTGACACAGTGTAGAGTTTGTATGTGTTGTCCCCCCAAAACTCATGTGGAAATCTGATCCCCAATGTGACAGTGTTGGGAGCTGTTTAGGTCTTGGGATCAGATCCCTCATGAATGGATTAATGCTCTCCTGAGGGGTGGGGGTAGTGAGTGAGTTTGTGCTCTGTTAGTTCCTGCAAGAGCTGGTTGTTCCTGCATCGCTCTCTCTCTCTCTCTCTCTCTCTCTCTCTCTCTCTCTCTCTCTCTCTCTCTCTCTCTCTCTCTCTCTCTCTCTCTTTCACCATATGATCCGCTTCTACCTGCCGGCTGCTGCCACTTTCCACCGTGAGTAGAAGAAGCCTGAGCCCTGCACCAGATGCAGCTGCCCCAGAATCGTGAGCCAAATATACCTCTTTTCTTTATACATTACCCAGTTTCAGGTATTCTGTTACAGCAGCACAAAAACAGACTAAAACACAATTATAAATCTGAGTTCTGCAAACAGATGCCCCAAGGTGCTAACAGAGCTATCAGTCCTTAACGGTGAAATCTTGATGTCTTCTAGTACTTTTCTCCTCTTAATATGAACCAAGAACTCCAGAGCCTCTGTTTGCTCTCAGCCTAGACCAACCCTTTCTGAATCCTCTGACATCCTCACTTTCCTGGGAATGTATTTCTTACCTTTCCCCCTCCTTCTTCACTCATATCCATGGTTCTTATTAGGCACCTTCAAGAGAGAAGAGTCTGTGTTCCCTGGTATCGTGGACTGTGGTGTATAAAGACTGGGGTGGGGTGGGTGAGAGAGGGAAAGTGAAGGACACAGGCAAGTCCAACATCCAGTCCCCTCTTCACATCCTATCCTTTTGCTCCAGGAACATTAGAGAAGGATCAAAGCCCACATGTCTCCATTGCTCTCTTTGATTTCATCTGGGTGTCACGTCTCATCCATAAGCTGAGACCATTAGCAAGACATCATCATCCCTTCATCATTCTGCTCATTGTTTCCCTTCTGTAAAAGAATTCTGGAGTTGGTTCCTTCAGCTCTAATGATGTGAGGATTCCCCATGCATATTCTCTTGCCCTTAGTTAACCTGCCTGAAATTCATATTTCACTCCAGGCGCAAAGGAAAATTGAGATTCAGATCATGTTACTCCTTTCACTGCAGTCCCTGCACCACACCGTCCTCTATGTATCATTCTTCTCAGATTCCCAGAGTTGTGGTCCCTGCCCACCTGTCCAACATCATTCCTCACTGTTCTCATTTACCACTTTGTGCTCCAGCAGCAGCAGAACTAACAGCACGCTGCTCCCTGCTGCTTTCTCTCCTTCTGGGCCTTTTCCCTTACTTATGTCTCTACCAGAAAAGCCCCTACTCAGCCCTCAACCTGGATCACTCCTTGCCCAAGTATCCCTTCCTCCAGGAATCCTTCCCTGACTCCATCACTGCAGGCTGGATTTAGGGCTCCTGTCTGTATTCCACTCTGCAAATCACCTTTATCTCAGCATTTGATTCTCTGTATCACAATGACCTGTTTCTGCATCAGTCTCTACCTCTGTGAGGTGGAACTATGAGAACAAAGACCACACCATTAATCTCTCTATCCCCAACAACTAACACTTAGCCTGGTCCAAAGAAGCCCTTTTGCAAGGAATATTTTAGTAAGTGACAGAAAGCCTAATTTAATTCTTCTCCTTTCTGGCATGGTTTAACAAAACTTCCCACTATCACTAGACACTAGAAACAGAATAGAACATACTTATTTGGTGAATGGAAAAAGCAGCCAGTATAAATGACTAACGTCTGCAGCCTCTCTATCTCTAATGTTTAATCCCTGCTCCTAGGGTACAGGGTTTCTAATGTGTGGGTAACTTCTTGAGATGAATATTGTTATCCATAACATCATGATCCATTTCAATCATAATTTGATGGCTGCTGCAATGCCAGGTGGGACTTTAGGAAAGACATAATCATTGCAGTGGATTTGAATTCCAGAGGCCTCCGAACAAAGCCTGCAGCAGCCAGACCCACTGTTTGTCTGTCAGAACAAAGTCGATTCTCACTGGTTCCTCTCTCTCATGTCCATTATTTATCACCAAGTTTATTTCATTTTCTAAATCTTTTTATTTGGCTTGAAGAAGTGATATTTGACTATCCTAGAAATAAAGCCATCTTTCCAATGAAACACCTATCTATTTTCTTCAAATGCACTTACCACCTAGAACCTGAATGTTCACAAGGGTTATATATCTCCATATTAGGGAAAGTAATACACAGCTGAGAACATATTCTAGCTTCAGAGGCTGGCCCCTTCTTTCAAAAGTCCTCAAATCAGGAAAATTCATAAACAGATTTTGAGTACTGTCCTCTATAGTGCTTATTAAATACTGTGGAAGAAAGAAGGCACACCGGGATGTTTGCCTACAATACTAAAAGGATGAGGGTCAGACATGAAGTGATGCTCAGAATAGCACTGGGAAGAAGGGGAGGGGACATTTGCCCGGCACCCACCTACCCTCTGGCTCTTTCCTCTCTATGTCCTGTGGGTCCTGTAACCAAAAGTCCACTTGCCTTTTCTACTCTCTTCAGGAAAGTGGAATGTCAGCTGTTTGAGGAGACACCACAAAGGAGGGAGGCCTTCCTCATTCATTGATGGAGACTGTTCAGCAGTTTCACGTGCGAGTAAAAGGAGAGAATATAATTGAGTGACTTCCAAGAAGGGAGTTTTGAATGACTGTCCTCATTTATAATCCCAGCAAAACAACCATTGTGACCACTAACCCTTTGTGAAATTTCTTGTAAACATGTGATTTCCCTATTTACTCTTTTGGTTACCTTCTGTTTACAAGACAATTAAGACTGAAATTCAAGGACGGGGATGTAGGTGTTTCACACAAAGGCTGTGGAGAAGCAGTTGCTGAGGCTTCTAAAGGAAGGATTCCTGGTGAAGGATTAGGTAGAAAGAAGAGCGAGAGAAAACAGGGTAAATTGTTGGGATATGGGAGAGATCAACTTTGGCAATGAACATCCTGCCTAGGCTGGAGAGGATGCCAGGCCATTTATCGTGTGAAAACATAATATTCTAAGCCACAGATAAAAGAAAAGCATGAGTATCTGAGAGGCCAGTAGACAAGGGTTGGTCAACCTACTAAAATGCTGCATATAACAAATGACAGAATGTAGCATTTCTAAGATTTTTTGTGCTAACCCTTTTATGCCCAAATCTTTAACTCAAGGAAAAAAACACAGAGACGTTAGAATCTGTCCAGTGTCTATTTCACATTCTTCATCTTCTAGCTGACTTGTCAGAGAAATGGAACCAGGAAATGCAACAAGGGTTTCAGAATTTTTACTCCTGGGATTTTCCCAAGACTCAGAGCATCAGCTGATGCTATTTGGGCTGTTCCTGTCCATGTTCGTGGTCACTGTGCTCGGGAACCTGCTCATCATCCTGGCTGTGAGCTCTGACTCCCACCTCCACACCCCCATGTACTTCTTCCTCTCCAACCTGTCCTTCACTGACATCTGTTTCACCTCCACCACTGTCCCAAAGATGCTGGTGAACATCCAGACACAGAGCAAATCCATTACTTATGCAGGCTGCATTGCCCAAATGTATTTTTTTATGGTGCTTGGAGTCATGGACACATTTCTAATCACCGTGATGGCCTATGACCGTTTTGTGGCCATCTGCCACCCCCTGCACTACCTGGTCATCATGAACCCTCGCCTCTGCAGCCTGCTTGTGTTTGTGTCCTGGATCCTCAGCTTGTCACACGCCCTGATCCAGAGTCTGTTGGTGCTGCGGCTGTCCTTCTGCTCCAACTGGGGAATTGAACACTTTTACTGTGAACTTGCTCAGGTCCTCACGCTTGCCTGCTCAGACACACTCGTCAACCACATCCTGATATATATGGTGATGGGTCTTCTTGGCTTTGTGCCCTTCTCAGGGATCATTTTCTCCTATAGCCGAATTGTCTCTTCCATCCTGAGGATCCCATTTACTAACGGCAAGTATAGAGCCTTTTCTACCTGTGGGTCTCACCTGTCTGTGGTTTTGTTGTTCTATGGGACAAGCCTTGGTGTGTATCTCAGTTCTGATGCATCCTCCTCTTCCTGGAAGGGAATAGTGGCCTCAGTGATGTATGCAGTGGTCACTCCCATGCTGAACCCCTTCATCTACAGCTTGAGGAACAGTGACATTAAGAGGGCCCTACAAAGACTTCTTGGGAGAAAGCTCTATGTTCACTGATGGGAACACTGGTCCTAGATTTTTTGAAATAGCAGAAAGACTAGCAGTGGGCTAAAGAAATCACATCAAAGTTTGCTTCTCACCCATTCTATTTCTTTATTTATTAATTGGTTATAGATATTCATGGGGTACAAAGCTGGCCATCACCACTTGTGCCCAAGATGTGATGGCCAGATTAATACTATCAGGATGTGCATTACCACAAATTGTGATTATTCCCTGTGTCCCCCACGCAATTAATTGCTGACCTCCCTCCCCACCCCACTCTGCAACCCTAGGTGTGTTCTCTCCCTCTGCAAGTCCAACACACCACTATCATCTTTCTTTCCTTCCTTCTTTCCCTCTTAGCTCCCACTTACGAGTGAAGACATGCTGTATTTTTTTCCTCTGTGCCTGGCTTATTTCACTCAACATAATTTTCTCCACACTATTTCTTCATCTTTGGTCAGAATTGCCTTGTGAACACTTTGTCTGAACCTCTTATGGTGATTCAGTCATCCTCGGTTCTATCCCCCCACTCCCACTCCCTCTTTCAACTCCTTATATTACCGCATTTCAGCTTGGCATTTGCAGTCCTGCAGGTCAATACAGAAAGTTCAAGTACTGACTTGGAAGCTGTTGGAAAAGACTGAGAAATAGTACATGTCATCAGTAACCATTGCTAGCACTTACCAAATTCATACATTTGGTAATGCTTATTGAGCACCTATAGAGTTCAGACTGTCCTGGGTGTCTGGGATACAGCAGTGGGGAAAAAAATACCAGACAAAAATCCTCACCCCTATAGAGCTCAGATCCAGGATAGCAAAATTTATCAGATCATGTTCTGTGTCCACAGATAAAATAGACGCACAGATTCAGACTCATAATTCAGAAGAGCAAGAATTGAGTGACACAGTTGCCACCCTATGCATATGTGATACCGACAGCTGCCTGAGATGTGCAATAGGGCAGGACCAGTGGACAGTCAGCAGCAATTAGCAAAGACAGCTGGCCCAATAACCTTGAGCAACCTCCCCACTAATGTTTTCTAGTTCTTTTTTATTAACTCACCCCAGCATTTGAAAATCCTCCCATCTTTTGTTCCTATGGAGTTGCAGTCAATTTCTCTCCCTATTGCAATGGTCTTTATTTTTGGAATAGATTTTTTAAATAGCAGTTTTACATTTACAAAAAAATTGAGCAGAAAGTACACTGTTCACATACCCCCCACACACCCACACCCCCACACACAGTTTCTCCTATTATTAACATCTTGCTTCAGTGTGGTCCATTTATTACAATCACAACCAATATTAATATATCGTTAACTAAACTTTACAATAGTTTTCCCTCTTTGTGCTGTACAGTTCTATGGGTTTTGCCCAATACATAGGGTTATGTATTCACCATTACAGTATCATACAGAACAGTTTCACTGCCTTAAAAATCCTCTGTGCTCCACCTGCTCATCCTTCTCTCCCTCACTCCCTCCTCCCTGAAACTCGGTAACTACTCATCTTTTTTTCTTTTCTTCCCCACTACCTCAAACAGTTATCATTTCTTTGTACTGAGAACATTAAAAATACTGTCTTCCAGCTAGTTGAAATTATACGATAAATTGTTGTTAATTATAGTCTCCCTACAGTGCCATAGAGCACTAGATCTTATTCTTCCTATTTAGCTGTAATTTTGTATCTATTATCCAACCTCTCGGTATCCTCTTGCCCCACTACCCTCCCCAGCCTCTGGTAACCACCATTCTACTCCCTACTTCTACATGATCAACTTTCTTAGCTTCCACATATTAGTGAAAACATGCGGTATTTCTCTTCCTTTTCCTGGCTTACTTCACTTAACATAATGTCCTCCAGGATCTTCCATATTGCCTCATGGCTGGTTTTCATTCTTTTTTATGGCTGAATCATATTCCATTGTGTATTTACACGACATTTTCTTTACCATTCATCTGTTGATGGACACTTGGTTGATTCCTTATCTTGGATACTGTGAATAGTGCAATAGTCTGTAATAAAGTCTTCCTTGTCTATTTGACTCATCAGGTGCAATTTTTCTTTGACACAATCAGTGACTTTCCAGGCTTTGTAACCAATTTCTACCAAACAATATTTTGTACTGACAATGAAATTGCACAATATCTTCCTTAAGTGAATAATATCATATCCCGCAAAGGACTTTGGACAGGAAGATGACCGAACTCACTTTGTGGGTGACCTGAATAAATTTAATTTGGAAAAGATTGGCTGTGGCACCCAGGTTGTTCCTCAGAATGCTCAGAACTTGTGAGTTCACTCAGAATGTAATGACAGTAGAAGAGGAATAGGGAGACTACGTCGATGGAGAGAACATCAAGGATATTTAGATGGGGGTCATGGAAGGCATCATTAAGTGCTGTTATTGAAGTGGAAAGCTGAATAAGAAAGTAGAGAACATTCTAGACATAGAGAATAAAGTGTAATGGCCCAGAGGCTTAAAGTAACATGGTCTGTTTGAAGAACTAAAAGAAAGAGAATAGGTTTAGACAAGTGGTTTTCAAACTTAGCATCCATCATCATCACCTGGAGAGCTTGTTAAACCACAGGTTGGTTCCTGAAGCTGAGGTTTGGATGCAGCAGGTTTGGGGTGGGGCTCAACTTTGCATTTATAAGTTCTCCAGGGAGCAGAAATAGCAGAGATAGCTAGAAAGAGGAGAGACCAAACAATGAAGAGTCTTATACACACTGGTATAAAGCAATAAATTTTATTTTAGGAATAGCAGAAATGATTGGAGGTTTTTAAGTAGAGATGCCATGTTTTAATCACACCTTTTTAAAAAATTCTGTCTGCCTGGGGAAAAACTGAATATGGAGAAATAACTTAGGAAACATTTGCATGATTAGAAATAAAATGTTAAGATGAACTGTTTATGAAGAATAAGAAAAAAAACATATAACTGAGACAGGCAAGTTTAGATAATGTTAATTGTTTTGATATTAGGCAAAAGGAAAAGGGGATCTGAAATGACAAAATGTGGGGTGGGGGGGCAGTGACCTGAAAGAGTTTATCTACTTGAAAATTTGAACAGACATATGCTTGTGAATTTTGACAGCAGAAACAAGAGAGTTAAATAGTGCCTTCCAGCATGAAATTAAAGCACCTTACACCTGTTGCTGTCACCTGTCTGTGTATCTCTTTATTGTATGGGACAGACCTTGGAATGTTCCTCAGTTCTTCAGAAAACTTCCCTCCCAAAAAATGGAAATACACACAGTGTTAAGCACTGTGGTCATCTGGATGCTTAATTTCTCCAAAATATAGTGAACAGAGCAATTGGCGTGTCCCTGATCAAACTTGTAATAGAATCAGGGGAGAAAGGGGATAGGTGCTTATGAATGGACCACAGGCTTCAGGAATCTGAAGTATGCTGCACATGCAGATACATATGTTACCTTATTATTTTGAACGTCACACTCTCTATGAAACATCTCTGAATTTGGATTTCCCAATTCATTAGTATTCTTTAGATGGACCCACCCTCACCCCCCACCCCTGCCACCCTAAACTTTGTATTCTGTATCTCCTGTCTTTGAATTTTCCACCAGTGATTCCAGCACTGGGTATGATTAACAAAATACTGCTGACAATCCAAACCCTACCTTGGAATTGTCTTTAAAATCTTACCAAATTAATTTTATTGGTAATGAGGCGTCCCAAGTTGAGTTCCTTGGGAAGCAGACTCTAAGATGGAGGTTTACATACAGGATGTTTACCAGGCAGTGCTACTGGAATCAATACCAATGGAAGGGCAGACATGTAGTTAGAAATTTGAGGCTCACCTAAAGAGAGGTCTTGCCTTTGTCCCAACTCCTGGGAGTTTACTGCTAAACCCTTGAAATGTCCCTGCTAATAGGGTTGCCTGGGTTATTCATGGCAGGCCCCTCAGACCACAGCTGGTAGTTGGCCCTAATGAGATTGCTCAGGATGGACATTGGTCACACCTGAAATTCCAACCATTTGATTATAGTGTGCGGGTCTTCCGGCTACATGATATCAGCTTGACATGTTTGTGGGGGGACTGGAAATTGTGTTCAGTCTCATAGAAAATAATTCAATCAATCATCCCAGTGCAATGAAGTCTCAATAAGAGTTCTGGACACCAAGCTCAGGTGAGTTGCCATGGTTGGAAATACTCTCAGCATTGTTACACATTGTAGCCAGGATGAGGTAATGTGTTTGGACTCCATGAGGGGTGGACATCCAGAAGCTTCATGTTTGGATCCTCTCAGATCTTGCCCTGTGTATCTTCCTTTAACTGGTTCTAATTTCAATCCTTTTGCTGTACTAAACTGTAATAATAAGTAGAGCACTTTCCTGAGTTTAGTGAATCATTCTAGCAAACTATCATGCCTAAGTGAGTCTGTAGGGACTCCCAAATTTGTAACAAGATGTTCTGAAGTGAGGGTGGCCCTGCAGACCCACAAACATGTGAAGCATGTCTGAAGTATGGACAGCCTTGTGAGGACTGTTCTCTCACATTCTGCAACATGACAAACTCAGAGAGAAGGGCAGAGGAAAAAACTGAGCCAAGTGTCACTCTGTCAAAACCTCTGAAAACCACCAGCGAGCTCTGGAGCTGGGATGGTCTCTTGGAGTTGGCTGGAATTGGGGCAGAGAAGCCAAGACATTATACTCCACATCAATCAGTCATTGAATGTGGGGTTCTACAGGAAGGAGGCATGAGTGGGTTAAGGTGTCTCTCTGCAGCTGAAGCTGAGCCCACAGGGACAGATTTTGGTGGGCTGAGAAGTACCCCCAACACTGGGAGCAACATGTCTGTCATTCCTGATGGGAGATTTTTATTTTTTATTTATTTTATTTCATTTTATTTTATTTTTTAAATTTTATTTTATTTTGTCAATATACAATGTGGTTGATTATTGAGGCCCATTATCGAATCCTCCCCCCCTCCTCCCTCTCTCCCCTCCCCCCCAACAACCTCATATCTGTTTGCTTGTCGTATCAACTCAAGGAATTGTAATTGTTGTGTCTTCTTCCCTGCCCCCCCCAGTTTATTTGTGTATTTATTTATTTATTTTTAGCTCCCACAGATATGTGAGAACATGTGATATATCTCTTTCCGAGCCTGACTCATGGCACTTAATATAATTCTCTCTAGGTCCATCCATGTTGTTGCAAATGGCAGTATTTTATTCTTTTTTATAGCTGAGTAGTATTCCTTTGTGTGCATATATCACATTTTCCATATCCACTCATCTGATGATGGACATTTAGGCTGATTCCAACTCTTAGCTATTGCAAATAGCGCTGCATAGTATATATGAAACATCTGTAAGTGTAGAGCCCAGTGGCATTAAATAAATTCACCTTGTTGCACAGCCATCACTACCATCCATCTCTAGACCTCTTTTTATCTTGCAGAAGAGAAACTCTTTGCACATTAAACACTAATTCTCCACTCCCCCTACATCTAGCCCCTGTAAACCAACTTTCTACTTTCTCTCTGTATGATTTTGATCCACCTAGGTACCTCAGGAAAGTGGAATTGCACGATTTCCACTTAGTACAGAGATCAGTGATGCTTCATGGACAACAGGCTGCTCTGCTGAAAAGTCTTCCCAGGGCTCGCATCACAACCTTGTTCCTCAGGTTGTACAGGAAGGGGTTCACCATGGGGGTGACCACAGTGTACATCACTGAGGTGATTAAGCTTCTCTGAGAAGAATGGTTCAAAACAGAACTGACATAGTCCCCAAGGCTTATCCCATAGTACAAGGAGACCATAGAGAGGTGAGACCTATAGGTGGAAAATGCTTTATCCTTGCCTGCAATGGAGAACATCTGTATTAAAGAGGAGACTATATGATAGTAAGAGAAGAGGATCCAATGACAGGAAACACCCACAGCAGTGCAGCTGCAACATACAAGAAGATGTTATTAATGAGGGTATCAGAGCAGGCCACCTTGAGAAGCTGAGACAGGTTGCAGAAGAAATGCAGAATCTCTGTACCTGTAGAGAAGGTCAGCCTCTTCATCAGTAGAATTTGAAGAAGGGAGGCCCAGCAAATGATGAACCAAGACATCAGAAACAACAAGGCACAGAGGTGGGAGGTCATGATGACTGTATAATGCAGGGGGTGACAGATGGCCACAAAGCAGTCATATGCCATTATAGTCAGTAAGAAATTATCCATTCCAGCAAAAATCATTAAAAAATACATCTGGGCAAGGCACTCTATGTAGAAGATGTCTTTGCTCTGTGCTTGGATGTTCACCAGCATTTGGGGGGCGATGGTGGAGATGAAACAGATGTCAATAAAGGACAGGTTGGAGAGGAAGAAGTACATGGGTGTGTGGAGATGGGAGTCTGAGATGATGGCCAGAATGATGAGCAGGTTCCCATGTACTGTGACCAGGGACACTGACAAGAATAATCCCAAAAGTAAGGGCTTCAGTTCAGAATTCTCTGAGAAGCTGATGGGGAGAAACTCTGATAGTTCAGTGTGGTTTTCTGCTTCCATGTAGCTGGGGTGTCTGATGGGCAAAGAGGCAAAAGCAACGTTCAATGAACAGCTAACTGACAACTTAGCTAGTCATCACTTCACAAAGTCTCCCTTGCCTGGACATCTGTCACCCTTTATGGAGTCCTTTGATTAACAGAGATCCACCCAGCCAAGTGGTAGCCCATTTCCATTTAAATGTGTAAAATTATTTTGACTTTTTTGACATAGCTGAAATTTCTATCTAACTTCTACTAACTGGATCAAATTCTCTTATTTTTATCTGTGGTCACAAAATAATTTCCTCTTTGATATGACCTTTCTAAAGTAATTTAAAACATCTCACATCTTTTTCTTAATAATACCATTCCTACTTTCATTCTAATAGCTCTACAATAGTGGTAAAGACGTAAATTTTTAACCCAAACAATCTTTATTCTGTGACCTGATGCTTCCTATTGATGTGACAGATAACTCCTATTGCCTTATTCCCTTGTACCACAAATCTGGTTATTACTATTACTTTCTTTGTGAAGTTTAAAAATGTCTTTCTGCACAGTATGATCTCATTAGATGATGATCATGATGACGATTAGTCTCCTCTTATAATAATTATTTTAGACATATAACTCTCCCGATGTGGGTGTGCATAGAGATATGATTTACAAAATGGGTCTCAACCTAACAAGAGAGAGAGAGACTGAAACGCAGTAATAGTCAGGGATTTCAGCACTCCACTTTCAGCAATGAAGAGATCATCCAAGCAGAAAATTAACCAGGGCACATCAGTTTATCTCCACTGCAGACCAGTTAGACATAACAAACATTTATACAACATTCCATGCAATGGCTGTAGAACACATATTCCTCTCAGTGGCACATAAAACATTCTCAAAAATAGACCAGAAGCTAGGCCATAAAACAAGCCTCAACAATTCAACAAATTTGAAATTATATCAACTATCTTCTCAGACCACAATGGAAAAGAACTAGAAATCAATAACAGAAGAAACATTGGAAACCATTCAAGTACATGGAAAATAAACAGCATGCTTCTAAGCAATGAATAGGTCAAAGAAGAAATTTAAAATGAAATTTAAAAATTACTGGAGACAACTGAAAATGAAAACACAACATACCAGAATCTATGGGATATAGAAAAAACAGTTCAAAGAGGGAAGTTTATAGCACTAAGTGCCTGCATCTAAAAATGATGGTGATATTTGCAGAAGAATTTTAGTGCAATTAATGTCACAGAATTATACACTTAAAAAAGTTAAAATGGTAAATTTTATGTTCTATATATTTTATCACAATAAAAATGTAAAAGATAAACAAATTCTGAAGTATAAACCTTCCAATAAACAACCTAATGTCACACCTCAAGGAACAAGAAAAATAAGAACAAGCCAAATACAAAATTAGAAAGAGAGAAATAATAAAGATCAGAGAAGAAATAAATGAATTAGAGATATTTTTTAAATGCAAAAGGTCAATGAAACAAAGAGTTCGCTTTTCTAATTGATAAACAAAATTGATAGACCTTAAGCTAAACTAACCAAGAAAAATAAAAGACAAAGTGAGAAACAAAAAAGAAGATAATACAACTAATTCTACAGAAATAGAGAGGATCATAAGAGATTACAATGGACAACCATATGCTAACAAAATGGAAAACCTAGAAACAGTGGATAAATTTCTGGACACATACAACTTATCAAGGTTGAATCATGAAGGATTAGAAAATTTAAATAGAGTAGTATTCCATTGTGTAGATGTACCACATTTTCCATCTCAGCTACTCCGCGCCACCAGCTATAAAAACGAATGAAATACTGCCACTTGCAACAACATGGATGGACCTCGAGAGAATTATATTAAGTGAAACAAGTCAGGCACAGAAAGAGAAATACCACACGTTCTCACTTATTGGTGGGAGCTAAAAATTAATATATAAATTCACACACACACACACAAAACCGGGGGGGGGGGGAGAAGATATAACAACCACAATTACTTGAAGTTGATACGACAAGCAAACAGAAAGGACATTGTTGGGGGGAAGGGGGGAGGGAGAAGGGAGGGAGGTTTTGGTGATGGGGAGCAATAATCAGCCAAAATCTATATCGACAAAATAAATTTTTTAAAAAAAATTAAAAAATAAATAAATAATTTTTTTAAAAAAACCAAAAAGATAAAAATTAAAAAAGAAAATTTAAATAGAAAAATAACAAGTAATGAGATTGAAGCAGTAATGAAAAGTGTCCCAACAAAGAAAAATCCTGGACCAGACACCTTCACTATCTAATTCTACCAAATATTTAAAGAAAAACTAATGCCAATTCTGCTCAAACTTTGCAAAAAATTGAAGAGAAGGGAATACTCCAAACTCATTCTATGAGGCCAACATTGCCCTCATATCAAAACCAAAAAAGGACCAACAAAAAAACTATAGAGCAATATCTCTAATTAACATAAATGCAAAAATCCTCAATGAAATGCTAGTGAACTGAATCCAATAACACGTTAACAAGATCATTTGCCATGATCAAATGGGATTCATCTCGGGGATGAAAGGATGGCTCAACAGATGCAAATCCATAAATGTGAAACACCACTTTAATAGAGTAAAGGACAAAAACTATCTAATCAGCTCTCTTTTGCTGTCTAGCATCATGTGATCTGCTTGTACCTGCCAGCTGCTTGCCATTTTCCACCATGAGCAGAAGCAGACTGTGGCCTGTATCAGATGCAGCTGTCCCAGAATCTGATTCTTTTATTGCACACTGAGAGAGTATGAGACAGATGATTATAAATTTCTCTGAACCTTTTGGAAGAGACTTGCTCAATATCTCTGGTGGTCTAGGGAGAGCTCATAATCATGCATGACATGACAATAACGAAAATTCCTGGACTCCTCGGGAATGGCAGTTCTAGAGTAACAAATCCATGGGGATTTCTATAGAGATGAATCTCCACAATTAAAATGTAGATATTTGGAATTCAGTAAACATTGAATTGGTTGAATCGGTCTGTTGGGAAACTTCCAAAATCTTCCCAAAAAACGTTTTCTTATTTTCTGTTTGCAATAGACATAAATAGAACCAAATATTTTAGATAATGCTAAGAAAAAAAAAAACCCAAGAAACAAAACAAACAGAAAAAAACCATCTAATCATTTCAACAAATGCAGAAAAGCATTTCATAAATTTTAACACCACTTCATGATTAAAAAAACCCAACAAATTAGGTATAGAAGGAATGTACCTCAATTCAGTAAAGGCCACATATAACAAACCCACAGATAATATCAACTGATGGACAAAAGTTGCAGGCTTTTCCCCTAATAACTGGAGCAAGACAAGGATGCCCACTTTCACCACTCTTATTAAACATAGTACTTCAAGTTCCAGCCAGACAAATAAGGCAAGAGAAAGCAAATTGGAAAGGAAGAAGTCAAACTGTCCCTATTTGCAGATGACAGAATCATATATATATATTTCATATATATATATATGTATGAAAACCTGAAGACAAGAAAAAAAAAGATAGAACTAATAAATGAAGTCCTTAAAGTTGCTGGATACAATATCAACATACAAAAATCAATAGCATCTCTATACACCAATAATGAAATATCTGAAAGAGAAATCAAGAAAGTAATCCCATTTACAATAGCTACCCAAAAAGTAAAATGCTTAGGACTAAATTTGACCAAGGAGGTGAAAGATCTCTACAACCTTCAAACACTAGTGAAAGAAATTGAAGAAGAAAATAATAAATGGAAAAATATCCCACGTTCATGGATTGAAAGAATTAATATCATCAAAATATACATACTACCTAAAGCAAACTAAAGAGTCAATGCAATCTTTATCAAAATACCAGTGACATTCTCTCCATGGAAATAGAAGAAACAATCTTAAAATTTGTGTAGAACCACACACACACACACACACAAAAGCCAAAGCAATCTTGAACAAAAAGAACAAAGCCGGAGGAATCACATTACCTGACTTAAAATATACTATAAATGTATGGTAACCATAACAGCATGCGACTGGCATAAAAACAAACAAGTAGGCCAATGGGACAGAATAGAAACCCCAGAAACAAACTTACTCATTAACAGCCAACTGATTTTCAACAGAGGTTCCAAGAATACACTGGAGAAAGGACAGGCTCTTTAGTAAATGGTGCCGGGAAAACTGAATATCCACATGTAGTAAATTGAATGTAGACCTCTGTCTCATTGTATACAAAACTCAATTCCAAATGAATTAAAGACCTAAATTGAAAGCCCAAAACTGTGAAACTACTAGAAGAAAACAGAATAAATGCTGTATGAAACTGGACCGGGCAACAATTTTATGAACAAGACAACAAAGACAGGCAACAAAAGTGAAAATAGATAAATGGGATTTCATCAAACTAAAAAGATTCTACACAGCAAAGGACACAATCAACAAAGTGAAGAAACAACCTACAGCATGGGAGAAAGTATTTGCGTACTATGCATCTGACAGGGGACTAATGTTCAGAATATATAGGAACTCAAACAACTCAACAGCAAAAAACAAATAACCCAATTTTAAAATAGGTAAAGGACCTGAATAGGCATTTCTCAAAAGAAGATATACAAATAGCCAAAAAGCATATGAAAAAATGCTCACTACCATTAATCATTAGGGAAATTCAAATTAAAACCATACTAATATACCATCTCACTCCAGTTAGAATGGCTATTATCAAAAAGATACAAAATAACAAATCCTGGTGAGAATGCAGAGAAAAGAGAACTCTCCTACATTGTTGATGAACATGTAAATTAATACAGACATTATTTTTTAAAAAGCAGTATAGAGGTTCCTCAGAATACCAAAAATAGATATACCTTATGACCCAGCAATCCGATTACTAGTTATATACCCAAAGGAATTGAAATTAATGTGTCAAAGAGACACCTGTACTCCCATGTTCATTGCAACACTATTCACAAGAGCCAGGAGATGGAATCAACTTAAATGTCCATTAACAAATGAATATATTTTAAAGTGTGGTATATATGCACAGTGGAATACTATTCAGTTATTGAAAAAGTAAAATTCTGCGATTTTCAACAACATGGATGGAATTGGAGTCTATCAAGTAAATAAATAAGCCAGGTACAGAAAGAAATACTGCATGATCTCACTCATATGTGGGAGCAAAGAAGAAGAAGCAGAAGGAGGAAGAAGAAGAGGAGGAGGAGAAAAAAGATGTAGAGAGTAGAGTAGAATTACAGTTACCAGAGGCCAGGAAGGTAAGGGGGATGGGCATGAGGGGGGAGAAAAGGTGCATTAATGGGTACAAAGTTACAGGTAGATAGAAAAATAAGTTCAGGTATTCTAGGCTGACTATAGTTTATAATACTATATTGTGTGGTGTATTTCCAAATAGCCACAAAAGAAGATCTTGACTGTAATCACCACAAAGAAAAGATAAACATTTAGGTAATGGATAAACTATCCACCCTAAGTCAAACATTGTGCGATGTATGCATGTTTTGAAACAACACACTGAATCCCACAAATATATACAATTAAAAATTTAAAAAAATAAAATGGATCTTCAGTCATTCTAAATGAAATAGAATTTTGATCCATCAACTTACTACAGTGTGATCTTGAGAAAGTTGCTTAAACTCTTTTAGCTGCAGATATCTCATCTCTACAACGTAGTATATCTTACAAAGGTGGAAAAGTGAATTAAATGATATGATGCATATGATTTTTCTAGTGTGCTTTTTGTGACATACAGAGGATACCTGGTAAATGTTCTTAGCATCACTATAAATATATCTTGCATGTCTATTATTTATCAATATCCCCCTTAAACTGGGTAAACCATCAAGGATAGAATTCTGATCATTATACAAAATATATTGCTACCAGGATCCTAAGATGGCAGTGGCTGCGCCCGTTGGTGCGGAGTAGCTGAGGTGGAAAAGGCGGCCACTGGGCCTTAGGCAGCCAGGAAACTTGTGGACCTTCCTCTTGCCATCTCTTAAGGGAGGACCGCTGCTGGTGGCCGGTCATGGGGGCTAACCGCCACTTTACTGTTGGCAGGAGAGGCTGCCTCATTTACAGGCAACAGCTTTGAAGTATGGAGCAGGAAAAGAACTGTTTCTTAGCTGCAAAAGCGAGTCTCTAAAAAGGGAACATGGCACCGGGGCTGCTGTTGACGCTGCCAGGATCCCGGAGGCCGGGCCGCGCTGAAGGCAGCCAGCTGCCCTATTCAGGATTCTAGGTTTCAGGCCGGCATAAAAGAAGATTCCTGGGAGCGCCCAAGCTGCGCCGCAGGACCGAGTGAGCAGCCCCATGCGGCAGCCGAGAACAGGGACGGTGATGACGCAGAGGCAGAGAGGGAGCCGCCGGCCTGGCACAGCCCCGAGAGTGACCTCTGGCCCAGCCCTGCTCGGGGGCAGACGCCTGCCCGGCTTCCGCCTGCCCCACCGGGCCACTCACCGGCCTGGGGCTGCCTCCATTTTCTCAGGTGGTGGCGGTCCGGCCCAGCTCGGCCAAGCCTGTCCTCCTCGCCCAGCTCGGCTCCTCACTGAGCCTTCCCACTTGCTTGCCCTGGTGTGGGGCTTCCCGGGCCCTATGGGCTGGCCTCCCCTCCCACTCCCTCCATGGTTCTCTGGCAAGGCTGGTGGCATGGGGCGTCCCCGGCCAGCGTCGGGAGGGCAAGGAAGTATGGGCTGGGCCGACTATTACACCACTGCACCCTGGGCTCCGGACCCTGGTAAACTCCCTGTTTCCGGGAGGCAGATAACATCTCTGCAGCCACCAGTTCGGAAAAATGCCTAACCAATTTCTGGTTAGGAATAGTGTGGTCGGAGAGTTCCCGAGTTCACTTGAACCTGCCAGAGAGCTGACTGTGGGTGGGCACCGGAGTCAGTCAGCGCCGGGGGGATTCAAAGGTGAACCGTGTGCTGCAGGCTCCTCCCCCGAGGAGCTCACGCTCTGGTGTGGGAGATAAGACAAGTACACAAATAACCGCAATACCAGGAGGAAGGTGATAAGTCCTGAGAAAGATCTACACAGCACTACAAAGGCACCCAGAGCAACCAGTCATCTGCGCCTAGGAGAAACCTGGTAGACTTCCGGGGTGAAGAGGTGCCTGAGCAGGGTCTTAAAGGCCCAGCTGATAGACGAGGGCTGCAGAAGACACGTCCTAGCCCAGCCCAGTGTGCACAGAGCGGGGAGATGTTGGGCTAGGGAGGCAGAGACTCGACAGAAGTCACACACTCTGTGGGGTCACCACTGCGTGATCCAACAGCCCGGGCCAGAGCACACAGAACAGGGAGAAGTCCTGCACGGGAAGTGGAAGCTCAGCAGAGACCACACACCCTGCGGTACCGCCCCGTGATCCAGCAGCCCAGCAGAGTCCAAGCTGACCAGAGAGGTGGGAAGGCAGGAAGGGGAGGGGGGCTAAGGGAGGAATTGATAAAGAGCTGCAAAAATCAATTACATTGTACAATGTTGAATATGCTAATTATCCTTATTTGAACATCACATATTGCACACAGGTATTGATATTCAATGCGGTACCCCACAGATACATACAATCAACTATTTTTGAATAAATAGATAAGACCCTGGGCTGAGATACAATTATAACAGAGCTTCAGATGACTCCATACATAGCTCAAAAACAGGGATAGACCTCTCTGAGAGTTCTATTTTGTTGAGTAAAGAGGCTGGGTATTTATAACTCATAAGAGATTTAGCCTTTGAAATGGCTGTCTCTGAGAAAAGGAAAAAATATTTATTGTTTTGTGTCTGAAAAGCAGATGCCAAGATGGGATTAGATGTATAAGACAAAAAATGGCAGGAAAGACTGTAGAAAATAATAATCTGACTAAGCATAAAGGAAAGAGAACAAAAATAAATAAAATCACAAAAGTAAATTCAGACACTACAACTGATACCACAGAAATACAAAGAATTGTTAAGACTGTTATGAACAACTATACACCAACAAATTTAAAAAACTAGTGAAAATGGATAAATTTCTGAAACATATAACCTACCAAGACTAATCCAAGAGAAAATAGCTTTGACTATTTGGGGTCTTTTGTGGTTTCACACAAATTTTAAGATTGTTTTTTCTATTTCTGTGAAGACTATCATTGGTATTTTGATAGGGGTTGCATTGAATCTGTAGACCACTTTTGGTAGCATAGTCATTTTGATAATATTCAAATTCATGAATATGGAATGTCATCCTATTTTTGTGTCCTCTTTAATTTGTTTCATCACTCTTTTGTAGTTTTTATTGTAGAAATCTTTCACCTTAGTGGTTAAGTTTTCTCAGGTGTTTTGTTTTGTTTTGCTTTGTTGGTGGATATTACATGTGGGATTGCTTTCTTGATTTCTGTTTCATCTGCTTCGTTGTTGCTGTATAAAAATGCTACTGATTTTTCCATGTTGATTTTCTACCCTTGTATCTTCACTAAATATGTTTATAAGTCCTAAAAGTTTTTTGGTAGAGTCTTTTATTTTTTCTAGGATTGTTTTGGCTATTCATATTTTTTGTCATAGTAATCATGGTAGAAGACATTAGGGTCTGGGCTGCCTGCTCCTGAAGATTACGTACGCTTCTGGTGCTATTCAGGTTTTATCCCAGAGGTTCCATTTACAACATGGACTGGTGCAGGGGCTGTTTGACTTCATGACTTAGTAGCTCCAATAAAATCAGGTTTATAATGGGAAGTTTCTAATATGTGATCACAGCAACTCATATCTACTAGGGCTCAGTAACAAAGCAGAAGCTATTTTTCAAGAGACATATACTTATTTTCTGTGGGGAGCATTCCTTGCTCTACAATCCTCAGGGCCTGCATTGTGATTCTCCCACTGGAAGATGCCATAGATCCACATAAATTCTTCTTTCCCTAGTGAATTTTTACACCACGGTTCTGGAAGATAATATGATCCAAGCAATAGGGTTGTATAATGACAGGACGAGAAAACATGTTGGATATAGTTGAACCATTTGGTATTTCTTGGTATGCCCATTATTGATTTTGAAAATCATCAATTATCAAATGCAGCAGCCATGACCTGGTAAAAAATGGTTGCTAGGGCTCAGAACCCTCAGGGATGAGGGTCAAGGTTACCTTCTAAATCATTCAGACTAGCAGAAGTGAGGGAAATTAAGAATGAATAGTAGAGAGGAGAGACATTGTGTATCACTTATGGTCTTGAGATGTTCTGCAGTAGCAGAGGACATAGTATGTCCCACTGAACCTCTTTCTATAATTAGTTCATTTCATGAGCCTCTCTCTCTATTAAAAAGCCAAAAAAACACATGGAGGTGATATTCTCAGAACTTACACTAAGAAGTTTATCCAAATCGCCAAAGGGGTGGACTGTAATGGATGCTGTGCTGCATCCTCTACTTATTTGAGCAGAAATAAGGGCTTATTTTTCCATGCATTTAAAGTGTAGAAATATGATAATCCTCCAATTCAACAATCTTTGAGAAACTCCTTCAGCTTAAGGAGGCAGCTTCACTGAAAAACACAACACTGAGATCTCTTTTTGTCTGAACATAACTGACTGACAGCCGTCTGAATTCGCCACTGCATTTGCAATGATTTTGTTCCTTGGCTGCACCCAGCCACTAACATGATACAGCAGGGCACCAGTGCATGGTCATTTCTGTGGCCACATAATAATATTAATGACCTGGGTCCATTAAACTTGCCAGGATGATGGCTCCCCTCCTTGGCATGGGGGACCCGAAATGCCAGGCAGCAACATAGCTTGAAGTTTAACAGGACATTTGCCATGTCTTTAGAAGTGCTATCCTTTTAGGAGCCTAGACCTGTAAATCTGCAGAAGCCATAGCTGTGGAGCCCAGAAGTACAAACTTCTCGATTGTCTCACTGGAAATAATACTAGGCAAGGCCACTTCTACTCTCAATTTCTCAATTTCTGGACTCGTGTACTCTATATATTAGGAGATACGGCAGGTTGTGATTTCTCATTGATTTATTGTGTGTATTGCATCCTACAAATTATATACCAGGTAATTCCTGAATATTCCAATTCATTCATTATAGTCATTCTGTTTGAAATTAAACATGTTCCCATATCTTCCACTAAAAGCATTTCTAAAACTCTCCCCTATTTCATATTTCCTTTAGGCTGTGATTCACTGCAGTAAACTTAAATGTTGGTTTATATTTGCCACCTATATTTTCCCAACACTCACTCTTCAATGCACTCCCACTGAATTATACTGTCCTACCCTTCTATGTGGAGGTAATAAATGGAGCCCTTTCTAACATTAACAAAAGCTCCCATGCCACCAGCAAATGTCCAAGGATATTTTTCAGCCCCCATTTTGTCAGTCTTTTTAACAAAACAAAAACTATTATCCAATTTGTTTTCCTTCAGAAAGGAGCTTTTTTGGAGTATAATGATGGTTGCCAGGAATTGGGAGGAGGAAAATGCAAAGATGATGGTCAACTCTTAGAGGGTTTCATTATGTAAGATAAATAATTTCTGAAAATATACATTACTGAATAGTGTCTATTTATGTAATAATAATATATTGTGCACTTAAAATTTGCTGAGGGCATATCTTTTTTTGTTTATATTCTGTTTATTTTGCTAAGGTCAGAATTTATTAGATATTTAGTCTGTATTATTGTTTTTATTTAATTGTACGTGTTTATGGGTTAAATGACTGAATACATGCATAAAATTTATAATTATCAAATTAGAGTAGTTAGCATATTCATCACCTAAACATTTATTATTTCCTTGGGGTGATCTTCTTTTCTAGCTACCTTGAAATATGTAATACAGTATGATTAGCTACACACACCCTAAAACTCCAGAACTTATTCTAATTGTCACATATTCCCTATGACAAACATCTTCTCATTGCTCCCCTCTTCTCTACTTTCCCAGCTTCTGGTAACCACTATTCTACTCTAAGAGGGAATATTTTATATTCAGGGTTTTATGACATGCACAAAAATAATAAAGGGTTTTGGAGGAAGATTTGGATGATGACTATAAGTATGTCTTTGGTCTTAATACTGCTGAGGTTTCCTAAGTTGCATACACACTTCCAAAATCATCTAATTGTATACATTAATTAAGTACAGCTGATTACATTTCAATCATGCCACAATAAAGTGGTTAAAAGATAAGAAAAAAAATTAAAACACGGTACCTCTTTTCACCCATAACACACAAAATCTCTAAATATTCCGTAAAGCAGGCACATTACAAAAATGGGTTTGGCTTCTTAGAGAAATTAAACTTTCTTTAGGGAAAACATTGTGACTTTTTAATCAAACCAAACAAAGGAGAATTTCTCCCTTGAGGAAATAAATCCATCTCCCCCTACTGCTGCCTCCGTACACACAAAATTGGCTGAAAATTTTCCATTCAGCTATCTTCTTTGTATACCAAGGGAACTGAATTCCTAGGAGAACAGAAAGACAATGAAACAACTTATTTAATGTGGTGCTCAGAGAATTCAACCACAGAGATGCTAGAAATTTTAAACACACCCCTATTACACCTCAGCTGTAATGCTCTGACACCAGCCAATGTAAAAGTCCAAGTGGGCTTCAAAGGGACAGATCACGGAGAACAGAAAGCTTCAACGAAAACCAGGGAGTGAGTCCATATGTCCTAGTGATTGTTGGTGGAGTAAGAAAGAAAAGAGTAATAAAGTGTGTATTAAGTTTTACTTCTAGAAGAATAAGACAGGGACAAGCCCATTTATATTCAGTCTATGAAGGTGAAGTCCATGTACTTTGAAGGTACTTTAGTTTCCACTGAGACCAACCTTTACCAGGTATGTTTTCATTCCTTCTCTCACTCTCTGGAATTGAGAGCCTCTCTCCAGTGTGAGTTATATTCTGGAAAATCTCCAGCTCTTCTTCACTCTTTCCAATAAAGTATAGAATCCTGTTAACCTTCCTGCATCCAATTATTTATTTTTTATTTAGTTATTTGTTAATTATTTATTTCTCCAAAGATCTGTGATGCATAAGGTTTTGTCTACTCTGTACCTACTACGGTTGAAATTTTCTAATATATTCCCTAACTATTCCCACTGTAGTTTTAACTTATGATAGGCCTTATTAGTTCTATATAGATATGGTTATTGTCTCGCTGTAGTGTCCACAATGTCATCTGCAAATGATGTAATGATTGCTGATGTTCAGCACTCAGTACAATACCCTATTCTCATATTACTAGTCTCTTTTCATGTTCAGGAAAATGTTAAATGATTGAAGATGGAGTAGTCTGCCTTGGCATGTTCATGAATTTAACGCAAAAGTTTAGTGTTTCAAAGTAGTGTAGCTCATTGGCTGTAAAAAAAAAACATTTTCTTGTTGGCTGTAAAAGATCATTTTTATTGTTGGCTATAAAAAATCATTTTTAATAAATTGTCCTTGGTGTCTTTGTCTACCAAGATTTCTGTCCTTGCTGCTAATCACTGTAATGGCTGTTAAATTTCCTCAAATGTATTTTTTTGCATTGTGACTATGGTTATAATTTCCTTTCATTGGCCTATTTTTGTGAAGAATCATGTTGACAAACATCCTTGTATTAAAATTGCTTGCAATCCTAGAATAGGAACTACTGTTCATCATGTACAAGGGTACTTCACAAAGTTTACAGAAAAATAGAATTATAAGATAATGCAAATCTTTCCAAGAACTTTTTGAAGATTCCTCATATTATCATTTAAAAATACATATAGATGTAGTTTACATTAATATTCAATTTTGTGTTTATATTCAGGCATGTCTTGCACTAGAAGATTTCTCTTTTGTGTGATGGTTGACATTTTGGTCTCTATCCTCATTGTACATCTACATTTGTATAAGTTGAACACCTGAAATGTCACAGGCAGCATGTAAGTCCCTCTTAAGGCAAATCATAAGCCAAAAGAATCAAATCCACAGACCTCCATTAAACATAAATTTACCAGTGTGAAAGGGACATCAAAAAAATTTACAGGATGCTCTACTTGTGGTTGTCATACAATCTGTCCCTCCTCACCCTCATCCTCTGCTCCCCGTCACACTAGCTTCCCCAATCCCTTCATTACAATGGTCACTACCCATACAGAAAGCAATCATAATGTACTCCCATTCTAGAATGTTTCCTCTTTTCTTACTTCTCATGATTAACAATAACCTATCTTTTCTGCTACCTCAAATATTACTATTTCAGAGCAGCCTCTCCTGTCCATCTTCTAATACTATTTTGTTTCTATAAATTAATTAAAAATAAAATTAACTATTTATCTTTAATTAATAAACATTCTCTGGAAATTAATAATATCAATCTATTTATCTATGCTAAGGATTATAAAATTTTATTTCAAATCTCCGATTTGCCTTTTAATTTTTAAGATATATTTGATGTATAGATCTCTGAACATTTTTTATCAAATCTGTGAACTATATGTTTTGACAATTAACTGCTGATTTTAATGCAATACATCCCAACTCAAGAGCATGTGCATATGAGCACACTCTCTCACACACACCTTGTATTTGGTTTTCATGTTTGTGTGCTCTCCTTTCCCCTTCTCTTATGTATGCAGTTCACATAATTTTTCCATTTCTTAGAAGAATTCACCTTGCATGCCCTCTGTGTAAGAAGCAGCCATGTGGATCTTCATTAGTTAGAAGTGTTGTACGGTGGCCCAAAGAGGTAACTGAGCTGTTGTGTTTGTAAGGATCAGAGAATTTCATCTTGATGGTTGTCCCTTTTCTAGAGGATACCAGTAAATGATATCTATTCAAGACACTCATGGTGATATTAAAAGCAGAAGTTCCTATTTATGAAATGCCCATTGTATGTCTCAGAAAACACAGTAGAAAAATGACATGCATCATCTCATTTAATTTCACTCTTCAATTCCACCGTGTAGGGAATATATACTACTACTATAGAGGTGAATGGTCTGGAAGTAAGAGAGCTTAAATAACTTTCTCAAGGTCACACAGCATGATATTAGTAAAACAAAATTTTATTTCAGGAAGCCTGACTCAAGAAATGATTTTCTACAGAATGGCTGTATGCTGTAACTTGAAAAAATTATAATCCTAGAAAGTAATCATAAAATATCTTATAATTTTTTAAAGTTTAGTAATAAAAACAGTAATAAGAACAGATATCATTTATTGACAAATCTACAATGCACTAAGGCATTTTTAAACCTCAAAAAGGAGGTAACAGTAATAGCTACCTTTTTAGAAAGAAAGAAATGAGGCATAGAGTTAGCTCTCACATCAGTAGGAAGCATCTGGTCACAGAATAAGGGTTGGTTGAGTTCAAAATCTATGTCTTAATCACTGCTGCATGATAATGAAAGTATAGTGATTATCAAGGGGAAAACATAAAATATCTAACATTATTTTGGGTGAAGGATATTCATCCAATGGTGACATTGTGAAGTGATGACTAGCTGAGGTGTTAGTTACCTATTCATTGAATGTTGCTTTTGCCTCCTTCCCCAGCAGACACCTGAGCTGCATGGAAGCAGAAAACCACACGGAACTATCAGAATTCCTACTACTGGGACTCTCACAGGATTCTAAACTCCAGCCCCTTCTCTTTGGGTTGTTCCTGTCCATGTATCTGGTCACTGCACTTGGGAATCTGCTCATCATCCTGGCCATCAGCTCTGACTCCCACCTCCACACCCCCATGTACTTCTTCCTCTCCAACCTGTCCTTCACTGACATCTGTTTAACATCAACCACGGTCCCAAAGATGCTGGTGAACATCCAGACACAGAGGAAAGACATCTCCTACACAGGGTGCCTCACACAGCTGTATTTTTTTATGATTTTTGCTGTATTAGATAATTTACTCCTGGCTGTGATGGCCTATGACCGATATGTGGCCATCTGCCACCCCCTGCACTACACGGTCATCATGAACCCCCGCCTCTGTGTCCTGCTGGTTCTGATGTCTTGGTTTATCATTTTCTGGGTAGCCCTGGTTCACATTCTACTGGTGATGAGGTTGGCCTTCTCTCCAGGAACTGAGATTCCACATTTTTTCTGTGAACTCACTCAGCTTCTCAAGGTGGCCTGCTCTGATACCCTAATCAATAACCTCTTTGCATTTGTGACGACTGCACTCCTGGGTGTGTTTCCCGTCACAGGGATCCTCTTCTCTTACTCTAGGATTCTCTCCTCTGTAATGAAGATGTCCTCCACTGCAGGCAAGTATAAAGCACTTTCCACCTGTGGCTCTCACCTCTCTGTGGTCTCCTTGTTTTACGGAACAAGCCTTGTGGAATACCTCAGTTATGCTGTGACCCGATCTTCCCAGAGCAGCTCAGTTGCCTCTGTGATGTACACTGTGGTCACCCCCATGCTGAACCCCTTCATCTACAGCCTGAGGAACAAGGATGTGAAGGGGGCCCTGGGAAGACTTCTCAGCAGAGCAGACCCTTGACCATAAATGATCACTGGCCTCAGATCCAAGCGGTCATTTTAAGCCCCTAAAACAAATCTTGTGAATTTAAATATTCTGCCTCTTGTTCTCCTCTAAACGACATGCTTAATTTTTTATTCTCAAAGCAGCTAAGAGTTTACTTTTATATGGTTTTGTATTTCCTTCTTCTCATCAACTTTCTCAGTGATTTCTTTTAAATTTTTGTTTCTTCCTCATTGTCTTCAAAGTTCCATCTTTGGTAACCATTTTGATGGCCATTCCTGCAATTTCCAGTCTGATATTTAAAGCACTTGTTATATCACATACCTACGTCATTTCCACAAAAATGATCCTCTTGAATGTGAGTGTTCTTTGCCTTAATTTGGGTGTTTTCTTGTTGTCCCTGAAGGAAATGGAATAAAAATCATATAACAGTCATAACAAAGTGCTTACAATATCGGGACTGTCTGTGTTGCTTTACATGTATGACTTTAATTCTGAAAATATTTATTTGAGATATTTCCTCTCGTTCACCCCATTTCTCAAAGGAAAAGACTGAGACTGATTTGAAATGAACTATACCGTGGCAACCAGAAATGGAGCCCACACTCCTAACTTTGATACACGAATTTTTGTGAGAATGATGATGTAATTTTTAACATGAAATCTGGAATCTAGTTTGAATACTTGTTGGCTTATATAGTTCATAGTGATATTGTCTAGGATAACTCTGAGATGTTGCTTCATTCTTTGGGATCCTTGATTTGTCTTTCCTCCTTCTTTCATTGGGTCTGTCCTCCGCCTTTTCTTTCTTCTTCTTCTTGGTTTTTCTTCCTTCCTTCATTGCCCCCTTCCTTCCTTTTCTTTTTCATTTTGGCTGCTTTACTGGTTAATGTTAATGTGCTTCATGCCTTTATACGGGTTGAATAATATTACACTGTGTGTATACACCACACATCATTTCTATATTTACCCATTGATGGACATTTGGATTATTTCCATCTCTTGTCTATTGTGAATAGGGCTGCTATTTACAATAATAATTCCTTAATATAATATTACATATATAAATGTAATATAATAAATATAAATATAATATAATGTATTCTATGTTTAACTTTTAGAGGAATTGCCAGACTATGTTTCATAGCAGCTGGAACATTTTACACTTCCAACAATGTATGAGGATTCTAATATCACATTTTTGTCAATACTTATATTCCTTTTTTCAAAAAATAATAGCCTCCTAGTGGATATGAAGTGGTACCTCACTGTGCTTTTGATTTGCTTTTTCCTAATAATTAATTGAGTGTTTTCTCATATGCTTGTTGGCAATCCATATTTCTTCTCTGGAGAAATGTCCTTTCAAATGTTTGCTCATTCTGTTGTTCTGTAGGTTGTCCTTCTGTTTCTGATCTGCAGGACTTCTTTATGTATTCTGGATACTTGACCCCTATCAGATATATGTTTTGCAAATATTTTCCTCATTCTGTATGTTATCTCTCCATTTTTTCAATTATATAACTTATTTTTATTAACTATACTCGTCATGATATATAATAAATCTCAAACTTATTGCTCCTGTTTCACTGAAAATTTTGACCAGCCTCTACATAACTCCTCATGCCACAGTCTCTGGTAGCCACCACATTCCTCTCTATTTATAATATGAGTTAGATTTTTTTAGGTTCCAGATGTAAATGATATCTTGTGATATTTGTCTTTCTGTGCCTGGCATATTTCAATTAACATAATATCCTCCAGGTTTATCCACATGTTAGCAAATTTCTGAGGCTGAATAGTATTCCATTGTGTGTATATGCAAATTTTAAAATTAATGATTTAAATCATTTTAATCAATGCATAATAATTGCACATATTTAAGATGTACATGTGATACTTTGATATATGTGTACAATGTGTGATGATCAAATCAGCATAATTATGATATCAATCACCTCAAACACTTATCATTTCTTTGCATTGGGAACATTCCAAATCATCTCTTCTACATCTTTTGAAATATAAAATAAATTCTTTGTAACATGTATGGTCACCTTACTTAGCTATGGAATACTGGAAATTATTCCTTCTATATAACTGTATTTTTATCCTCATTTACCAACCTCTTCCTATTCCTGCCTCTTCCCTACTCTTCCCAGCCTCTGGTAACATCTCTCTACATCTATGAGATAAACTTCTTTTAGCTCCCACATGTGAGTGTGGTCATGTGATATTTTTCTTTCTATACCTGGCTTATTTAACTTACCAAATTTCCTCTAGGCTCATCCATATTGCTTCAATTGACAAAATTTCATATTTTTTGTGGATGAATAATATTATTTCCATGTATGTATACCCCAGTCTTTGTTTATCAGTTGATGGACACCTCGGCTGATTCCTTATCTTGGCTACTGTAAATAGTTTTGCAATGTGTGTTGGAGTGCAGATATCACTTCAACATACCAATTTTCTTTCTTTTGGATATGTGAGATTGCAATATCACATGGTATTTCTATTTTTAGCTCTTTCAGAAACTTGCATACCGTTTTCTGTCAATGACTGTAATAATTTACATTCCCATGAGGAATATATAAAAGTTTGCATTTCCCAGAAGATTAGTGATGTTGAGCATTTTTTCATATACTTGGCCATTTGTATGTCTTATTTTGAGAACGTCTATTCAGATCATTTGCCCATTTTCAATCAGATTATTTGACTTTTAGCTGTTGAGTCTAACTAAAGGTTTGTTGATTTTGTTTACCTTTTCAAAAACTTACAGTTAATTTCATTGATCTTTTGTATGTTTCATTATTCTCGAGTTCGTTTATTTCTCATCTGATTTTTATTATTCCTTTCCTTCTACTAATTTTGTGTTTGGTTTGCTCTTGCTTTTCTAGGTTCTTAAAGTACATCATTAGGTTGTTTATCTGAAGTATTTCTACTTTTTTGATGTAGGCCTTTATTGCTGGAAACTTTCCACTCAGTACTGCCTTTGCTATATCCCATGTCTTTGGTATGTTGTGTTTCCATTTTCATTTGTTTCAAGGAATTTTTAAAATATTCTTCTTAATTTCTTATTGACTCATTGGTCATTTAGGATCTTGTTTGCTTTTTATGTATTTGTACATTTTCCATAGTTCTTTTTGTTTGGTTTTGTCAAAAATGGTACCTTACATGATTTCAACATTTTAAAATTTGTTAAGACTTGTTTTGTTCCCTAACATATGCTCTGTTCTGAAGAATGTTTCAAGGGCTAATGAGAAGGATGTGTATTCTGCAGCTGTTGGATGAAATGTGTTAAATTCAGGCTATATTTTACAATGATCAAATCAAAGTAGTTAGCATATTCATCACCTAAACATTTATGATTTTTTTGTGGTGATCCTCTTTTCTAGCTATCTTGAAAATTATAATACAGCATGATTAGCTACACACACCCTAAAACTCCAGAACTTCTCCTATCAAATTGTCACTTTGTACCCTATGACCAACATACCTCATTGTTCACCTCTTCGCTACTTTCCCAGCTACTGGTAACCACTATTCTACTCTAAGCAGGAATATTTTATATTCAGGGTTTTTATCACATGCACCAAAATAAGAAAGCATCTTGGAGGAAGATTTGGATGATGATTATGAATATGTTTTTGGTCTTAATAGTGCTGACATTTCCTAAGTTGCATACACACTCCCAAACTCATCTAATGGTATACATTAAATAAGCACAGCTGATTACATTTCAAGCATGGCTCAACAAAGTGGTTAAAAAAATTAAAAAGGCTTCTTGTCAAGATGGCTGAGTAGACAGTTCCTAGTGTCACTCTCTCCCACAAATCAACCAATTTGCAACTATTAAAAAGCAACAATAGGAGACCTGAGATCTGTGCCAGAACAGGCAGGAGCTGCATGCCATGGGATGCCAGTCCAGGAGATTGCCCACTAGCCAAAGTTGCCTGAGAGCCATGGAGCCCATAAGTCCTGAGTCAGCCATGCCAGAAAAGGCAGGTGCTGTGGGACCTCCAGCCCAGGACAGTCCCTATGTCTTAGAGAGGCCTAAAAGCCACTGGGCCCACACACCCTGAGTCACTCATGCTTGAACAAGAAGGCACTGCAATAATCCCAGTCCAGGCCATTTCCACCCAAACAGAGAGGGCTGAGAGCCACCAGGCCCACTCAACCTATGTCAGCCATGCTGGAAAAAGCAGATGCCACAGGACTCAGGCCAGGTCGGTCCCCACTGCTTAGAGGGGCCTGAGCAACACCAGGAACACATACCCTGAGTTAGTCATGCCAAAAAAGACAGGTACCATGGGACCTCCAGCCCAGGTCTGTCCCTTCAGCTCAGAGAGGCCTGAGAGCCACTGGGCCCACATGCTCTGAGTCAGTTACACTGGAAAAGACAGGCACCATGGGACTTCCAGCCCAGGTCAGTCCCCAACACTTAGAGAGGCCTCAGAGTTGCCAGGTACACATGCCCTGAGTCAGTCATGCTGGAAAAGACAGGTGCCATGGGACCTCCAGCAAAGGCTAGTTCCCACTGCTTAGAGAGGTCTGAGAGCTGCCAGGTACACAAGCCCTGAGTCAGCAGTGCTGGAGGAAGCAGGTGACATGGGGCCCCCAGGCCAGGCCAGTACCCACCATGCAGTGAGCCCTGAGAGCTGCCAGGCTCACACTCCCTGAATCAGGGGCACCAGAAAAGGCAGGTGCTATGGGACCCCAATCCCAGGTAAGTACCTCCTGCCAAGAGGAGCCTGAGGGCCACCACACCCACATGCCCTGAGTCAGCTGTGAAAGAACAGGAAGACACTGCAGGACCCCAAGCCCAGGGTGAAATGAGTGGACTGTGATACCCCATGCCACAATGACTAAACACCAAAGGAAAGATACCAGAAATACGAAAAATCAAGAAAGTACATCACCACCAAAGGAAACTAATAACTTTCAAGCTCTAGATTCTATAGAACACAAAGTCTTTGAAATGACTGAAAAGGAATTTAGAGCAACATTTCTAAGGAAACTAAATGAGATACAAGAAAACTATGCTAGACGACACAATGAAATGAGAAAACATATAAAGGATCTGAAAGAAAAAACATACAAAGAAATCATTCCCCTGGAAAAGAATGTAGCAGAGCTTGTGGAGCTGAAGGATTCATTCAAAGAAATAAAAAACACAACAGAGAGTCTATCCAGCAGGCTAGAACAAGCAGAAGAGAGATTTTCTGACCTTGATGATGGGATGTTTGAGTTAACACAGGCAGACCAGAAAAAAGAAAAAAGAATTTAAAAAATTGAAGAAAATCTAACAGAGATAACAGACAACCTTAAACTCAAATATCAGAATCATGGGTATTCCAGAAAGGGAGGAAAAAGGAAATGGCATTGAAAACATATTCAATGAAATAATAGCAGAAAAGTTCCCAGGTGTGGGGAAAGTCACAGATCTTCAGATTCAGGAGGCCCAAAGATCCCCAAACATATTAACCCAAAAAGGTCCTCTCCAAGACATGTTATAGTCAAACTGTCAAAACGTAAAGACAAAGAGAGACTCTTAAAAGTTGCAGTAGAGAAGTGGCAAGTTACCTCTCAGGGAGTTCCAAAAAAGCTAACATCAGACTTTTCATCAGAAACCCTAAAAACCAGAAAAGAATGGGATGATACATTCCAAATACTAAAGGAAAAACATTGCCAGCCAAAAATAATTTACCCTGTAAGGTTATCCTTCCAAAATGAAGGACAAATAGCATATTTCTCAGACAAACAAAAATCGCAGGGGTTCACTACCACAGGCCAGCCTTACAAGAAATTCTCAAGGAAATACTGGGTTTGAAACCTAAAAAGCAACCATCAGAGCCATGAATTCTCGAGAATGAAGAAAACCTATCATAAAGCAAAAATGATAGCAATAAAGAAAAAAATAGTTTTTCTACCATGCCAAGAAACAAACAAACACAGAATACAAACAGAAAATCAGAAAGAAAGGAACAAAAGGTACTTAAGAAATCTAAACAAAAATGAATAAAATTCTAGGAGTAAATAAACACCTACCAATAATAACTCTAAAAGTAAAGGGATTAAATTCCCAACTCAAAAGATACAGACTGGGGAACTTTCAAGATGGCAGTGGCTGCGGCGGCTGGCGCGGAGTAGCTGAGAAGGAAAAGGCAGCCACTGGGCCTCAGGCAGCCGGGAAACTTGTGGACCTTCCTCTTGCCATCTCTTAAGGGAGGACCGCTGCTGGTGGCCGGTCATGGGGGCTGACCGCCACTTTGCCCCCGGCAGGAGAGGCTGCCTCATTTACAGGCAACAGCTTTGAAGTGTGGAGCAGGAAAATAACTGTTTCTTAGCTGTAAAAGCGAGTCTTGAAACAGGGAACACGGCGCCAGGGCTGCTGTGGATGCAGACAGGATCCCGGAGGCCGGGGCCGCGCTGAAGGTGGCCAGCTGGCCTATTCAGGACTTGAGGTTTCAGGCCGGCATTAAAGAAGATTCCTGGGAGCGCCCAAGCCGCGCTGTGACTGAACAGCCTGAGGCGGCAGCGGCCGAGAATGGGAAAGGTGGCAACCAGAGACAGAGAGTGAGCGCCCGACCTGGCACAACACTGTGAGTGACCCCTGGACCAGTCCTGTGGGCGGCAGACGCCCACCCAACTCCTGCCTGCATCACCAGGCCACTCACCGCCCCGGGGCTGCCTCCATTTTCCCAGGTCCAGGCAGCTCCGCCCGGCTCTGCCGCCACTGAGCCCTCGCACTTGCTTGACCTGGTGCGGGGCTTTCCGGAGCCTGCAGGCCAGCCTCTCCTCCCACTCCCTCCGCGGTTCTCTGGCAGGTTGGTGGCATGGGGCGTCCCCGGCCAGTGTCGGGAGGGCAAGGAAGTACGGGCGGGCCGACTCTCACTCCACCACACCCTGGACTCTGGCCCCTGGTAAACTTCCTGTTACTGGGAGGCAGATACCATCTCTGCGGCCACCAGTTCAGAAAAAAGCCTAACCAATTTCTGGTTGGGAATAGTGTGGTAGGAGAGTTCTCAGGTCTGCTTGAACCTGCTGGAGAGCTGGCTGCAGGTGGGCGCTAGACTCAGTTTATACCGGGGGGATACAAAGGTGAACAAGTCCCGAGGAAGATCTACACAGTGCTACAAAGGCACCCAGAGCGACCGGTCGTCTGTGCCTAGCAGAAACCTGGTAGACTTACTGGGCGAGGCGATGCCGAGCAGGGTCTTGAAGGCCCAGCCGATAGACGAGGGATGCAGAAGACACGCCCCAGCCCAGCACAGTGCACACAGAGTAGGCAGACGTGCGGCCAGGGAGGCGGAGTCTCGACAGAAACCACACACCCTGTGGGGTTGCCACTGCACGATCCAACAGCCTGGGCCAGAGCACATGGAAAAGGGAGAAGTCCTGCACAGGAAGTGAAAGCTCAACAGTGATCACACACCCTGTGGTACGTGATCCACCAGCCCAGCAGAGTCCAAGCTGACCAGAAAGGTGGCTCCCCGGAGAAGCCCAAGACCCGAGGCAACCACACACACAAGGCACTAGAGGCCAACTGAGCAGCCACGGAGGTAGCCATACGAAATTGGCAACCCCAGCAACATCCCAGTTATTCATTAGTCTCAAACCGGTGGACTGTGAAACCCCCTGCCACAATGAATAAACATCAAAAGAAAGATACCAGAAATACAAAAAATCAAGAAAGTACACCACCAAAAGTTAATAAATCTCAAACTCTAGATCCTATAGAACAAGAAGCCCTTGAAATGACTGACAAGGAATTTCGAGTGATAATTCTAAGGAAACTGAATGAGATACAAGAAAACACAGCTAGACATCATGACGAAATGAGGAAAAGTATACAGGATCTGAAAGAGGAAATGTACAAAGAAATCAATGTCCTGAAAAAAATGTAGCAGAACTTGCTGAACTGAAGAAGTTATTCAGCGAAATAGAAAACACAATGGAGAGATTAACCAGCAGGCTTGTCGAAGTTGAAGAGAGAACCTCTGAACTTGAAGATGGGCTGTTTGAAATAACACAAGCAGACAAAAAGAAAGAAAAAAGAATCAAGGACATGGAAGAAAATCTGAGAGAGATATCAGACAACCTTAAGCGCTCAAATATCCGAGTCATGGGTATTCCAGAAGGGGAGGAAAATGGAGATTCCATTGAAAACATATTCAAAAAAATAGTGGCAGAAAACTTCCCAGGTATAGGAAAAGTGACAGATATTCAGATCCAGGAAGCTCAACAATCTCCAAACGTATTCAACCCAAAAAGGCCTTCTCCAAGACATGTCATAGTCAAATTGGCAAAACTCAGAGACAAAGAGAGAATCTTAAAAGCTGCAAGAGAGAAGCGTCAAACCACCTATAAGGGAGCCCCAATCAGGCTAACATCAGACTTTTCATCACAAACCCTAAAAGCTAGAAAGGAATGGGAGGATATTTTCAAAATACTAAAAGACAAAGATTGCCAGCAAAGAATATTTTACCCTGCAAGGCTATCCTTCCGAAATGAAGGGCAAATAGTATATTTCTCAGACAAACAAAAACTGCGGGAGTTCACTACCACACGACCACCCTTACAAGAAATCCTCAAGGGAGTACTGGGTTTGGTTACTGAAAAATAACTACCACTGCACTAAAAACCCAAGAAAAATCAAAACCCACTAGTATAATAAAAATGGCATTCATGAAGAGAAAACAAGCAAACAAAAACGCTATCTACAACCTAAGGAACCAACAAACACAGAAACCAATCAGTAAATCAGAAATCAAGGAACAAAAGAGACCTAAGACAACCAAACAACCAATAAAATGCTAGGAATAAATCAACACCTTTCAATAACAACTCTTAATGTAAAAGGATTACATTCCCCAATCAAAAGACACAGACTGGCTGACTGGATCAAAAAGGAGGACCCAACTATATGCTGCCTACAAGAGACCCACCTCACCCATAAAGACTCACACAGACTAAGAGTGAAAGGATGGAAAAAGATTTACCATGCAAACAGAAAAGAAAAACGAGCTGGAGTAGCTATTCTTATATCAGACAAAGTAGAATTTAAACTAAAAACCATAAAAAGAGACAATGAGGGACACTACATAATGATAAAAGGATTGATCCATCAAGAAGACATAACAGTCATAAATATGTACGCACCCAATGTTGGAGCAGCCAGATTTATAAAACAAACTCTATTAGACCTAAAGAAGGAAATAGACACTAATACCATAATAGCAGGGGACCTGAACACCCCACTGTCAATATTAGACAGAGCATCTAGGCAAAGAATCAGTAGAGAAACACAAGATCTAAACAAGACTCTAGACCAATTGGAATTGGCAGATATCTACAGAACATTCCACCCAACAACCTCAGAATATTCATTCTTCTCAGCAACACATGGATCATTCTCCAGGATAGATCACATATTAGGTCACAAATCAAGTCTCAATAAATTCAAAAAAATTGGAATTATCCCATGTATCTTCTCAGACCACAATGGATTAAAACTAGAAATTAATAACAAACGAAACTCTGGAAACTATACAAACGCATGGAAATTAAACAGCATTCAACTCAATGACATATGGGTCCAAGAAGAAATCAAGCAGGAAATCAAAAAATTTATTGAAACTAATGAAAACAATGATACATCATACCAAAACATGTGGGATACTGCAAAAGCACTATTGAGGGAAAAAATTATTTCATTAAATGCTCACTTCAGAAGAATGGAAAGATGGCAAGTGAACAACCTAACACTTCACCTTAAAGAACTAGAAAAATAAGAACAATCCAAACCTAAAGTTAGCAGAAGGAAAGAAATCATTAAGATCAGAGCAGAACTAAATGAAATTGAAAACCAAAAAACAATTCAAAAGATCAACGAATCAAAAAGTTGGTTTTTTGAAAAGATAAATAAAATTGACAAACCATTAGCATGGCTAACAAAAAAAAGAAGAGAGAAGACTCAAATAACAAAAATTAGAAATGAAAAAGGCGATATTACAACTGATTCATCTGAAATACAAGGAATCATTCGAGACTACTATAAACAACTATACGCCAACAAATTTGAAAATCTGGAGGAAATGGATAAATTTCTGGACACACACAAGCTCCCAAAACTGAACCATGAAGATGTAGAAAATCTGAACAGACCAATAACAATAAAGGAGATTGAAGCTGTTATCAGAAGGCTCCCAACAAAGAAAAGCCCAGGACCAGATGGATTCACAGCAGAATTCTACGAAACATTCAAAGAGGAATTGACACCAATTCTTTACAAACTATTCCAAAAGATTGAAACGGACGCAAATCTCCCAAACTCATTCTATGAAGCAAACATCATCCTGATACCAAAACCAGGTAAAGATATAACCAAAAAAGAAAACTACAGGCCGATATCCTTGATGAATATAGATGCAAAAATCCTCACTAAAATACTAACAAACAGAATACAGCAACACATAAATAAAATATTGGCCACGATCAAATGGGATTCATCTCAGGGATGCAAGGTTGGTTCAACATATGCAAATCAATAAATGCGATACACCATATTAATAAAGTCAAACACAAGGACCATATGATCATCTCTATAGATTCTGAAAAAGCATTTGATAAAATTCAGAACTCATTCATGACAAAGACCCTCTATAAGTTAGGTATAGAGGGAAAGTATCTCAACATAATTAAAGCCATATATGACAAACCCACTGCCAATATCATCCTGAATGGGGAAAAGCTGAAAGCTTTTCCTTTAAGAACAGGAACTAGACAAGGATGCCCACTCTCACCACTCCTATTCAACATAGTGTTGGAAGTACTAGCCAGAGCAATCAGAGAAGAGAAGGAAATAAAGGGCATCCAGATTGGAAAAGATGAAGTCACACTGTCCCTGTTTGCAGATGACATGATCCTATATATCGAACAGCCTAAATCCTCTACAAAAAAAACTCTTGGAGGTGATAAATGATTTCAGCACAGTAGCAGGATACAAAATCAACACACAAAAATCAGTAGCATTTCTATTCTCCAATAGTGAACATGCAGAATGAGAAATCAAGAAAGCCTGCCCATTTACAATAGCCACAAAAAAAATAAAATACTTAGGAATTGAGTTAACCAAGGAGGTGAAAAATCTCTATAATGAGAACTACAAACCACTGCTGAGAGAAATCAGAGAAGATACAAGAAGATGGAAAGATATCCCATGCTCTTGGATTGGAAGAATCAACATAGTGAAAATGTCCATACTACCCAAAGTGATATACAAATTTAATGCAATCCCCATCAAAATTCCAATGTCATTTTTCTCAGAAAAGGAAAGAACTATCCAGACATTTATATGGAATAACAAAAGACCACGCATACCCGAAGCAATGCTGAGCAGAAAAAATAAAGCTGGAGGCATAACACTACCCGACTTTAAGATATACTACAAAGCCATAATAACCAAAACAGTATGGTACTGGCATAAAAACAGACACACTGATCAATGGAATAGAATAGAGAATCCAGAAATCAACCCACACACCTACAGCCATCTGATCTTTGACAAAGGCACCAAGCCTATTCACTGGGGAAGAGACTGCCTCTTTAGCAAATGGTGCTGGGAGAACTGGATATCCATATGCAGGAGAATGAAACTAGACCCACACCTTTCACCATACACTAAAGTCAACTCAAAATGAATTAAAGAATTAAATATGCACCCTGAATCAATGAAACTTCTTAAAGAAAACATAGGAGAGACACTTCAGAAATAGGACTGGACTCAGACTTCATGAATACTACCCCAAAAGCACGGGCAACCAAAGGAAAAATAAACAAATGAGATTATGTCAAACTAAAAAGCTTCTGCACACCAAAAGAAACAATTAACAGAGTTAAAAGACAACCAACAGAGTGGGAGAAAATATTTGCAAAATATACATCTGACAAAGGATTAATATCCAGAATATATAAGGAACTCAAACAACTTTACAAGAAGAAAACAAGCAACCCAATTAAAAAATGGGCAAAAGAGCTAAGTAGGCATTACTCAAAGGAAGATATACAAATGGCCAACAGACACATGAAAAAATGCTCAACATCACTCGGCATTAGGGAAATGCAAATCAAAACCACACTGAGATACCATCTCACCCCAGTTAGCATGGCTAAAACCCAAAAGACTCTGAACGATAAATGCTGGCGAGGTTGCGGAGCAAAAAGAACCCTCATACATTGTTGGTGGGACTGCAAAATGGTGCAGCCTCTATGGAAAATGGTATGGAGGTTCCTCAAACAATTGCAGATAGATCTGCCATATGACCCAGTTATCCCACTGTTGGGAATATACCCAGAGGAATGGAAATCATTAAGTCGAAGGTATACCTGTTCCCCAATGTTCATCGCAGCACTCTTTACAATAGCCAGGAGTTGGAACCAGCCCAAATGTCCATCATTGGATGAGTGGATATGGAAAATGTGGTACATCTACACAATGGAATACTACTCAGCTATAAAAACGAATGAAATACTGCCATTTGCAACAACATGGATGGACCTTGAGAGAATTATATTAAGTGAAACAAGTCAGGCACAGAAAAAGAAATAGCACATGTTCTCACTTATTGGTGGGAGCTAAAAATAAATAAATAAATTCACACACACACACACACACACACACACACACACACACACACACACACACACAATCCGGGGGGTGGGGAAGAAGACATAACAACTACAATTCCTTGAAGTTGATAGACAAGCAAACAGAAAGGACATTGTCGGGAGGGAGGGGGGAGAGGGAGGAGGGAGGGAGGTATCAGTAATGGGCCACAATAATCAATCACATTGTATATCTATAAAATAAAATTAAGAGAAAAAAAAAAAAGGACTTTCCAACTACAAGAGCTCCCAATTGTAAAGCTGGATTGAAAAATAGACCTTCTGCCTGGCATTCAAAAAAAAATAAAAATAAAAATAAAAATATAACGAAAACAGTAAACCAGTTGACTGAGTGAGTCGCTGTCAATGGAAGGTCTTAATAGTGGTTGAAGGACGTTCATCCAAGGGAGACATTGTAAAGTGATGACCAGCTGAGGAATCAGTAGGCTGTTCATTGAACACTGATTTTTCGTCATTCACCAACAGACACACGAGCTACATAAAAGCAGAAAACCACACAAAACAATCAGAATTTCTCCTCTTGGGCCTCTCAGAGGATCCTGAAGTGCAGCCCCTTCTCTTTCGACTGTTCCAGTCCATGTGCCTGGTCACAGTGCTAGGCAACCAGCTCATCGTCCTGGCCATCACCTCTGACTCCCACCTCCACACCCCCATGTACTTCATCCTCTCCATCCTGTCCTGTGTTGACATCTGTTTAACCTCCACCACGGTCCCAAATATGCTGGGGAACATCCAAGTACACAGCAAAGACATCTCCTACATAGGGTACCTCAGTCAGATATATTTTATTATGATGTTTTCTGGACTGGATAATTTCCTTCTGACTGAAATGGCCTATGACCATTACGTGGCCATCTGCCACTCCCTGCACTATATGGTCATCATGAACCCTCGCTTCTGTGTCCTGTTGGTTCTGATGTCTTGGGTCATTGTTCTATGGGTCTCCCTGGTTCACATTCTACTGAAGATGAGGCTGACCTCCTCAGTGCCTGATGAGGCACTGAGATTCCACGTTTCTTCTGTGACTTTGCTCAGATTCTCAAGGTGGCCCACTCTGATACCTTCATCAATTATGTCTTCTTGTATGTAGCAACTGCACTGCTGAGTGTGTTACCCATCACGGGGATCCTGATCTCTTACTCTAGGATTGTCTCCTCGTTAATGTAAATGTCCTCCACTGCAGGAAAGTATAAAGCATTTTCCACCTGTGGCTCTCACCTCTCTGTGGTCTCCTTGTTTTATGGAACTGGACTTGGTCTATCTCAGTTCTGCTATGACCCATTCTTCCCAGAGTAGCTCACTCACCTCGGTGATGTACACTGTGGTCACCCCATGCTGAACCCCTTCATCTACAGCCTGAGGAACAACGATGTGAAGGGGGCCCTGGGAAGACTCCTCAGCAGAGCAGCCTCTTGTCTGTGAAGGATCACTGGCCTCAGAACTAGATGCACATGTGGGCTCCTAAGGCCATTTTGTGAATTTAAATATTCTGGCTCTTGTTCTCCCCCATAAGACATGCTTCATTTCTATTCATGAATCACCTGTGACTTTGCTTTGATTTATTTTTCTATTAGTTGTCTGAAAAACTCCCTCGTAATTGCTTTTTGAGTGTATATCCATACAGCCTCCTTAAGTTCCACCTTTTTAAGTTATTTTAAAGCCATCTTTAAAAATTCAAACTTCAGATTGAAGACACTATTAAGGTCAAGTGCTGTTATGTTCTCTCCCCAAATTATCCTCTAAAACGTAGATTTTCTTCACCTTAGTATAGTTGTGGTTTTGTTTTTCACTGGGATAACTGGAATTTAATTTATAAAATACTAAAGGCAAAGTGCTTACCATATCAGCACCGTGCTTGTTACTTTACATACATGAAATTATTTAATCCTTAAAAAATTTCTTTGAAATATTTTCTCTGAATCAGCGCATTTTACAAAGGAAGAGACTCACATTGATGTGGACTGTAACCTAGTAACTGGGCAGTGAGCTCGCACTCCTAACTTTCATAAGAATGTGATGTGATTTTAAATTAAAACTGGAATCTGAATATTAAATCTGGTTGATTTATGTGGTTCAATGTAATATACTGCCTAGGATATCTCTAGATGTTGTGTCATTCTTCATGTTCCTTCCTTCCTAATTCCCTGCCTTCCTTTATTTTTTCTTTTTTCCTTTCTTATTTCTCTCCTTCCTTTCCTTTTTACTTCCTTCATTCCCTCCTTGCACTGTTTCTTTTTCTTTTGGCTGTTTTACTGGTTAATATTAACTTGTTCTCTTTCTTACTATGGCTACGACTGCCTCTAAAGACACAAAACATACTAAAAAAACATCCATTCTGATATTTTCTTTGTACCACATGAAGCTCGATCATTTGGAGAGTGGAAACACAATAGAACAAATCCCTTAATAAGGGAGCTTTGAGAATTCAACCCACGGGACACTAGAGACTTTAAACACATCCCCGTTGCCCCGACCTGATATTCTCTGATCCAGCCTTGCTGAAAACCTGAAGTGTTTATCAGAGACAGTTCACGGAGTAGACAAAGCTTCTGTGATAACAGTCACAGAGTGTCAGTGTGTTCCACTAAGGTCTGGTGTGTGTGGTAAGAGAAAAAGAGGAAAGTGGGTACTGGCCTTAACATCTAGAATAATGAGCCTGGGTCAGTCCCATACTTATTTTTTTAGTCTAAGAAGGTGAAGTCCCTGTACTTTGAAGGCACTTTGGTTTCTGCTAAAATGAAACTTTCCCAGATCTCGTTGTTCATCTCTCTTTCTTTTTCTCTCTCTCATTCTTTCTTTCTTCCCTGCATTCTTTCTTTCTTTCTTCTTTCCTTCTTTCTTTCTAGAAAATCTGTCTATAACAAAACTAAGAAATGGCTATTCCTGGAATGTGGTATTTTTGGAATGTCTTTTCAAAATTTTCTCCACTCTCTCCCAACCATTGTAGATTGCTGTTACATTTCCTGTATTTCATTGTTTATAAACTGCTCACTGAAGATCTACTATGCATGAGGTACTCTCTAGTTTCTTCTTAATGGATTTGGATTTTCTTTTATAATTCACCTAACTATTTTTGCTGCAGATCAGACTTATTGATATCGCTGAATAGTTCTATAATATTGTTGTTGTTAGTTTTTTACTTCAATGTCCACAATATAATACAAATAATATAACTATTTCTGATGTTTGGTTCACAGGCCAATGTCCTTTTTTTGTATGAATAATCAATTTTAATGTTCAGGAGAATAACAAAAGGTGAATGTTGGAGTAGCCTGCGTTGGCCTATTCATGAGTTGTACACAAATGCCCTATTTTAATGTAAAATATACTCTTGGCTATGGTTTTCATACAACCATTCTTTATTGGGTTAAGAAGGTACCTCTGGTTTCTACATGTCCTGAGAATCTTTTTGGAGTTGGCTAACCACAGTCCTAGCTCTTGAATGTTAAGTGCATTTTGTTGTATTGTAATTGTGGTTATGATTTCTCTTCATTGACCTCTTCTTGTGATGAACTGTGTAGACAAATATCCCAATATTAAACCAACTTTTCATTCCTAGAATAGGTTTTACTAGTTCGTCACATATTATTCCTTTAAAAATAGATTAAAATGTATTTTATTGAATTTTACTATCCAATTGAGTGTCTATATTCAGGCAGGTGATGTGCTTGAAAATTTCTCTTTTGTGTTCTAGTTGTCACTTGTGGTCACAGACTATCTTTTACACCAAACATTTGTATTAGTTGAACACCTTCTCTGTGGCATACACCCTCTAAGTCCCTGGAAAGAAAAGTGATGAGAAAAAAACAGTCACAATCTCAGATCCATAAGTAAACATAAATTAATCAACATGAGGGACACATCAAGAAAGAGTACAACATGCTCTAATGTGGGGCTCACACACTCTGTCCCTCCTGACCCTCCACCTCTGCCCTCTCTAGTCCTCTCCATCACCAAGCTCACTGAGCCATATGCAGATTAGCATTCTGTTCTTTCAGTCTGGAATGTTTATGGATTTTTCACTTCCCCTGATTAACAATGACCAATTCTTCCTGTCTCAAGTCAAATATTCATATTCCAACATTAAACTGCTTCTATATGATTACATTTTGTCTTTAATTAACATATGCTAGTATTAATAATAGTGATCCCCTTTCTATTATAGAGAATGGCAACATTGCATTTAAAATTTGCTTTTTAATTTTTTAGGATGATTTCATTTAGATAAGTTCTGAATATTTTTAATCAAATCCATCACAACTATTTTCATAATTAGCTATTGATTTTAGAACAATACATTTCCACTTCACACTGTGGACCTATGAGCACACACTCTCACATACCTGTAGTTATTATATTAATGGTGGTGTATTTTTGTTTCTTCCTTTCATGCATGAAGTCCACATGCTTTTTTCTCTTCTTGGAAGAATTCACCCTGCAGGCATTCTAAGAAAGAAGGTGCCATAGGGATCTTTGTTAATTTGAAGTGCTGTATGGCACTCCAAAGAGGTAACAGATCTGTTGTATTCATAATGATCAGTATTCCCCCCTTGATTGCTGCTCCATTTAATAAGGGATATTGATTAATGATAGTCATGAAAGACATGTCTATTGTGATATTAAGAACAAAAGTTCACATTTATGATAGGTCCATTATATGTCACAGGAACCACAGTAGAAAAATCACATGCCTCAGCTCATTTGACTTCTCTAGTAATAGAGTTTAAATAACTTGCACAAGATCATGCAGCAGTAAGCTTTTGGATCAAAATTATATTCCAGGAAGTCTGACCCAAGAACCTGTTTTCTAAATCATAGCCCTAGACTATACATTGGAAGAGTTATATATCTGAAATAATTATCATTAAAGTTTAAATTTAATAACATTAATAATGACAGCTTTCATTTGCTGAGACTCCAAGTATGAACAAAGGCATTGCTGAATCTCACAAAAGCTTACACATCTAGAAAAAAAAATGTAAAGCACTGAGATTTAACTTTCACATACCTAGGAAGAAACAGGTCACAGAACAAATGTTGTCTGACTTGAAAATCCTTGTGTTTATTACTACCTTAGAGCTAGTAAAACAGAGAAAGTATGGGAATTATCAAGGAAAAGACATGAAGTGACTTCATGTATTTTGGAAAGGTCATATCAAAGAAAAAATTTGTTTATGTCCATAGAGTCAAACAGGACAATTAAGAGTAGTGAGTAGAGGAAGAAAAGAGAGTGATTTCCTTTAAATTAAAGAAAGTCTGAATGATTATACACTTTTAAAATGAAAATAGGATACAATCAGGCTAATCAAATCACTATCAATGGAAGGAATCAACAGGGGGTGAAGGATGTTCATACAATGGTGACATTATAACATGATCATTAGCTAACGTGTCAGTTGCCTCTTCATTGAATGTTGCTTTTGCCTCCTTCCCCAACAGACACCCCAGCTACATGGAAGCAGAAAATCACACAGAAATATCAGAATTCCTCCTCCTGGGCTTCTCAGAGGATCCTGAACTTCAGGCCCTTCTCTTTGGATTGTTCCTGTCAATGTACCTGGTCACGTTGCTTGGGAACCTGCTCATCATTCTGGCCATCATCTCAGACTCCCACCTCCACACCCCCATGTACTTCTTCCTCTGCAACCTGTCCTTTGCTGACATCTGTTTCACCTCCACCACAGTCCCAAAGATGCTGGTGAACATCCAGGTACAGAGCAAAGGCATCTCCTATACAGGGTGCTTCACTCAGATGTATTTTATGATGATGTTTTCTGGGCTGGATAACTTCCTTCTGACTGTGATGGCCTATGACCGGTACGTGGCCATCTGTCACCCCCTGCACTATACGGTCATCATGAACCCCCACCTCTGCGTCCTGTTTGTTCTGATGTCTTGGTTCATCATTTTCTGGGTCGCCCTGGTTCACATTCTACTGATGTTGAGGCTGAACTTCTCTCCAGGCACTGAGATTCCACATTTCTTCTGTGACTTTGCTGAGCTACTCAAAGTGGCCCACTCTGATACCCTCATCAATTACGTCTTCTTGTATGTGGCAACTTCACTGGTGGGTGTGTTTCCCGTCACAGGGATCCTCTTCTCTTACTCTAGGATTGTCTCCTCCTTAATGCAAATGTCCTCCACTGCAGGCAAGTATAAAGCATTTTCTACCTGTGGCTCTCACCTCTCCGTGGTTTCCTTGTTTTGTGGAACTGGGCTTGGGGTCTACCTGACTTCTGCTGTGACCCATTCTTCCCAGAGAAGCTCAATTGCCTCGGCGATGTACACTGTGGTCACCCCCATGCTGAACCCCTTCATCTACAGCCTGAGGAACAAGGATGTGAAGGGGGCCCTGGGAAGACTCCTCAGCAGAGCAGGCTCTTGTCTGTGAAGCATCACTGATCTCAGAACTAAGCTGTCATTCTGGGCCCCAGAACGAGATGTTATGTATTTAAATTTTCTGGCTGTTGCTCTCTCCTAAAACACATGCTGCATTTCTATTTTAAGCACTTCTACTCTGCTCTTTGTTTTTCTATTACTTCCTCCTCAGCAACTCCCTTGGTGACTCTTTTTGCATATTTACCCAATACAGTGTCCTAAAATTTTCATTTTTGGTCAGTTTTCGTACAGCCTTGTCTAAGAATTCTAACTTGAGATTTAAAGTCTTTTTCATACCAAGTGCTGATGTGGTCTCTCCTAATCATCTTCTGAAACGTTGGTATTTGTTACCTTAGTTGTGGTCTTGTTTTTCCCTGGAAAGAAATGGAATAAAAATTAGATATTAGTTAAGGCAAAGTGCTTATCATATCAGGACGGTCCTTGTTACTTTACATGTGTGACTGTACTTAATCCCGAAAATGCTTTTTGAAATGTTTTCTATCATTCTGCAGGTTTTATAAAGGAAGGAACTGAGATGGATATGGACTATGCTTTGACTATACCTGGCAACCTGGCAGTGAGCCCACATTTCTCATTTTGCCGTGTTATTATTTCCTGAAAACACTGATGGGATTTTCAGCTTCACATTGGCAATCTAGGTCTGTGAGCTGGTTTGGTCAGATGATTTCTAGTAATGCACAGCCTAGAAGAACTCTGAGATCTTTCTTCATTCTTTGTGGTCCTTCATTCTCTATGTTCCTTCATTCCCTCCTTTCTTCCTTCCCACATTCTCTCCTTCCTTCTTTCCTTTCTCCTTCTGTTTGCCCTTTATTTCCCACGATTGCAATTTTAAGATGTATACCAAGATCTTAAAATGTATAATAATTAAATCAATAGAATAAGCATTGTTCTCTTACATAGTTTAATTTTTTCCTGAGACTTTCTAAAGGTTTCTTCAAGAATGGACGTTAAACACTTGTGGAATGTTTTCAGACTGTGGTTCACATTTTTTATTGTGGTGAACATATGTAACATAAGAATTTCCATTTTTAGGAGTTTTAAACATACATTTGCATGGAATTAATTGTATTCACAATGCTGTGGAACCTCTACTTCCAAAGTTTTTTGCCATTCGAACATGAACTCTGTACCCATTAAACAATAACTTATTATTCCTTCCCTGTTTTTCTTGTAACCTCTAATCTACTTCTGTCTCTGAAAATTCTTTTGTATACGATCTTGTTCACTTTTGGAGAAGGACGTTGATAGAGTTGCACCTGCAGTGAATGTCAGGTGAGTAGATGCTGTCAGGGTTCAACCCCCATTCCCTGGGATCCTCTCATCATCTCCTTTCACACCATCCTGTGGCCAGTGGTCTGCACTAGCTGGAACCTACTGTGCCAATTGCCTGGTGGCAGAAGTGACATGGAGTTAAGCCCCATCAGGTACTCTCTCGATGGAAAGACAAGGGATATACTTTCTCTTTCACCCCATAGCTGGGATTGTTCTAAAGTATGAGTCATACTGTTTTCCAGAATTTCCCCATTTGATTGAAATCTTTGCTCATTCACTGTGATAGCTGATATAATGCAAGATTTATTGGATGTATTTTCTTCCCTGTATTCACTTCTCCTCTCTTCCATCTGTGTTTTTTGCTCCTTTCAATAAAGTGTTTGCACATAAATCCTTGGCTCAGTGTCTTTTCTGTGAAACCCTCAACTAGCACAGGTGATGAAGACTGTGAAGGGGTCTCAAGACCATATACTAAAAGGAATTAGGGACTTCGTAGGGGAAAAAAAGAACTTATTATGGAAGCATGTAAGGTCTTCAAATTATTTACTAATTTGTTAGTGAGGCTAATTCAGTAAATGATAATTTGCGATCAATGTTATTTGGTGTGCCTTCGATTCACTTTGATTACATTGGATTAAATTTATTGTCCACCTTGTACTTTTGGTACACTGTGTACAAATTGAGAAAGAGGCCAGAGAGGCAAAAATGACTGTGATACAGTGTGGTAAGAATAATAACATGGTTCTGTAGTAGATCCTGTTGAAAACAAAGAGAAACATGTTCAACATACTTTGAATAATTCCAGGCAAATTTTTTGTTTATTTTTAACAATTTTAGAGACACATAAATTTACACACTATGAAACCACCCATTAAAAGTATAAATTCAATTATTTTGGGAAATTTATAGAGTTATGTGACCACCACCACAATCCAGTTTATTTGATTAGGGGTAGGGTTTATATTTTGGAAAATATAATTTTTCAAATTGATTGTGCATGTTCAGAGGGCACAAAACTGCCCAGCGGCACCTGTGCCCAACAATCCAGTTTTAGAATATCTTTATTATCCACAAAAATTCTCCTGTTCTCACTTGCAGTTAATAGGCACTCTCCAGCCTTAGGCATTGACTTATCTGCTTTCTGTTTCTGTAAATGTGCCTTTTCTTGATATCATACAGTCATACAATCTGTGGAATCATACAATAGTAGTCTTTTGTATCTGGCTTCTTTCACTTAGCATAATATTTTTGAGGACCACCATGTGGACACATGAATCAGTATTTTGTTCCTTTTAATTGCCAAATATTATTGTAGTGTATAGATATACTGCATTTTGCTTATTCATTTACCAGTCAAGGAACATTTGGATAACTCCAGTGTGGGATTGTCCTAAATACCTCTGCTATGAATATAGTCTTTGTGTTGATAAGTGTTTTCATTTGTCTTAGGTAAATAATCCAGAGTGCAATTGTTTTGTATTATCGTTAATTTATGCTTAATTTTTTAGATTCTGCCAGATCATTTTTCAAAGTGGCTACATCATTTTACATTCCCACCAGCAATGCATGAAGGTTTCAGTTTTTCACATCTTCACCACACTTGGGATTCATGTAAAACTTCTAGTAGGATGAGATACTTGAGAGCTGAATGACAAATACTGAGTAGATATTTAACTGGAGAATAGGGTTGGGTGGCATAAACAGACCTTTAAGAGTGAGGCATATCCAGAAGATAGATAAAACTTATAGCTGAGTTGTTAGAAATAAGGCGGGAAGTGTACATAGAGAACAGACCATTGAGAGTCTAATTTGATATACTAAGAATTTCATAAGCAATTGAGAGCCAGAGCCATGCTGTAATCATAGGTATAATATGAGGATTTTAGGAATTCTTTTTTTATTTATTTTATTTTATTTTGTCAATATACAATGTGGTTGATTATTGTGGCCAATTACCAAAACCTTCCTCAGAACACCCTCTTCCCACTCCCTTCCAACAACATCCTTTCTGTTTTCTTGTTGTATCAATTTCAAGGAATTGTAATTGTTGTGTCTTCTTCCCTCCCCCCCCAGGTTGTTTGTGTATTTATTTATTTATTTAAATAAGTGAGAACATGTGGTATTTCTCTTTCTCTGCCTGACTTAATATAATTCTCTCTACATCCATCCATGTTGTTGCAAATGGCAGTATTTCACCATTTTTTATAGCTGAGTAGTAATCCATTGTGTAGATGTACCACGTTTTCTGTATCCACTCATCTGATGATGGACATTTTGGCTGCTTCCAACTCTTGGCTATTGTAAAAAGTGCTGCAATAAACGTTGGGAAACAGGTATACCTTCGACTTGATGATTTCCATTTCTCTGGGTATGTTCCCAGCAGTGGGATAGCTGGGTCATATGGGAGATCTATCTGCAATTGTTTGAGGAACCTCCGTACCATTTTCCATAGAGGCTGCACCATTTTGCAGTCCCACCAACAATGTATGAGAGTTCCTTTTTCTCCACAACCTCGCCAGCATTTACCGTTAAGAGTCTTTTGGATATTAGCCATCCTAACAGGGGTGAGATTGTATCTCAGTGTGGTTTTCATTTGCATTTGCCTGTTTAGCTCTTTTGCCCTTTTTTTGATTTGGGTTACTTGTTTTTTTCATGTAAAGTTGTTTCGGTTCCTTGTATATTCTGGATATTAATCCTTCGTCAGATGTATATTTTTCAAATATTTTCTCCAACTCTGTTGGTTGTCTTTTAACTCTGTTAATTGTTTCTTTTCCTGTGCAGAAGCTTTTTAGTTTGATATAATCCCATTTGTTTATTTTTCCTTTGGTTGCCCATGCTTTTCAGGTCATATTCATGAAGTCTGTGTCCAGACCTACTTCTTGAAATGTTTCTCCTATGTTTTCTTTAAGAAGCTTCATTGTTTCAGAGTGTATATTTAGTTCTTTAATACATTTTGAGTTGATTTTAGTATATGGTGAGAGGTATAGGTCTAGTTTCATTCTCCTGCATATTGATATCCAGTTATCCCAGCACCATTTGCTGTAGAGGCAGTCTCTTCCCCAGAGTACAGGCTTGGGGCTTTTGTCAAAGATCAGATGGCTGTAGGTTTGTGGTTGATTTCTAGATTCTCTATTCTATTCCATTTATCAGTGTGTCTGTTTTATGCCAGTACCATGCTGTTTTGGTTATTATAGCTTTGTAGTGTAGTTTAAAGTCAGGTAGTGTTATGCTTCCAGCTTTATTTTTTTTTTTGCTCATAATTGCTTTGGCTATGTGTGCATTTAGTTATTCCATATAAATGCTGGATAGTTTCTTCCATTTTTGAGAAAAATGTCATTGGAATTTTTGATAGGGATTGCATTGAATTTTTATATCACTTTGGGTACTATGGACATTTTCACAATGTTGATTCTCCAATCCAAGAGCATGGGATATCTTTCCATCTTCTTGTGTTCTCCTTAATTTATCTCAGCAGTGATTTGTATTTCTCATTATAGAGATTTTTCACATCCTTGGTTAACTCAATTCCTAAGTATTTTATTTTTTTGTGGCTATTGTAAATGGGCAGGCTTTCTTGATTTCTCATTCTGCATGTTCACTATTGGAGAAAAGAAATGCTACTGATTTTTGTGTGTTGATTTTGTGTCCTGCTACTATGCTGAAATCATTTATCAACTCCAAGAGGTTTTTTTGTAGAGGCTTTAGGCTGTTCGATATATAGGATCATGTCATCTGCAAAGAGGGACCGTTTGACTTCATCTTTTCCAATCTGGATGCCCTTTATTTCCTTCTCTTCTGTTTACTCTGACTGGTACTTCCAACACTATGTTGAATAGGAGTGGTGAGAGTGGGCATCCTTGTCTGGTTCCTGTTCTTAAAGGAAAAGCTTTCAGCTTTTCCCCATACAAGATGATATTGGCAGTGGGTTCATCATATATGGCTTTAAATATGTTGAGATACTTTCCATCTATACCTAACTTATAAAGAGTCTTTATCATGAATGATTGTTGAATTTTATCACATGCTTTTTCAACATCAATAGAGATGATCATATGATCCTTGTGCTTGATTTTATTGATATGGTGTATCACATTTATTGATTTGAGTACGTTGAACCAACCTTGCATCACTGGGATGAATCCCACTTGATTGTGGTGTATAATTTTGCATATGTGTTCCTCTATTTTGTTAGCTAGCATTTTATTGAGGATTTTTGCATCTTTATTCATCAAGAATATTGGCCTCTAGTATTCTTTTTTAGTTGTATCTTTACCTGGTTTTGGTATCAGGGTGATATTTGCTTCATAAAATAAGTTTGGGAGAATTGCTTCTTTTTCTATCCTTTGGAATAGTTTGTAGAGAATTGGTCTCAATTCCTCTTTGAATGTTTGGTAAAATTCTGCTGTGAATCCATCCAGTCCTGGGCTTTTCTTTCTTGGGAGCCAGCTGATAACAGCTTCAATCTCTTTTATTTTTATTGGTCTATTCAGATTTTCTACATCTCCTTGGCTCGGTTTTGGTAACTTGTAGATGTCCAGAAATTTATCTATTTCCTCGAGATTTTCGAATTTGTTGGCGTATAGTTGTTTGCAGTAGTCTCAAATGTTTCCTTGTATTTCAGATGTATCAGTTGTAATATCTCCTTTTTCATTTCTAATTTTTGTTTTTTGGATCTTCTCTCTTCTTTTTTTTGTTAGCCATGCTAATGGTTTGTCAATTTTATTTATCTTTTCTAAAAAACCCCTTTTTGATTCATTGATCTTTTGTGTTGTTTTTTGGGTTTCAATTTCATTAAGTTCTGCTATGATCTCAATGATTTCTTTCCGTCTGGTAACTTTGGGTTTGGATTGCTCTTGTTTTTCTAGTTCTTTAAGGTGAAGTGTTAGGTTGTTTTCTTACCATCTTTCCATTCTTCTGAAGTAAGCATTTAATGCTATAAATTTTCCCCATAGTACTGCTTTTACAGTATCCCACAGGTTTTCGTATGATTTGTCATTGTTTTATTAGTTTCAATAAATTTTTTGAGTTCCTGTTTGATTTCTTCTTGGACCCCTATGTCATTAAGTAGAATACTCTTTAATTTCCAGATGTTTGTATAGTTTCCAGAATTTTGTTTATTATTGATTTCTAATTTTAATCCATTGTGGTCTGAAAAAATACATGGGATAATTCCAATTTTTTTGAATTTCTTGAGACTTGATTTGTGACGTAACATGTGATCTATCCTGGAGAATGATCCATGTGCTGATGAGAAGAATGAATATTCTGAGGTTTCTGGATCGAATGTTCTGTAGATATCTGCCATGTCCTATTGGTCCAGAATGTTGTTTAGATCTTGTGTTTCTCTCCTGATTCTTTGCCTAGATGATCTGTCCAACATTGACAGTGGGATGTTCAGGTCCTCTGTTATTATGGTATTAGTTTCTATTTCCTTCTCTAGGTCTAAGAGAGTTTGTTTTATAAATCTCGCTGCTCCAACATTTGGTGCATATATATTTGTGATTGTTATGCCTTCTTGATGGATCAGTCCTTTTATCATTATGTAGTGGCCCTCATTATCTCTTTTTATAGTTTTTAGTTTAAAGTCTATTTTATCAGATATAAGAATAGCTTCTCCAGGTCATTTTTCATTTCTGTTTGCATGGTAAATCTTTTTCCATCCTTTCACTCTTAGTCTATGTGAGTCTTTATGGGTGAGGTGGGTCTCTTGTAGGCAGCATATAGTTGGGTCCTCCTTTTTGATCCAGTCAGCCAGTCTGTGTGTTTTGATTGGGGAATTTAATCCTTTTGCATTAAGAGTTGTTATGGAAAGGTGTTGATTTACTCCTAGCATTTTATTGATTATTGTTTGGATGTCTTAGGTGTCTTTTGTACCTTTCTTTCTGAATTACTGTTTGTTTTCTGTATTTGTTGGTTCCTTGGGTTGTAGATGAACTGTTTTTTGTTTTCTCTTCATTGTTGGCATGTTTATTTTACTAGTGGGTTTTGATTTTTCTTGGGTTTTTATGGCAGTGGTAGTTGTATTTCAGGTACCAAACCCAGTACTCCCTTGAGAATTTCCTGTAAGGATGGTTGTGTGGTAGTGAACTCCCGCAGTTTTTGTTTGTCTGAGCAAATATACTATTTACCCTTCATTTCGGAAGGATAGCCTTGCAGGATAGAGTATTTTTGGCTGACAATATCTGCCTTTTAGTATTTTGAATATATCATCCCATTCCTTTCTGGCCTTTAGGGTTTGTGATGAAAAGTCTGATGTTACTCTGATTGGGTCTCCCTTATATGTGATTTGATGCTTCTCTCTTGCAGTTTTTAAGATTCTCCCTTTGAGTTCAGCGAACTTTACTATAACATTTCTTGGAGAAGACCATTTGGGTTTAGTATGTTTGGGGATCTTTGAGCTTCCTGAATCTGAAGATCTGTGTCTTTTCCTATGCCTGGGAAGTTTTCTGCCACTATTTTGTTGAATATGTTTTCAATGCAATCGCCTTTTTCCTCCCCTTCTGGAATACCCATGGCTCAGAAATTTGAGCACTTAAGGTTTTCTGGTATGTCTCTTATATTTTCTTCAATGTTTTTAATTCTTTTTTCTGGCGTTTTGTTGTTTGTTTGTTTGTTTGTTTGTTTGTTTGTCTGCCTCTGTTATTTCAAACAGCCCATCTTGAAGGTCAGAAGTTCTCTCTTCTGCTTCTCCAAGCCTGCTGGTTAAACTCTCTGTTGTATTTTTTATTTCATTGAATGAATTCTTCATCTTGACAAGCTCTGCTACATTCTTTTTCAGGCCATTGATTTCCTTGTACATTTCTTCTTTCAGGTCTTGTATACTTTTCCTCATTTCATCATGTTGTGTAGATGAGTTTTCTTGTATCTCATTTAGTTTCCTTAGAATTATCACTCGAAATTCCTTGTCAGATATTTCAAGGGCTTCTTGTTCTATAGGATCTAGACCTTGAGAGTTATTACCCTTTGGTAGTGTACTTTCTTGATTTTTCATATTTCTGGTATCTTTCCTTTGATGTTTAGTCATTGTGGCAGGGAATTTCACGGTCCACTGGTTTGACACTGTTGTCTGGCTAGGATGTTGCTGGGGCTGTCAATTTGGCATAGCTGCTTCAGTGTCTGCTCGGTTGCCCACTCATGCCTAAGGTCCATGGTTGCCTCGGGTCTTGGGCCTCTCCAGGGAGGCACCCCTCTGGTCAGCATGCACTCAGCTTCGCTGGGGATGGAGTCATGGGGCAGTGCCAAGGCCTACCTGCTGGGTGGCATGCTGGAACCACAGCGTGCATAGTGTCCGTGGATGTGCATAGTCTCTGTGGATCTTGGGCCTATTTGGCTGGGCACCTCTCTGATTGGCTCACACTTGGCCAGGCTGGGGATGGAGTCAGGCAGTAGTGAAGTGGCCTAACTGCTGCGTCACGCACTGACACTGCAGAGTGTGTGGTCTCCACATATCTTCGGCTTCTCTGGCTCTAGTAACAACTTTTCTACTCTAAGAGGGATTATTTTATATTCAGGGCTTTTACCACATGTACAAAGATAATAAAGGCTCTTGGAGGAAGATTTGGAAGATGACTATGAGTATGTCTTTGGTCTTAATTCTGTTGAGGTCTCCTAAGTTGCATATACACTCCCAAACTCATATAATTGTATACATTAAATAACTACTGGTGATTACATTTCAATCATACCTCAATAAAGTGGTTTAAAAAATAAGAAAAAAATTGAAAACACGGTACCTATTTTCATCCATAACACGCCAATAAAATCTCAAAATATTCTTTAAAAGAGGCACATCACAAAAATGGGTTTGACTCCATAGAGAAAGTAAACTTTCTTTAGGGAAAACATTGTGACTTTTTTTTTTTCAAAGTAACTTTCATAAACTTTGACAATACATAGCTTCTAGAATATTTGGTTCTCTTTAGATATTTTATCATTAATTTAATTAGTTACTTTTATTCAACATCAATCGATTCAAAATTGAACATATATTAATTGGGTACTTGCCATGAGGCAGTCACTGTTATAGGTCCTGGGAATGAAGAGTAAACCAAAGAGAATTTGTTTCCCCTAGAAGCTTACATTTCTTTTTTTTTTTTTAATTTTATTGTGTCGATATACATTGTGGTTTATTATTGTTGCCCCTTACCAAAACCTCCCTCCCTCCTCTCTCTCCTCCCTCCCCCACAACAATGTCCTTTCTGTTTGCTTGTTGTATCAACTTCAAGGAATTGTAGTTGTTATATCTTCTTCCCCCCGCCCCAGGTTTTTTGTTTGTGTGTGTCTGTGTGTGAATTTATATATTAATTTTTAGCTCCCACCAATAAGTGAGAACATGTGGTATTTCTCTTTCTGTGCCTGACTCATTTCACTTAATATAATTCTCTCAAGGTCCATCCATGTTGTTGCAAATGGCAGTATTTCATTCATCTTTAAAGCTGAGTAGTATTCCAATGTGTAGATGTACCATATTTTCCATATCCACTCATCTGATGATGGACATTTGGGCTGGTTCCAACTCTTGGCTATTGTAAAGAGTGCTGCGATGAACATTGGGGAACAGGTATACCTTCGACTTGATGATTTCCATTCCTCTGGGTATATTCCCAGCAGTGGGATAGCTGGGTCATATGGGAGATCTATCTGCAATTGTTTGTGGAACCTCCATACCATTTTCCATAGAGGCTGAACCATTTTGCAGTCCCACCAACAATGTATGAGCATTCCTTTTTCTCCGCAACCTCGCCAGCATTTATCGTTCAGAGTCTTTTGGATTTTAGCCATCCTAACTGGGGTAAGATGGTATCTCAGTGTAGTTTTGATTTGCATTTCCCGAATGCTGAGTGATGTTGAGCATTTTTTCATATGTCTGTTGACCATTTGTATATCTTCCTTAGAGAAATGCCTACTTAGCTCTTTTGCCCATTTTTTAATTGGGTTGCTTGTTTTTCTCTTGTAAAGTTGTTGTGTTTCTTATATATTCTGGATACTAATCCTTTGTAAGATGTATATTTTGCAAATATTTTCTCCCACTCTTTTGGTTGTCTTTCAACTCTGTTAATTGTTTCTTTTGCTGTGCAGAAGCTTTTTGGTTTGATAGAATCCCATTTGTCTATTTTTCCTTTGGTTGCCCGTGCTTTTGGGGTCGTATTCATGAAGTCTGTGTCCAGTCCTATTTCCTGAAGTGTTTCTCCTATGTTTTCTTTAAGAAGTTTTATTGTTTCAGGGTGTATATTTAAATCCTTACCCATTTAGAGTTGATTTTAGTATATGGTGAGAGGTATGGGTCTAGTTTCATTCTCCTGCATATGGATATCCAGTTATCCCAGCACCATTTGCTGAAGAGGCAGTCCCTTCCCCAGTGAATAGGCTTGGTGCCTTTCTCAAAGATCAGATGGCAGTAAGTGTGTGGGTTGATTTCTGGATTCTCTATTCTATTCCATTGATCACTGTGTCTGTTTTTATGCCAGTACCATACTGTTTTGGTTATTATAGCTTGGTAGTATAGCTTAAAGTCGGGTAGTGTTCTGCCTCCAGCTTTATTTATTTTGCTCAGAATTGCTTTGGCTACGCGTGGTCTTTTATTATTCTATATAAATGTCTGGATAGTTCTTTCCATTTCTGAGAAAAATGTCTTTGGAATTTTGATGGGGATTGCATTGAATTTGTATATCACTTTGGGTAGTAAGGACATTTTCACTATGTTGATTCTTCCAATCCAAGAGCATGGGATAGCTTTCCATCTTCTTGTATCCTCTCTAATTTCTCTCAGCAGTGGTGTGTAGATCTCATTATAGAGATTTTTCACCTCCTTGCTTAACTCAATTCCTAAGTATTTTATTTTTTTGGTGGCTATTGTAAATGGGAAGGCTTTCTTGATTTCTCATTCTGCATGTTCACTAATGGAGAAAAGAAATGCTACTGATTTTTGTGTGTTGATTTTGTATCCTGCTACTGTTCTGAAATCATTTATCAATTCCAACAGTTATTTTGTAGAGGTTTTCGGCTGTTCGATATATAGGTTCATGTCATCTGCAAACAGGGACAGTTTGACTTCATCTTTTCCAATCTGGATGCCCTTTATTTCCTTCTCTTCTCTGATTGCTATGGCTAGTACTTCCAACACTATGTTGAATAGGAGTGGGGAGAGTGGGCATCCTTGTCTGGTTCCTGTTCTTAAAGGAAAAGCTTTCAACTTTTCCCCATTCAGGATGATATTGGAAGTGGGTTTATCATATATGGCTTTAATTATGTTGTGATACTTTCCCTCTATAGCTAACTTATAGAGGGTCTTTGTCATGAATGAGTGCTGAATTTTATCAAATGCTTTTTCAGCATCTATAGAGATGCTGTAAGTTAGCAGACGGACCATATGGTCCTTGTGTTTGACTTCATTAATTTGATGTATCACATTTATTGATTTGCATATGTTGAACCAACCTTGCATCCCTGGGATGAATCCCACTTGATCGTAGTGAATAATTTTACATATGTGTTGCTGTATTCTGTTTGCTAGTACTTTAGTGAGGATTTTTGCATCTATATTCATCAAGGATATAGGCCTGTAGTTTTCTTTTTTGGTTTTATCTTTACCTGGTTTTGGTATCAGGATGATGTTTGCTTCATAGAATGAGTTTGGGAGATTTGCGTCTGTTTCAATCTTTTGGAATAGTTTGTAAAGAATCGGGGTCAATTCCTCTTTGAATGTTTAGTAAAATTCTACTGTGAATCCCTCTGGTCCTGGGCTTTTCTCTTTTGGGAGCCTTCTGATAACAGCTTCAATCTCCTTTATTGTTTTGGTCTGTTCAAATTTTCTACGTCTTCATGGTTCAGTTTGAGGAGCTTGTGTGTGTCCAGAAATTGATCCATTTCCTCCAGATTTTCAAATTTGTTGGCTTATAGTTGTTTATAGTAGTCTTGAATGATTCCTTGTATTTCAGATGAATCAGTTGTAATATCACCTTTTTCATTTCTAATTTTTGTTATTTGAATCGTCTCTCTTCTTTTTTTCTTTTTTGTTAGCCATGCTAATGGTTTGTCAATTGTATTTATCTTTTCAAAAAACCAACTTTTTGATTCATTGATCTTTTCTATTGTTTTTTGGGTTTCAATTTCATTCAGTTCTGCTCTGATCTTAATGATTTCTTTCCGTCTGCTAACTTTAGGTTTGGATTGTTCTTGTTTTTCTAGTTCTTTACGATGAAGTGTTTGGTTTTTCACTTGCCATTTTCCGTTCTTCTGAGGTGAGTATTTAATGCAATAAATTTCCCCCTTAATACTGCTTTTGCAGTATCCCACAGATTTTGGTATGGTGTATCATTGTTTTCATTACTTTCAATAAATTTTTTGATTTCCTGCTTGATTTCTTCTTGGACCCATATGTCATTGAGTAGAATGCTGTTTAATTTCTATGTGTTTGTATAGTTTCCAGAGTTTCATTTGTTATTAATTTCTAGTTTTAATCCATTGTGGTCTGAGAAATTACATGGGATAATTCCAATTTTTTTGAATTTGTTGAGACTTGATTTGTGACCTAATATGTGATCTATCCTGGAGAATGATCCATGTGCTGATGAGAAGAATGAATATTCTGAGGTTGTTGGATGGAATGTTCTGTAGATATCTGCCAGTTCCAATTGGTCTAGAGTCTTGTTTAGGTCTTGTGTTTCTCTACTGATTCTTTGCCTAGGTGATCTGTCTAATATTGACAGTGGGGTGTTCAGGTCCCTTGCTATTATGGTATTAGTGTCTACTTCCTTCTTTAGGTCTAATAGAGTTTGTTTTATAAATCTGGCTGTTCCAACATTGGATGCGTACATATTTATGATTGTTATGTCTTCCTGATGGATCAGTCCTTTTATCATTAATTAGTGTCCCTCATTGTCTCTTTTTATGGTTTTTAGTTTAAAGTCTATTTTGTCAGATTAAGAATAGCTACTCCAGCTCGTTTTTCTTTTCTGTTTGCATTGTAAATCTTTTTCCATCCTTTCACTCTTAGTCTGTGTGAATCTTTATGGGTGAAGTGGGTGTCTTGTAGGCAGCATATAGTTGGGTCCTCCTTTTTGATCCAGTCAGCCAGTCTGTGTCTTTTGATTGGGGAATGTAAGCCTTTTACATTAAGAGTTGTTAATGAAAGGTGTTGATTTATTCCTAGCATTTTATTGGTTGTTTGGTTGTCTTAGCTGTCTTTTGTTCCTTGCTTTCTGATTTACTGTTTGGTTTCTGTGTTTGTTGATTCCTTAGGTTGTAGATAGCAGTTTTGTTTGATTGTTTTCTCTTCATGAATGCCATTTTTATTATAGTAAAGTGTTTTGATTTTTCTTGGGTTTTTATGGCAGTGGCAGTTATTTTTCAGGAACCAAACCCAGTACTCCCTTGAGGATTTCTTGTAAGGGTGGTCGTGTGGTAGTGAACTCCCACAGTTTTTGTTTGTCAGAGAAATATACTATTTGCCCTTCATTTCGGAAGGTTAGCCTTGCAGGGTAGAGTATTCTTGGCTGGCAATCTTTGTCTTTTAGTATTTTGAATATATCATCCCCTTCCTTTCTAGCTTTTAGGGTTTGTGATGAAAAGTCTGATGTTAGCCTGATTGGGTGATTTGACGCTTCTCTCTTGCAGCTTTTAAGATTCTCTCTTTGTCTCTGAGTTTTGCCAATTTGACTATACCATGTCTTCAAGAAGGACTTTTTGGGTTGAATACGTTTGCAGATCATTAAGCTTCCTGGATCTGAATATCTGTGATTTTTCCTGTACCTGGGAAGTTGTCTGTCACTATTTTGTTGAATATGCTTTCAATGGAATCTCCATTTTCCTCCCCTTCTGGAATACCCATGACTCGGATATTTGAGTGCTTAAGGTTGTCTGATATCTCTCTCAGATTTTCTTCAATGTCTTTGATTCTTTTTTCTTCTTTTTTTTTCTTTTTTTTTTTTTTTTTTTTTTTTTTTTTTGTCTGCTTGTGTTATTTCAATCAGCCCATTTTCAAGTTCGGAGGTTCTCTCTTCAACTTCGACAAACCTGCTGGTTAAACTCTCTGTTGTGTTTTTTATTTCACTGAATAACATCTTCAGTTCAGCAAGTTCTGCTACATTTTTTTTCAGGACATTGATTTCCTTGTACATTTCCTCTTTCAGGTCTTGTATACTTTTCCTCGTTTCATCATGATGTCTAGCTGAGTTTTCTTGTATCTCATTCAGTTTCCTTAGAATTATCACTTGAAATTCTTTGTCAGTCATTTCAAGGGCTTCTTGTTCTATAGGATCTAGAGTTTGAGATTTATTAACTTTTGATGGTGTACTTTCTTGATTTTTTCTGGTATCTTTTTTTTTGATGTTTATTCATTGTGGCAGAGGGTTTCACAGTCCACAGGTTTGACACTATTGACTAACTAAGATGTTGCTGTGGTTGCCAATTTGGTATGGCTACCTCCGTGACTGCTCAGGTGGCCTCTAGTGCCTTGTGTGTGTGGATGCCTCGGGTCTTGGGCCTCTCCGGGGGCCACCTCTCTGGTCAGCTTGGACTCTGCTGGGCTGCTGGATCACGAGACGGTACCACAGGGTGTGTGGTCTCTGCTGAGCTTCCACTTCCCATTCAGGACTTCTCCCTGATCCGTGCACTCTGGCCCAGGCTGCTGGATCACACAGTGGCGGCCCCACAGGGTGTGTGGTTTCTGGAGAGTCTCCGCCTCCCTAGCCGGATGTTTCCCCACTCAGTGCACACTGGGCTGGGCTGGGATGTGTCTTCTGCAACCCTTGTCTAGCAGCCTGGCCTTCAAGACCCTGCTCAGCACCGCCTTGCCCAGGACGTCTATCACCTTTCTTCTAGGCGCAGACGACCGGTCGCTCTGGGTGCCTTTATAGCACTGTGTAGATCTTTCTTGGGACATATCACCTTCCTCCTGGTATTGTGGTTATTTGTGTACTTGTCTTATCTCCCACACCAGAGCGTGAGGTCCTTGGGGGAGGAGCCTGCAGCACACGGTTCACCTTTGAATCCCCCCAGCGCGGACCAACTCCGGTGCCCACCCGCAGTCAGCTCTCTGGCAGGTTCAAGCGAACTTGGGAACGCTCCAACCACACTATTCCTAACTAGAAATCTGTTAGACATTTTTCTGAACTGGTGGCCACAGAGATGGTATCTGCCTCCCGGTAACAGGAAGTTTACCAGGGGTTGGAGCCTAGGGTGCAGTGGAGTGACAGTCGGCCCAGCTCGTACTTCCTTGCCCTCCCGACACTGGCCAGGGATGCCCCATGCCACCAGCCCTGCCAGAGAACCACAGAGGGAGGGGGAGGGGAGGCCGGCCTGCAGGCCCCCGGGATGCCCCATGCCGGGGCAAGCAAGTTTGAAGGCTCAGTGAGGAGCCGAGCCGGGTAAGGTGGACAGGCCTGGCCAAGCCGGGCCAGAGCCGCCACCACCTGAGAAAATGGAGGCAGCCCCAGGGCCAGTGAGTGGCCCAGTGGGGCAGGTGGAAGCCGGGCAGGCGTCTGCCCCCCAAGCAGGGCCAGGCCGGGGGTCACTCACGGGGCTGGGCCAGGCTGGGCAGCTCTCTCTCTGCCTCCACATCCTTGCCGTCCCCATCCTCAGCTGCCGCCACCTTGGGCTGCTCACTCGGTCCCACGGTGTGGCTTGGGCACTCCCAGGAATCTTCTTTTATGCGGGCCTGAAACCTTGAATCCTGAATAGGGCAGCTGGCTGCTGCAGCTAAGAAACAGTTCTTTTCCTGCTCTAAACTTCAAAGCTGTTGCCTGTAAATGAGGCAGCCTCTCAGTTTCTGAAGCTGGGAAATCCAAAGTACATCTGGTGGTGGCGATAGTGACCCAGGGGTCTCACATTGCAAGATGGTGGAAGCAGAGAGAGCAGAGAGAGAGAGAGAGACAGATCTCATCTTCTAAATCCGTCAGAGCCATGCCCTGACCACCGTTTTTAATCCATTCCAACATTGTGACTTTTTAATCAAACCAAACAAAGAAGAGTTTCTTCTTGGAAGAAATAAATGCATCTCCCCCAACTGTTGCCTCCACAGACAGAAAATGGACTGAAATTTTTCCATTTGGCTAACTGCTTTGTATCCCAAGGGAACTCAATTGTTAGGAGAGTAGAGAGAAAATGAAACAATGTGTTTAATGAGGCACTCTGAGAATTCAACCATGGAGATGCTAGAAACTTTAAACACACCCCTGTTACCCCTTACCTGTAATGCTCTGACACCAACCTATGTAAAAATACAAGCAGGCTTCACAGGGACAGATCACAAAGGACAGAAAGCTTCAGTGAAAACCAGGGAGTGAGTCCATTTGTCCCAGTGAGGGTTGCTGGAATAAGAAAGAAAAGAGGAGAGGAAGTGGTTATTAAGCTTGACTTCTGGAAGAATGAGACAGGAACAATCCCATTTATATTCAGTCTATGAAGGTGAAGTCCATGTACTTTGAAGGTACTTTCGTTTCCACTGAAACCAGTCTTTGACAGGTTTGTTTTCTTTCCTTCTCTCACTCTTTGGAATCTAGAGCCTCTCTCCAATATGAATTATATTCTTGAGAGTCTCCAGCTCTTCTTCACTCTTTCTGATAAATTACAGACTCCTGCTAGCCTTCCTGCATCCAATTATTTACTTTTTATTTATTTATTTGTTAATTATTTATTTCTTCAAAGACCTATGATGCATAAGGTAATGTCTTTTCTGCTCCTACTATGGTTGAAATTTTCTATTATTCCTTAACTATTCTCACTGATAGTAACTTACCGATAGCCCTTATTAGTTCTATACTGATGTGGTCATTGTCTCACTGTAGTGTCCACGATGTCATCTGCAAATGATGTGATTATTTCTGATCTTCAGTTCTCAGTCCAGTTTCCCATTCCCATATTACCAGTCTCTTTCCATGTTCAGGAAAATGTCACATGATTGAAGGTGGAGTAGTCTGCCTTGGCGTGTTCATGAATTTAATGCAAAACTTTAGTATTTCAAGGTACATAGCTCATTGTCATAAAAAAACATTTTTATTGTTGGCTGTAAAAAATCATTTTTATTAAGAAATTGTCCTTGATGTCTTTATTTACCAAGCATTCTGCCCTGGCTGCTAACCACAGTAATGGCTGTTAAAGTTCTTCAAATTTTTTTTTTTTTTTTTTTTTTTTTTTGCATTGTGACTATGGTTATAATTTCTCTTCATTGGCCTATTTTTGTGGTGAATTATGTTGACAAATATCCTTGTATTAAAATTACTTCCATTTGTAGAATAGGAACTACTGTTCATCATGTACAAAGGTACTTCACAAAGTTCATGGAAAATAGAATTATAAGATAAGGTGAATCTTTCCATGAACTTTTTGAAGATCCCTCATATTATCATTTTAAAATAGATACAAAGGCAGTTTCCTTTACTATTCAATTTTGTGTCTATATTCAGGCATGTGTTGTGCTAGGAGATTTCTCTTTTGTGAGATGGTTGATATTTTAGTCTCTATCCTCATTATACATCAACTTTTTGTATGTGTTGAACACCTGCAATGTCACAGGCACCATGGAAGTCCCTCAAGGCAAATCATGAGCCAAAAGAATAAAAACCACAGACCTCCATTAAACATAAATCTACCAATGTGAGAGGGACATCAAAAAATTCACGGGATGCTCTACTTTTGGTTGTCATACAATCTGTCCCTCGTCACCCTCATCCTCTGCTCCCCGTCACACTGGCTTCCCCAATCCCTTCATTACCAAGTTCACCACCCACCCAGACAGAAAGAAAGCATTCTTTTCTCTCATTCTAGAATGTTAACTCTTTTCTTATTTCCAATGATTAACAACAATAACCCATTTTTCTGTTAGCTCAAATATTACTATTTCAGAGAAGCCTCTATGATCCATCTTCTAAGACTAAGTTGCTTCTAAGTTAATTAAAGAAAAATTAATTTTTTTGTCTGGGAATTAATAATACTATTTTTTCTATCATAAATGTTATAAACATTTATTTCAAATCTCAGATTTGCCTTTTAATTTTTAAGATGGATTTCATTTATAGTTCTCTGAACATTGTTTACCAAATCTGTCAACTCTATGTTTTGATAATTAACTCTGCTGATTTTACATCCCCACTCAACAGCATGTGCACATGACCACACTCTCTCACATACACCTTGTATTTGATTTGTGCTCTTCTTTCCCCTTCTCTTATGTATGCAGTCCTCATATTTTTGCCATTTCTTAGAAGAATTCACCCTACATGTCTTCTGTGTAAGAAGCAGCCATATGGATCTTCATTAATTAGGAGTGTTGTTTGGTGGCCCAAAGAGGTAACTGACCTGTTGTATTTGTAAGAATCAGGGAACGTCATCTCGATGGCTGGCCCTTTTAAGGAGGATATCAGTAAATGATATCTATTCAAGACACTCATTGTGATATTAAGAACAGAAGTTTATATTTATGAAAGGCCCATTGAATGTCTCAGAAAGCACAGTAGAAAAATGACATGCATCATTTCATTGAATTTCACTCTTTGATTCCACCATGGAGGGAATATTTGCTACTCCTACAATGGAAGTGAATGATCTGGAGGTAAGAGTGTTTAAATAACTTTCTCAGTCACACACAGCAGGATATTGGCAAAATAAAATTTTATTCCAGGAAGTCTGACTCAAGAAACCATTTCCTTAGTTAATCTCTTCTGGATGTCTATACTCCAATGTTTATTGCAGCCCTATTTACATTAGCCAAGAGTTGGAACCAGCCCAGATGTCCATCATCTGATGACTGGATAAGGAAACTGTGGTGTATCTACACAATGAATATTACTCTGCTATAAAAAAGAACTAAATACTACCATTTGCAACAGCATGGATGGACTTAGAGAAAACTTTATTAAGAGAAACAAGTCAGGCACAGAAAGGGAAATACCATATGTTCTTACTTACGTGTGGGAGCTAAAAATAAGTAAATAAACACACAAACAAATCAAGGGTGGGGAGGGGAAGAAGATAGAATAACCACAAAAATTCCTTGAACTATTTAAGTCTACTGAACAGATATGATATGGGGGGAGGGTAGGGGGTGGACAGGAATGGGTAAAGGGCATGAAAATCAACTACAATGTATATTGAGGAGAAAAAGAAAAGAAAAAGAAAAAAGAAACAATTTTCTACATAAAGGCTCTATACTGTAGCTTGAAAAAATTATAATCCTAAAAAGTTATCATAAAATATTTTATAATTTTTGAAGTTTAATAATAATAACCGTAATAAGAACAGCTATCATGTATTGGAATGTCTACAGTGCACCAAGGCATTTTTAAACCTTGAATAGGAGGTAATAGTAATAACTACCTTTTTAGAAAGAAAGAAAGAAAGCATACAGAGTTAACTCTCACATCACTAGGAAACATCCAGTCACAGAATAAAAGTTGTTTGAGTTAAAAATCCATGTCTTAATCACTATTGTATGATAATGGAAGCATAGCGATTATCAAGGGGAAAACATAAAATATCTTACATTATTTGGGGAGGTTCATATCAAAGAAAACATTAATTTATGTCCATAGATTCTAATACAAGTAGCATTTACTTATTTGGTTGAAGGGGAAGGGACTGGGCAGTACGCAAACAAGAGTATTAAAAGAAGCCAGCAGATAACAAAAAGAGATCTAGCCTTAATTAAAGAAAGTCAGAATGAGTTTACATATGTAAAATGTAATTGGACTACCACACGGCTGAGTGAATTACTGTCAATGGAAGGACTCAATAGAGAGTGAAGGACACTCAGCCAACGGTGACGTTGTGAAGTGACCACTAGCTGAGGTGTCAGTTGCCTGTTCATTGAATGCTGCTTTTGCCTCCTTCCCAGGCAGACACCCCAGCTGCATGGGAGCAGAAAACCAAACAAATATCAGAATTCCTACTATTGGGATTCTCAGAGCATTCTAACCTCCAGCCCCTTCTCTTTGCACTGTTCCTGTCCGTGTACGTGGTCACTGCACTCAGGAACCTGCTCATCATCCTGGCCATCACCTCGGACCCCCACCTCCACACCCCCATGTACTTCTTCCTCTCCAACCTGTCCTTCACTGACATCTGTGTTATCTCCACCATGGTCCCAAAGATGCTGGTGAACATCCATACACAGAGCAAAGGCATCTCCTAAACATGGTGCCTCACACAGGTGTATGTTTTTAATATTTTTGCTGGAATAGATAATTTCCGCTTGACTGTGATACCTGATGACTGATATGTGGCCATCTGCCACCCCCTGAACTGCATCGTCATCAGGAACCCCCGCCTCTGCGCCCTGTTGGTTGTGAGGTCTTGGTTCATCATTTTCTGGGTCGCCCTGGTTCACATTCTACTGATGATGTAGCTGACCATCTCTACAGACACTGAGATTCCACATTTGTTCTGTGAACTCACTCAGCTTCTCAAGGAGGCCTGCTGTGATACCCTTATCAATAACCTCTTTGTGTATGTGATGACTGCACTGCTGGGTGTGTTTCCCATCACAGGGATCCTCTTCTCGTACTCTAGGATTGTCTCATCCTTAATGAATATGTCCTGTACCACAAGCAAGTGTAAAGAGTTTTCCACATGTGACTCTCACCTCTCTGTGGTCTTGTTTTATGGGACAAGGTTTGTGGAATTCCTCAGTTCTGCTGTGACCCATTCTTCCCAGAGTAGCTCAGTTGCCTCAGTGATGTACACTGTGGTCACCCCCATGCTGCACCCCTTCATCTACAGCCTGAAGAACAAGGCTGTGAAGGGGGACCTGGGAAGACTCCTCACCAGAGCAGCTATTTGTCTGTGATTGATCACTGGTCTCAGATACAAGTGGACATTTTAAGCCCCTAAAACAAATTTTGTGAATTTAAATATTCTGCCTCTTGTTCTCCTGTATAAGACAAGCTTAATTTCTTATTCCCAATGCACCTAAGAATTTGGTTTTATATGTTTTTGCATTTGTTTCTTCTCAACAACTTTCTCAGTAATTTCTTTTAAGTTTTTGTTTCCTCTTCATTGTCCTTAAAGTTCCATCTCTGGTAATCATTTTGACAGCCATTCCTGAGCTTTCTGGTTTGATGTTTAAAGCACTTGTTATATCACATACCTACATCATTACCACAAAAAATGATACTCTTGAATGTTGGCATTCTTTGCTTTAATTTGATTGTTTTCTTGTTATCCCTGGAGGAAATGGAATAAAAACCAAACAATTGTCATCATAAAGTGCTTACAATATTAGGACTGTGTGTGTTGATTTATATGTATGACTTTAATCCTGAAAATAGTTATTTGAGATATTTCCTCTCTTTTACCCCATTTCTCAAAGCAAAAGACTGAGATTGATTTGAAATGAACTCACCCTGGCAGCCTGACATGGAGATCACACTCCTAATTTGATATGCCAGTTTTTGTAAGAATGATGACTTAATTTTAAACACAAAATGTGGAATCTAGTATGAATGTTGCTTGGCTTATAAAACTCATAGTGATATTCTGTCTAGGATAACTCTGAAATGTTGCTTCATTCTTTGTGATCCTTGATTTTTCCTTCCTTCTTTCTTCTGTCTGTCCACCTCCTTTTCCTTTTTCCTCCTTGTTTTTTCTTCCTTCCCTCATTGCCCCCTTCCTTCCTTTGCTTTTTCCTTTTGGCTGTTTTATTGGTTAATGTTAACTTGCTCCATGCCTTTTTATGGGTTGAAAAATATTTCACTGTGTGTATACACCACACATTGCTTATACATTTACCCATAAATGGACATTTGGGTTATTTCCATCTCTTGGCTATTGTAAATAGTGCTGATATTTGTAATAATAATTCTTTAATATAATATAATACGATATATGCATAAATGTAATATAATGTAATATAGTCTATGTTTAACTCTTTGAGGGCTCACCAAATTGTGTTTCATAGAAGCTGGTGCGTTTCCAACAATGTATGAGGTTTCTAATATTATCACATTTTCGCCAATACTTATAATTCTTTTTTAAAAAAATTAAAGCCTCCTAGTAGATATGAAGTGGTTCTCATTGTGCTTTTGATATGCATTTTCCTAATGATTAATGAGCATTTTTTCATATGCTTGTTTGCAATCCGTATATCTGCTGTGGAGAAATGTCTTTTCAAATGTTTGCTCATTCGGCTGTCCTGTAGGTCGTCCTTCTGTTGCTGATCTGCAGGACTTCTTTATATATTCTGAATATGTGACACATATTTGACATATATTTTGCAAATATTTCCCTCATTCTGTATGTTACCTCTACATTTCTTCAATTATATAATTTATTTTTATTAATTATACTCATAATGGTATATAATAAATCTCAAGCTTATTGCTTCTGTTTTAAGTGAAAATTTTGACCAAAATCTATGTAATTCCTCATGCTACAGCCTCTGGTAGCCACCATATGACTCTTTACTCATATGAGCTTGACTTTTTTAGGTTCCAGATGTAAGAGATACCTTGTGGTATTTGTCTTTCTGTGCCTGGCTTATTTCACCTAACGTTATATCCTCCAGGTTTATCCATGTGTTGGCAAAGTTTTGAGGCTTAATTGTATTCCATTGTGTGTATATGCAGGTTTTAAAATTAATTATTTAAATTATTTTAATCGATGCACAAGAATTGCACATTTTGGGGGGGGTACATGTGATAGATTGATATATATTTACAATGTGTGATGATCAAATCAGAGTAATTGAGATATCCATCACCTCAACACATCATTTCTTTGCATTGGGAACATTCCAAATCTTCTATTCTAGCTCTTTTGAAATATAAAATAAATTCTTGGTAACAACTATAGTCACCTTACTTTGCTATGGAACACTAGAAATTATTCCTCCTATACAAAAATCAGTAAAAGGATGTAGATTTGCTTTTACACTGTTGTGCCTGGGAAGAATGCATATGGAATGAAAAGACAAGGATCTACGTCGTTGGCTCTCTGTACTTGCTGGCTCTATTATAACTGTGAATGAACACACACAACAACCTTAGATTGAGAAGGATATGACTACCAAGATCTCTGACCTCTCAGGAATAAAGGTTTGGGTAATACTACTGAATAATTCATCAAGTGCTGCTAAGATGAAAGCTGAGGGTGAAGGGAATTTAGAAGGGATAGTAGAGAAAGAAGAGGATGAGACTGTTGTAACCTCAAAACTAACTGAGTAATGAAGGCTGTAGTTTGTCTCATTAGTTTCTTTCTTCTAAGATCTCCCTCAGAATGAAAGACCACGGGGACCATGGAGGAGGTAGTCCCCCAACCTCGTAGAGTAAATCTGTTTATGCAAGGGGTGGACTGTAGTGACCATGAAAAATGGCCTCTTAGAAATCCTGCTGCATGGGACAGAGTTGACTGTCTGCCATAACTAGCATTTCACTGGATCCACCACTATGTCCCTGTTGTGTCTATGTTCCCTTTGGGCAGTACCCACCAGGAAATAAACATGGAATGGGTACTAGTACAGGCCCAGCCATGGAAGATGTATAATTCTTCTCATGGGTGTCTTTATCCAAGGACTACCCATCAGCCTGGCTAAACCTTTGGTATCACTGCACTACAATCACAGACTCTCTCGACCCTACCCTCCCTTTGTCTCCCAGTCATTTCACAGATATCAGATCTGCATTGTAGTCTGAAGCCTTTCCCTCACTACTGACCATTCTCTTCACAGGCATACTCACACCACATTAAAAAATTAACTCAAAAAACAGTTTAATTGCTAAAATATAATAGCTCAGAGCATGTATCTCTTAGAAGACAACATGAAGAAGATAACATCGCCTTGGATTGGCAATGAATTCTTACATATGACTCCAAAAGCATGAGCAACTGTGTGTTTTTCAAGAATCGGAGGAGCCCTACATAGTCAAGTTGCCACCGCCTGACTGGTTGGTCCCCTCAAAAACTAGTGCCATCTTGGGGGCTCAGCTGTGGTCTCTTGTTGCTGACAGTTTGGACAATAAGAGGCAGAGGCAGCTAGATCAATATTTATAAATGGATGTTTCTGCCACTCTGTTCATAGCTCATCATGCCATAGGGTGGCCAATGAAAAAGGCTGGCAAATGTTCCATGTTCAAATGAGTGCCTATGTGGTTTCTCAATGCCTTTTCTGTGACATATGACACAAAAATTTTCATGTAATGCCCACCCCTTTATGTCCATCAACATGCCTGTCTCCAGAATTCCAGGCATTTCCCTTCCAATCTCAGAACTACATGGTTACAGCACCTCAAATCACTCTTTCTGCACAAGAAAATAGATAACCAGATGTGCTGCTTGCAGCTCCACCCACTGTGAGGATTTTCTCTGTGCACTCATTTTCAAAGATACTCCTGAACTTGGCTATAATAAAGCGATGATCTATTTTTTGCTTGCACTCACATACCAAGCCAACCCATCTGTAAACCGAGGTATTTTTCTCCTAGTTCAGCTAGTAGTATGGGACATCTTCTCCCCCACAATAGGCCACAGGTGCAAACTGAGGAAGTGATGTTGGTGCGATAATGGAGGCCTCACAGTCTGTACTACCTCTTGGGTCTGGGCTGTCTGCTCGTGCAGCGTACTCATACCTATGGCTCAATTCAGGTTTGATCCCAAATGCACCATTTCACCATGGACTGGTTGTAAACCTTTTTGATTTCATGACTTAGGATGTCCAATAGAACCAGAGTTATAATGGGAAGTTTCAGATATGTGGTCACAGAGCAGATTGGTGGTGGCTGGGAATTTTCTTCTATACACTATTTGGCTATTCTGGATTTCTGTGCTCTCTGGGATCTCTGTGTATGTCTTTCCCTGGGTCAAGGCAGTCATGCATCCTGCACAGGGTGTGCAATTCTCCCTGCAGTTTGGGTCACTGGGATGCTGGCTTACCTCTTTCTGGTGGCTGTTTGTGACCTATCTTGTGTCAGTGCATGGTGGCAGTCGTGGTTCCTGCCCATGGCCAATCTGACTGGCACAGTGGCAATAGTGATGGTGTGTATGGTTGCCAGAGGCAGCAGGCGAAACACTGCAGGGCGTAGCAACCAGGGTCCCACACCCAGCTAGGCTGGCTACTGCTTCAGCACCAGGAGAGGGTCCTACCCATGGCTGGTCTGGCTGATATGGCAGCATGGGCAAGGATGCCACACAAAGATGGTCTGGCTGCAGGTGGCTATGGGAGGAGGGGTCCCATGCACAGCCATGCTGGCTCATGTGGCAGCTTTGGCAGGAGATCCCATGTGCAACCATGGCTGGCTGGTACAGTAGCAGGGGCAGGGATCCTGTTTATGAGTAGTCTGACTGGTGTGGTGGTGGTGTGGGTAGCTACAGGAGGGTGCTGAAGGTGGCAGCAGCAGGAGTTCTTATGCCCAGCTGATCTGACTGGTGCAGCAGCCACACTGCACATGTCTACAGCCGGGATCATGCACTTGGCCAGGCTGGCTGGTGTGATGGAGTGGGCAAGGATCCTGTGCACAGCTGGTCTGGGCAGCACTTCAGTGGCTGGCGTCACACTGCAGGTGGCAACTGAATGGGGTGTAGTGAAACTCACTATGGAAATGCAGGCAATGGTTCTAGGTCCTGACAATGTCACCAGCAATTCTGGTGGTGGTAGCAGTGGGCCTCTTCTGGTCTTCTTCAGGAGGAATATATCCTGGGTTCCTCTAGTTTGCCACCTTCCCACAATCTCAGTAACTACGTTAATGTTTAATGGACAGGTAATATAAAAAGATGTAATTGTGACAGCAAAAATTATAATATGGGAGGAGGGAATGGAGTCAATGTGCAGAAATTTTATTGTTTATGTTCTGTTTGAGATCAAAGTTAAATAGTTATCAGTTTTAAACAGCTTGTTATAAGATGTTTTTTGTAAGCTTTATGGCAACCATGAAGCAAAAACATATAATAAATACACTAGAAATAAAAAGCAAAAAATCAAAATGTACTAACAGAGAAAACCACTTAAACACACACACACAAACACAGACACACACAAAGTAACAGAAGGAAATAAGAGTATCTACAAAACAACTAGACACAAGTAACATAATGACAGGAGAAAATTTTTACCTATCAATAAGTACCTTGAATGCAAATGTACTAAATTTTCTAATTAAAAGACATGAATGGCTGAGTAGTTAAAATTAACAAGACCCAACTGTATGTGGTCTACAGGAAAATCAGTTCACCTGTAAGAATGCACATAAACTAAAAGTGAAGGGATGGAAAAAGATATTCCATCCAAATGAAAACAAAAAATGAGCAATGTACCTATATTAATATCATATGAAATAGACTTTAAGTCAAAACAGCAAAAGGGGGAAAAGAAGGTTGCTATATTATGATAAAGTGGTCAATTTAGCAAAAGGATATAACATGTAAATATATCTGTACCCAACAGTGAAGAAGCTGAAAATATAAAGCAAATATTAATAGATATAAAAGGAGCTATACACCACAATACAATAATGGTAGGGGTCATGAATACTCCACTCTCAATAGATAATCCAAGCAGAAAATCTACAAATAAAGATTGAAGTTAAACTGCACTCTAGACAAAATGAACTAAACAGACATTTACAGAACATTGCATACAACATTTGCAGAATGCACTTTTTTCTCCAAAGCATATGGAACATTCTCCAGGATAGGCCATATGTTGGCCACAAAACAAGTCTCAAAAGATTTTTTAAAATCTACATTATATGAAGTGTCTTTTCTGACCGTAATGGAATAAAGCTAGAAATCAATGACAAGAGAAACCTTGGAAACTGTAAAAATACATGAAAATTAAATAATATACACCTAACAACCAATGGGTCAATGAAAGGGCCGGCCTGTGGCTTACTCGGGAGAGTGTGGTGCTGATAGCACCAAGGCCACAGGTTCGGATCCCTATGTAGGGATGGCTGGTTAGCTCACTTGGGAGAGCGTGGTGCTGACAATGGGTCAATGAAGAAATTAAGAAAGAAATTTTAAAATTTCATGAGACAAATGAAAATGGAAACAAAATATATTGAAGTCTATAGAACACGGCATACCTATCTTAAGAGAAAAGTTTATATCAATAAACACCTACATCAAAAAAATAGAAAGAGATCAATTAAAAAAGCTAACATTGCTCCTTAATGAACTAGTGAAGTAAGAATAAACTGTTTGCAAAATTAATACAATGAAAGAAGTAATAAAAATCAGAGCAGAAATGAATAAAACAGAAACCAAAAAAAAAATAAGGCAAATAATCAACACAATAAAGAGTTGATCTTTTGAAAATATAAACAAAACCAACAAACTAACATAAAAAAGGAGAGAAGGGTCAAATAAAAAAAATCAGTTAGAATGCATTCCACAGAAATGCCAAAAATCATTAGAGACTATTATGAAAAACTAACAACAAATTGGAAAACTTAAAAGAAATGATCAAATTCTTGGACATGTAAAAGCTACCAAGATTGAAACATGAATAAATTTAATACCTAAACAGACAGATAATGAGTAACAAGACTAAATCACTAATAAAGTCTAACATCAAGGAAAGGCCCAGAACCTGATGACTTCAGTGCTGAATTCTACCAAACATTTTAAAGGAAGAAAGAAAAAACAAAAACTAAAATCAATTCTTCTGAAACACAGTGAACAGACAACCTACTGAATGAGAAAAAATATTTGCAAACTATGCGTCTGACAAAGGATTAATATCCAGAATATATAAGAAACTCAACTCAACAGTAAAAATATTAATTAAAAACCAAATAATCCAAATATAAAGTGAGCACAGGAGCTGAATAGACATTTCTCAAAAGAAGACATACAAGTGACCAACAGGTACATGAAAAAATGCTTGACAGCACTAATCATCAGATAAATGCAAATCAAAGTCACAATGAGATATCATCTCATCCTACTTAGAATGGCTAGTATAAAAAAGACAAAAAATAACAAATGCTCAGGAGGACGTGAAGAAAAGGGAACACATCCATTGCTGATGGGAACGTAGATTAGTACAACCACTATGGGAAACAGTACAGAGCTTCCTCAAAAAAATTAAAAATAGGAATACCATATTGATCCAGCAATCTCCCTGTTGTGTTTACATCTAAAGAAAATGAAATCAGTATGTCAAAGTGATATCCGCACACCCACATTTATTGCAGTACTATTCAGAATTGCAAGGATGTAATAATCTCAGTGTCAAAGAAAGAATGGATAAATAATAATGGTATATTTATGCAATGAAATACTATTCAGCTGTAAACAATGAAATCCTGTCATTTGCAGCAACATAGATGAGCCGAGATAATACTATGTTAGGGGAAACAAGCCAGTCACAGAAAGACAAATACCACCTGATCTCACTCATACGTAAAATGTTAAAAAGCTGATCTTATAAAAGTAGAGAGCAGAATAGTGGTTATGAGAGGCTGGCAAGGGGAGGTTGGAGGAGAGGATGGTAAATTAGTACAAAGTGACAATTAGAGCAGAGGAGTAAGTTCTAGTGTTCCATTTCACAATAAGATGACTGTAGTTAACATTAATAAGTTGTACACTTCAAAATGACAAGAAGAGAGGATTTTGAATGTTCTTACCACAAAAAAATTATACTTATCTAAGGTGGTGGGTAAGCAAATTACCTTACTTTGATTATTACATATTGTATACATGTATTGAAAAGTCACCCCACTAATATCTATAATTAGTATATGTCAATTGAAAATAAATTAGTTAATTAAAAATTTTTCCTAAGAGGGTAAGATCTTACGCTAAGTGTTTTTATCACACACGAAAAATAATTGAGAGGGTAGAAGGAAACTTTGGGAGGTGACGTATATGTCCATGACCTTGATGGTGGTGATGGTTTCGTGGATGTATACTTATCTACAAACTCATCAAATTGTATCCATTAACTATGTACAGCTTTTTACATTTTAACTACTCCTCAGTAAACTGGTTAATAAATTAAGATTAAAATTTTTTAAATGAAAAAATATCTTTGTCTTCATAACGGTGTAGACAACAAGTGATTCAACGATCTCCAAATATTTGTCACAGAAACACATCATAGGGAGTTAGTTGCTGGTTTGCTTCATTGCAGAAATTAAACTTTCCTCAGGGGAACTCTGGGACTTTTAAATCAAACCAAATGAAGGAGAGTTTCTCCTTAGTGGATATAAATCCATCTTCCCCTACTGCTGCCAACACAGACACAAATTGGACTGAAACTTTTCCATTTTGCTACCTTCTTTGTACCCCAAGTGCACTGAATTGTTAGAGTGAAAAGACAATAGAATAATGTCTTTAATGAGGAGCTCTGAGAATTCAACCCTCGAGACACTAGAAACTTAAACATGCCCCTGTTGCCCCTCACCTGTAATGCTGTGCTCCAGCCTAGATGAAAACCCAGTTGTGTTTATTGGGTACAGCACATGGAGGAGAGAAAGCTTCAGCCATAACCATTAGAGAGAGTCAGTGTGCTCCATGTGGGCTGGTAGAGTGAGACAGAAAAGAGGAACGTGTGCACTGGGCTTTACGTTCAGAGTAATGAATCCAAGACATTCTTACATCGATTTAGTCTCTGAAGGTGAGGTCCATGTACTTATAAGGTAATTTAATTTTCACTGAAGCCAATCTTTTTCAGCTCTCATACTGTTTACTTTTCTTCCTTGCTGGAACCTAGAATCTCTCTCCAGTCGGAGTTAGAAATGACCATTCCTGGAATGTATTATTTTCTGGAAAGTCTCCATATTTTCTCCACTCTCTCCCATAAAATGCAGGTTCCTGTTAGATTTCCTGTGTCCAATCATTTCTCCACAAACTATTCACTGAGATCAACTATGCATGAGGTATTGTCTAGTTTCTTCTTAATGTCATTGGATTTTCTTTTATAATGCACCAAACTATTTTTGCTGGCAAATCTGACTTACTGATATCACTGAATAGTTCTGTATTGTTGCTGTTATTTATTTTTTCACCTCAATATCCACAATGTAATAAAAATAATATAATAATTTCTGAAGCTTTGTACTCAGGCCAATTTCCATTTCTTATTTTAGCAATCTCTTTAAATGTTCAGGAGAATATCAAATGATTGCAGTTAGAGTAGAAAGCCTTGGCCTGTTTATGAATTAACGTGAATGTCGTAGAATTTTTATGCAGAGTAACTTGTTGGCTGTGGTTATCAAGCAACCGTTCTTCATTGGATAAAGACATTATCCTTGTTTCCCTAATGCCTCAGAGTCTCTGCCCTGGCTGCTAACCACAGTAATCACTGTTAAATTTTCAAAACGCATTTTTGGTATTGTAATTGTGGTTATGATTTCTTTTTATCAACCTATTCTTATGAAAAATTAGACTAATAAACACCTTAATATTAAACCATCTTTCATAACTAGAATAGGTATTACTTGTTCATCATGTATTATTCTTTTAAAACATATGAATGCATTTTATTTAACCTCGCCATTCAATTTCATGTCTGTATTTAGGCATCTCACGAGCTTGACAATTTTGGTTTTTGTGCTGTAGTTGTCACTTTTGGTCTCAAACTTAATTACACCTCTAACATTTGTATTAATTGAGCACCTACTATGTGACAGGTACTATTTAAGTCCCAGGATAGAAATATGATGGGACAATGCAGTCACAACCTTGGACCCACAAATAAACATAAAGATACTAACATGAAAGACACATCAATGAGGAGTACATGATGCTCTACTGCAGGGATCACACCCTCTGTCACTCTGGATCCTCAATCCCTTCTCTCCATCACAATTGTCTCTCAAACCCTCTTCATTACCGAGCTCACTGAACCATATGCAAATTAGCATTCTGTTTCTCAGCCTAGAATGTTTATTCTTTCCTCACTTACTCTAACAATGACCTATCCTTCCTTCCTAGCGGCATTTTAGAAAAATCTCACCTACCCAGCTTCCCTAACTCAATCGTTCCTCTTTAATTAATTAACATTCTGTAGGCATTAATAATACTGACATTTCTTCTAGCATGGAGATTGTAAAGATGTATTTTCAAATCTGAAATTTGCCGTTTAATCATTCTTGGATGATTTGATTTATATAAACTTTCAAAAATTTTAATCAGATTGATCCATTATATATTCTGGCAATTAACTCTGCTGGTGTGAATACAACATATCCGCACTCAAGAGCATGCACACATGAGGACACATTTTCAAATACCCCATGAATTTGATCTTAAAAATTGTGTGCTTTTTTTTTTCTTCTCTTATGTATGTACTCCACATGCTTTTTCCTCTTCTTGGAGGAATTCACCTGGCAAGCATTCTGTGAAAGAAGTGCTGTATGGAGGTCCAAAGAGGTAACAAACCTGTTATATTTACAATAAGCTTAATTCCACCCTTCATGGCTCCCCCCATTTAAGGGGGATATTGCTAAATGATAGTCATGTCATACAAATTTATTGTGATGTACGAACAAGAGTCGATGTTTATTAAATACCCATTGTATGTCATGGGAAACACAGTAGAAAAATCCTATGCACAATCTCACTTAATTTCACTCTTCAATTCTACCATGCATGGGATGTTAAAGTGAAAGGTCTGTAGGTAACAGAGTTTAAAACACTTTCTCCAGGTTACACAGAACCCATGTTCTAAATCAGAGCTCTGTACTGGTCCTTCGGAGAGCTATATGTTCAAAGTAACTATCATAAATGTAAGAGTTTAATAATAATGATAATGACATCTATTATTATTGAGACTTCATGTGTGAAAAAGGAATTTTTGAACCTCACAGCAATGTAACACTCTTACTTTGGTTAACCACAAATTTAGGGGAAAAAAATAATGGACTGAGAGCTAATTGTCACATCACCAGGAAGCATCAGGTCACACAATAAAGGATGTATGAGTTGAAAATCCATGTTTTAATCACTACTGTAGAGCTTCTAGAAAGAAAAAAAAAATTGGAATTATCAAGGAAAACACATAAAATGTAATCAGATATTTTGGAAGTGTCATATCAAAGAAGAAATTGGTTTCTGTCCATAGATTCAAATAGGGTTATTAAAACTAATGCATAGGTGATAAAATAATATATATTTCCATTAAATTTTAAAAGTCTGAGCAATCATACACATTTAAAATGGAAACAGGAAACCAGCTGGCTGAGTGAGTCGCTGTCAATGGAAGGACTCAATAGAGGTTGAAGGACGTTTATCCAAGGGAGACATTGTAAAGTGATGACTAGCTGAGAAGTCAGGTGGCTGTTCATTGAACACTGATTTTCCCTCATTCCCCAACAGACACACCAGTTACGTAGAAGCAGAAAACCACACAGAACTATCAGAATTCCTCCTCCTGGGCCTCTCAGAGGATCCTGAACTTCAGCCACTTCTCTTTGGACTGTTCCTGTCCATGTACCTGGTCACTGTGCTTGGGAACCTACTCATAATCCTGGTTGTCAGCTCTGACTCCCACCTCCACACCCCCATGTACTTCTTCCTCTCCAAACTGTCCTTTGTTGACATTTGTTTCACCACCAGCATAGTCCCCAGGATGCTGGTGAACATCCAGGCACACAACAAAGGCATCTCCTACACAGGGTGCCTTACTCAGATGTATTTTATTATGATCTTATCTGGACTGGATAATTTACTTCTGACTGTGATGGCCTATGACCGGTACGTGGCCATCTGCCACCCACTGCACTACATGGTCATCATGAACCCCAGCCTCTGCATGCTGTTGGTTCTGATGTCTTGGTTCATCGTTTTCTGGGTCACCCTGGTTCACATTCTACTGATGATTAGGCTGACCTTCTCTATAGGCACTGAGATTCCACATTTCTTCTGTGACTTTGTTCAGCTTCTCAAGGTGGCCCACTCTGATACCCTCATCAATTACATCTTCTTGTACGTAGCAACTGCACTGCTGGGTGTGTTTCCCGTCACAGGGATCCTCTTCTCTTACTCTAGGATTGTCTCATCCTTAATGCAAATGTCCTCCACTGCAGGCAAGTATAAAGCATTTTCCACCTGTGGCTCTCACCTCTCTGTGGTCTCCTTGTTTTATGGAACTGGACTTGGGGTCTATCTCAGTTCTGCTATGACCCATTCTTCCCAGAGAAGCTCAATTGCCTCGGTGATGTACACTGTGGTCACCCCCATGCTGAACCCCTTCATCTACAGCCTGAGGAACAAGGATGTGAAGGGGGCCCTGGGAAGACTCCTCAGCAGAGCAGACTCTTGTCTGTGAAGCATCACTGGCCTCAGAACTAGATGCACATATGGACCCCTAAGGCCATTCATGTGCATTTTAAAATTCTGGCTCCTGTTCTCCCCCATAAGACATGCTTCATTTCTATTCACAAATCATGTGTGACTTTGCTTTGATTTATTTTTGTATTAGTTATCCAAAAAGTTCCCTCAGTAATTGCTTTTTGAGTGTATATCGCATACACTCTCCTTAAGTTCCACCTTCTTAAGTTCTTTTAACGCCATCCCTAAAAATTCAAACGAGATTGAATGCACTTTTTATGTCAAGTGCTGACATGGTCTCTCCCCAAATTATCCGCTTGAACATTAATTTCCTTCACCTTAGTTTAGTTGTGGTTTTCTTTTTCTCTGGAATAACTGGAATTAAATTTATACAAAAATCAAGGGATGCTTACCATATCACGGCTGGGCTTGTTGCTTTACATATACGAATTTATTTAATCCTGTAACAATTTCTTTGAAATATTTTCTCTGAATCAGCCCATTTTACAAAGGAAGAGACTCACATTGATGTGGACTGTAACCTAGTAACCGGGCAGTGAGCTCACACCTAACTTTCATAAGAATGTGATGTGGTTTTGTATTAAAAATGGAATCTGAATTTTAAAGCTGGTTGATTTGTATGTTTCATTGTAATATACTGCCAAGGATAACTCTAGATGTTGTTTCGTTATTCGTGTTCCTTCCTTCCTTCCTCCCTCCTGCCCTGCATTCTTTTCTTCTTTTCTTTTTTCCTTTCTTACTTCCCCCTTTCTTTCCTGTTTACTTCCTTCATTCCTTCTTTGCACTGTTTCTTTTTTCCTTTTGGCTGTTTTACAGGTTAATATTAACTTGATCCATTTCTTATTATGGCTATGACTACCTATATAGACACAAAGTGTACTAAAAAAAATCCATTCTGATATTTTCTTTGTACCACATGAAGCCAAATAGTTTGGAGATTGGAAAGACACTAGAAAAATTTCCAATAAGGGAGCTTTGAGAATTCAGCCCTCCAGGTACTACAGACTTCAAAGAGGCCCCCGTTGCCCCTACCTAATATTCTCTGGTCCAACCTTGTTGAAAACCTAACGGGTTTATCAGAGACAGTTCATGAAGAAGACAAACCTTCTGTGATAACAGTCACACAGTGTCAGTGTGTCCCAGTGAGGTCTGGTGGGGTAAGACAAAAAGAGGACAGTGGGTACTGGCCTTAACCTCTAGAATAATGAGCTTGGGTCAGTCCTATATTTATTTATTTAGCCTATGAAGGTGGAGTCCCTGTACCTAGAAGGGATTTTAGTTTCTGCTAAAATGAATCTTTCCCAGATCTCATTGTCTTTCTTTCTCTTTCTTTCTTTCTTTCTTTCTTTCTTTCTTTCTTTCTTTCTTTCTTTCTTTCTTTCTTTCTTTCATTTTCTTTCTGGGATATCTCTCTATAATAAGATTTAGAAATGGCCATAAATGGAATGTATTATTTTTTGGAATGTCTTCTCCGTATTTTCTTCACTCTCTCCCAACCATTGAAGGTTACTGGAATACAACTATTATAACAGTATTTCTGATGTTTTGTATGCAAGCCAATGTCCTTTTCTCATCTGAGTAACCTATTTGCATGTTCAGGAGAATATCAAAAGACTAATGTTGGAGTGGACTGCCTTGGCCTCTTCATGAATTGTACACAAATGTTGTCATATTTTAATGTAAGATATCCCGCTTTCTGTGGTTTCCACGCAACAATTCTTTATGGGGTTAAGAAGGTACCGCTGGTTCCTACATGCCCCAAGAATCTTTTCTGAGTCTGCTAATCACAGTCATTGCTCTTAAATATTTTCAAGTGCATTTTGTTGTATTGCGATTGTGGTTATGATTCCTATTCATTGACCTCTTGTGATGAACTGTGTTAACATATATCCTAATATTAAACCATCTTCTGATTCCTAATATCAGTATTACTAGTTCATCACATATTATTATTTTAAAAACAGATATAAGTGTATTTTATTTTACTTTACTATCCAGTTGAGTGTCTCTATTCTGGCAGGTGATGAGCTTGAAAATTTCTCTTTCATGTTCTAGTTGTCACTTGTCACCATAAACTTGCTTTTGCACCAAACATTTGTATTAGTTGAGCACCTTTTCTGTGGCATATACCCTGTAAGTCCATGCAAAGAAAAGTGATGAGACAAAACAGTCACAATCTCAGATCCATACCTAAACATAAATTTATGAACATAAAGGTCACAACAAGAAAGAGTACAACATGTTCTACTGTGGGGCTCACCCACTCTGTCCCTCCTGACCCTCCATCTCTGCCCTCTCTAGTCCTCTCCATCACCAAGTTCACTGAGCCATATGCAGATTAGCATTCTGTTCTCTCAGTCTAGAATGTTTATACATTTTTTACTTCCCCTGATTAACAATGACCCTTTCTTCCTGTCTCAACTCAAATATTTATATTAAAACATTAAATTGCTTCTCTATGATTACATTGTTTCTTTAATTAATTAACTTCTCTAGTATTAATCATACTGATCCTCTTTCTATCACAGAGAATGTAAACATTGATTTTAAAATCTGTTTCATCACTTTTCTAGGATGATTTCATTTAGATAAATTCTGAATATTTTTAAACAAATCCGAGTTTCAAGATGGCGGCGGCTGCGGCGGCTGGCGCGGAGTAGCTGAGGTGGAAAAGGTGGCCACTGGGCCTCAGGCAGCCGGGAAACTTGTGGACCTTCCTCTGGCCATCTCTTAAGGGAGGACTGCTGCTGCTGGCCGGTCGTGGGGGCTCAACGCCACTTTGCCCCCGGCAGGAGAGGCTGCCTCATTTACAGGCAACAGCTTTGAAGTGTGGAGCAGGAAAAGAACTGATTCTTAGCTGCAAAAGTGAGTCTTGAAACAGGGAACACGGCGCCAGGGCTGCTGTGGATGCAGCCAGGATCCCGGAGGCTGGGGCCGCACTGAAGGCGGCCAGCTGCCCTATTCAGGATTCGAGGTTTCAGGCCGGCATTAAAGAAGACTCCTGGGAGCGCCCGAGCGGCGCCGCGACTGAACAGCCCGAGGCGGCAGCGCCGAGAACACGGAAGGCAACAAACCAGAGACAGAGCGAGCGCCCGACCTGGCACAGCACTGTGAGTGATCCCTGGCACAGCTCTGTTCGGGGGGTGGATGACCACGCGGCTCCCCGCCTGCACCACCAGGCCACTCATTGCCCCGGTGCTGCCTCCATTTTCCCAGGTGCGGGCAGCTCCGCCCTGCTCGGCCATCACTGAGCCCATTTGCTTGGCCTGGCGCGGGGCTTTCCGGACCCTGCGGGCCGGCCTCCTCTCCCACTCCCTCCACGGTTCTCTGGCAGGGCTGGGGGTGTGGGGCGTCCCGACCAGTTTTGGGAGGGCTAGGAAGTACGGGCGGGCCGACTGTCACTCCACCACACCCTGGACTCCGCCCCGGTAAACTTCCTGTTACTGGGAGGCAGATACCATCTCTGCGACCACCAGTTTGGAAAAAAGCCTAACGAATTTCTGGTTGGGAATAGTGTGGTAGGAGAGTTCCCAGGTCCGCTTGAACCTGCCGGAGAGCAGGCTGCAGGCGGGCACTAGACTCGGTTTATACCGGGGGGATACAAAGGTGAACAAGACCCGAGAAAGATTTACACAGTGTTACAAAGGCACCCAGAGAGACCGGTCGTCTGTGCCTAGCAGAAACCTGGTAGACTTCCTGGGCGAGGCGGTGCTGAGCAGGGTCTTGAAGGCCCAGCTGATAGACAGGGGTGCAGAAGACACGCCCCAACCCAGCACAGTGTGCACAGAGGGGGGAGACGTGCGGCCAGGGCGGCAGAGACTCGACAGAAACCACACACCCGGTGGGGTCACCACTGCACGATTTAACAGCCTGGGCCAGAGCACACGGAACGGGGAGAAGTCCTGTACAGAAAGTGAAAGCTCAACAGAGATCACACACCCTGTGGTACGTGATCCACCAGCCCAGCAGAGTACAAGCTGACCAGAAAGGTGGATCCCCGGAGAAGCCCAAGACCCGAGGCAACCACACACACAAGACACTAGAGGCCAACTGAGCAGTCACGGCGGGAGCCATACCAAATTGGCAACAACAGCAACATCCTAGTTAGTCATTAGTCTTAAACCGGTGGACTGTGAAACCCCCTGCCACAATGAATAAACACCAAAAAAAAGACACCAGAAATACAAAAAATCAAGAAAGTACACCACCAAAAGTTAATAAATCTCATACTCTAGATCCTATAGAACAAGAAGCCCTTGAAATAACTGACAAGGAATTTCGAGTGATAATTCTAAAGAAACTGAATGAGATACAAGAAAACTCAGCTAGACATCATGATGAAATGAGGAAAAGTATACAGGATCTGAAAGAGGAAATATACAAGGAAATCAATATCCTGAAAAAAAATGTAGCAGAACTTGCTGAACTGAAGAAGTTATTCAGCGAAATAAAAAACACAACGGAGAGTTTAACCAGCAGGCTTGTCGAAGTTGAAGAGAGAACTTCTGAACTTGAAGATGGGCTGTTTGAAATAACACAAGCAGACAAAAAGAAAGAAAAAAGAATCAAGGACATGGAAGAAAATCTGAGAGATATATCAGACAACCTCAAGCGCTCAAATATCCGAGTCATTGGTATTCCAGAAGGGGAGGAAAATGGAGATTCCATTGAAAACATATTCAACAAAATAGTGGCAGAAAACTTCCCAGGTATAGGAAAAATCACAGATCTTCAGATCCAGGAAGCTCAACGATCTCCAAACATATTCAACCCAAAAAGGCCTTCTCCAAGACATGTCATAGTCAAATTGGCAAAACTCAGAGACAAAGAGAGAATCTTAAAAGCTGCAAGAGAGAAGCGTCAAATCACCTATAAGGGAGCCCCAATCAGGTTAACATCAGACTTTTCATCACAAACCCTAAAAGCTAGAAAGGAATGGGATGATATTTTCAAAATACTAAAAGACAAAGATTGCCAACCAAGAATACTCTACCCTGCAAGGCTATCCTTCCGAAATGAGGGGCAAATAGTATATTTCTCAGACAAACAAAAACTGCGGGAGTTCACTACCACAAGACCACCCTTACAAGAAATCCTCAAGGGAGTACTGGGTTTGGTTTCTGAAAAATAACTACCACTGCCATAAAAACCTAAGAAAAATCTAAACCCGCTAGTACAATAAAAATGGCATTCATGAAGAGAAAACAAGCTAACAAAAACACTATCTACAACCTAAGGAACCAACAAACAAAGAAACCAAACAATAAATCAGAAAGCAAGGAACAAAAGACACCTAAGACAACCAAACAACCAATAAAATGCTAAGAATAAATCAACACCTTTCAATAACAACTCTTAATGTTAAAGGCTTAAATTCCCCAATTAAAAGACACAGACTGGCTGACTGGATCAAAAAGCAGGACCCAACTATATGCTGCCTACAAGAGACCCACCTCACCCATAAAGATTCACACAGACTAAGAGTGAAAGGATGGAAAAAGATTTACCATGCAAACAGAAAAGAAAAACGAGCTGGAGTGGCTATTCTTATATCTGACAAAATAGACTTTAAACTAAAAACCATAAAAAAAGACAATGAGGGACACTACTTAATGATAAAAGGACTGATCCATCAAGAAGACATAACAATCATAAATATGTACGCACCCAATGTTGGAGCAGCCAGATTTATAAAACAAACTCTATTAGAACTAAAGAAGGAAATAGACACTAATACCATAATAGCAGGGGACCTGAACACTCCACTGTCAATATTAGACAGATCATCTAGGCAAAGAATCAGTAGAGAAACACAAGATCTAAACAAGACTCTAGACCAATTGGAATTGGCAGATATCTACAGAACATTCCACCCAACAACCTCAGAATATTCATTCTTCTCATCAGCACATGGATCATTCTCCAAGATAGATCACATATTAGGTCACAAATCAAGTCTCAATAAATTCAAAAAAATTGGAATTATCCCATGTATCTTCTCAGACCACAATGGATTAAAACTAGAAATTAATAACAAACAAAACTCTGGAAACTATACAAACACATGGAAATTAAACAGCATTCTACTTAATGACATATGGGTCCAAGAAGAAATCAAGCAGGAAATCAAAAAGTTTATTGAAACTAATGAAAACAATGATACATCATACCAAAACCTGTGGGATACTGCAAAAGCAGTATTGAGGGGAAAATTTATTGCATTAAATGCTCACTTCAGAAGAATGGAAAGATGGCAAGTGAACAACCTAACACTTCACCTTAAAGAACTAGAAAAAGAAGAACAATCCAATCCTAAAGTTAGCAGACGGAAAGAAATCATTAAGATCAGAGCAGAACTGAATGAAATTGAAAACCAAAAAACAATTCAAAAGATCAACGAATCAAAAAGTTGGTTTTTTGAAAAGATAAATAAAATTGACAAACCATTAGCATGGCTAACAAAAAAAAGAAGAGAGAAGACTCAAATAACAAAAATTAGAAATGAAAAAGGCGATATTACAACTGATTCATCTGAAATACAAGGAATCATTCGAGACTACTATAAACAACTATACGCCAACAAATTTGAAAATCTGGAGGAAATGGATAAATTTCTGGACACACACAAGCTCCCAAAACTGAACCGTGAAGACGTAGAAAATTTGAATAGACCAATAACAATAAAGGAGATTGAAGCTGTTATCAGAAGGCTCCCAACAAAGAAAAGCCCAGGACCAGATGGATTCACAGCAGAATTTTACCAAACATTCAAAGAGGAATTGACACCAATTCTTTACAAACTATTCCAAAAGATTGAAACGGACGCAAATCTCCCAAACTCATTCTATGAAGCAAACATCATCCTGATACCAAAACCAGGTAAAGATATAACCAAAAAAGAAAACTACAGGCCGATATCCTTGATGAATATAGATGCAAAAATCCTCACTAAAATACTAGCAAACAGAATACAGCAACACATACGAAAAATTATTCATCACGATCAAGTGGGATTCATCCCAGGGATGCAAGGTTGGTTCAACATACGCAAATCAATAAATGTGATACACCATATTAATAAACTCAAACACAAGGACCATATGATCATCTCTATAGATGCTGAAAAAGCATTTGATAAAGTTCAGCACTCATTCATGACAAAGACCCTCTATAAGTTAGGTATAGAGGGAAAGTATCTCAACATAATTAAAGCCATATATGCCAAACCCACTGCCAATATCATCCTGAATGGGGAAAAGCTGAAAGCTTTTCCTTTAAGAACAGGAACTAGACAAGGATGCCCACTCTCACCACTCCTATTCAACATAGTGTTGGAAGTACTAGCCAGAGCAATCAGAGAAGAGAAGGAAATAAAGGGCATCCAGATTGGAAAAGATGAAGTCAAACTGTCCCTGTTTGCAGATGACATGATCCTATATATCGAACAGCCTAAAACCTCTACAAAAAAACTGTTGGAATTGATAAATGATTTCAGCACAGTAGCAGGATACAAAATCAACACACAAAAATCAGTAGCATTTCTTTTCTCCAATAGTGAACATGCAGAACGAGAAATCAAGAAAGCCTGCCCATTTACAATAGCCACCAAAAAAATAAAATACTTAGGAATTGAGTTAACCAAGGAGGTGAAAAATCTCTATAATGAGAACTACAAACCACTGCTGAGAGAAATTAGAGAGGATACAAGAAGATGGAAAGATATTCCATGCTCTTGGATTGGAAGAATCAACATAGTGAAAATGTCCATACTACCCAAAGTGATATACAAATTCAATGCAATCCCCATCAAAATTCCAAAGACATTTTTCTCAGAAATGGAAAAAACTATTCAGACATTTATATGGAACAATAAAAGACCACGAATAGCCAAAGCAATGCTGAGCAAAAAAAATAAAGCTGGAGGCATAACACTACCTGACTTTAAGCTATACTACAAAGCTATAATAACCAAAACAGTATGGTACTGGCATAAAAACAGACACACTGACCAATGGAATAGAATAGAGAATCCAGAAATCAACCCACACACTTACTGCCATCTGATCTTTGACAAAGGCACCAAGCCTATTCACTGGGGAAGGGACTGCCTCTTCAGCAAGTGGTGCTGGGATAACTGGATATCGATATGCAGGAGAATGAAACTAGATCCATACCTCTCACCGTATACTAAAATCAACTCAAAATGGATTAAGGATTTAAATATACACCCTGAGACAATAAAACTTCTTAAAGAAAACATAGGGGAAACACTTCAGGAAATAGGACTGGGCACAGACTTCATGAATACGACCCCAAAAGCACGGGTAACCAAAGGAAAAATAAACAAATGGGATTATATCAAACTAAAAAGCTTCTGCACAGCAAAAGAAACAATTAAAAGAGTTAAAAGACAACCAACAGAGTGGGAGAAAATATTTGCAAAATATACATCTGACAAAGGATTAATATCCAGAATATATAAGGAACTCAAACAACTTTACAAGAAGAAAACAAGCAACCCAATTAAAAAATGGGCAAAAGAGCTAAGTAGGCATTTCTCTAAGGAAGATATCCAAATGGCCAACAGACATATGAAAAAATGCTCAACATCACTCAGCATCCGGGAAATGCAAATCAAAACCACATTGAGATACCATCTAACCCCAGTTAGGATGGCTAAAATCCAAAAGACTATGAACGATAAATGCTGGCGAGGCTGCGGAGAAAAAGGAACTCTCATACATTGTTGGTGGGACTGCAAAATGGTGCAGCCTCTATGGAAAATGGTATGGAGGTTCCTTAAACAATTGCAGATAGATCTACCATACGACCCAGCCATCCCACTGTTGGGAATATACCCAGAGGAATGGAAATCATCAAGTCGAAGGTATACCTGTTCCCCAATGTTCATCGCAGCACTCTTTACAATAGCCAAGAGTTGGAACCAGCCCAAATGCCCATCATCAGATGAGTGGATACGGAAAATGTGGTACATCTACACAATGGAATACTACTCAGCTGTAAAAACGAATGAAATACTGCCATTTGCAACAACATGGATGGACCTCGAGAGAATTATATTAAGTGAAACAAGTCAGGCACAGAAAGAGAAATACCACATGTTCTCACTTATTGGTGGGAGCTAAAAATTAATATATAAATTCACACACACACATACACACATACACACACAAACCGGGGGGGGGGGGAAGAAGATATAACAACCACAATTATTTGAAGTTGATACAACAAACAAACAGAAAGGACATGGTTGGGGGGGAGGGGGGGAGGGAGAAGGGAGGGAGGTTTTGGTGATGGGGAGCATTAATCAGCTACAATGTATATCGACAAAATAAAATTTAAAATAAAAAAAAAATAAATAAATAAAAAATAAAAAATAAAAAATAAAAAAAATAAAAAAAAAAAAAAACAAATCCATCACAACTATTTTGATCATTAGCTATTTATTGATTTTAGGACAATACATTTCCACTTGACACTATGAATCCAAGAGCACACACTCTCACATACCTGTTGTTTTTAATTGTGGGGTATTTTTGTTTCTTCTTCTCATGCATGAAGTCCACATGCTTTTTTCTCTTCTTGGAAGGATTCACCCAGCAGGCATTCTGAGAAAGAAGGAGCCATAGGGATCTTTTTAAATTTGCAGTGCTATATGGCACTCCAAGGAGTTAACAGATCTGTTGTATTTATAATGATCAGAATTCCACCCTTGATGGCTGCCCCATTTATAAGGGATATCAATAAATAATAGCCATGCAAGACATATCTATTGAGATATGAACAAAAATTTCATTGTGTTAAGAACACAATTTATGATATGTCCATTATATGTCACAGGAACCACAGTAGAAAAATCACATGGCTCAGCTCATTTGACTTCTCTACTAATAGAGTTTAAATAATTTTCACATGGTCACGCAGCAGAAGGTGTTGGATCAAAATTCTATTCTGGGAAGTCTGACCCAAGAAACTGTTTTCTAAATCATAGCCCTAGACTGTACCTTGGAAGAGTTATATATCCAAAGTAATTATCATAAAAGTTTAAATTTAAAAACAGTAATAATGACAGCTTTCATTTGCTGAGACTCCAAGTGTGCACAAAGGCATTGCTGAATCTCACAAAAGCTTACACATTTAGAAAGAAAAAAATAAGACCCTGAGAGTTAAATTTCCCATCCCTAGGAAGGAACAGGTCACAGAACAAATGTTGTCTGATTTGAAAATCCTTTTCTTTCTACTACTTTAGAGCTAGTAGAACAGAGAAAGTATGGGAATTATCAAGGAAAAGACATGAAGTGTCTTCAAGTATTTTGGAAAGGTCATATCAAAGAAGAAATTTATTTATGTCTGTAGAGTCAAACAGGACAATTAAGACTAGTGAGTAGATGAAGAAAAGAGAGAGATTTCCTTTAAATTAAATAAATTCTGAATGATTATACACTTTTAAAGTGAAAATAGGAATCAATCAGACTGACCAAATTACCATCAATGGAATGACTCATAGAGGGTGAAGTACGTTCATCCAAGGGTGACATGGTAAAGTGCTGACTAGCTGAGGAGCCAGTTGCCTGTTCATTGAATGTTTCTTTTTCCTCCTTCCCCAGCAGACACCCCAGCTACAGGGAAGCAGAAAACCACACAGAACTATCAGAATTCTCCTTCTACAGACTCTCGAATGATCCTGAACTTCAGCCTCTTCTCTTTCAACTGTTCCTGACCACGTACCTGGTCACGGTGCAAAGAAACCTGCTCATCATCCTGGCCATCAGCTCTGACTCCCACCTCCACACCCCCATGTACTTCTTCCTCCCCATCCTGTCCTTTGTTGACATCTGTTTCATCTCTACCATGGTCCCAAAAATGCTGATGAACATCCAGGTACTGAACAAAGACATCTCCTACATAGGGAGCCTCACTCAGACGTGTTTTATTATGATGTTTTCTGGACTGGATAATTTCCTTCTGACTGTGATGGCCTATGACTGGCACATCGCCATCTGCCACCCCCTGAACTACACAGTCATCATGAACCCCCACCTCTGTTTTCTGTTCGTTCTGATGGCTTGTTTCATCATGTTCTGGGTCGCCCTGGCTCACATTCTACTGATGAAGAGGCTGACCTTCTCTGCAGGCACTGAGAGTCCACATTTCTTCTGTGACTTTGCTCAGCTTCTCAAGGTGACCCACTCTGATACCCTCATCAATTACATCTTCATGTATGTAGCAACTGCACTGCTGGGTGTGTTTCCCATCACAGGGATCCTCTTTTCTTACTATCAGATTGTCTCATCCTTAATGAAGATGTGCTCCACTGCAGGCAAGTATAAAGTTTTCCACCTGTGAGTCTCACCTCTCCGTGGTCTCCTTGTTTTATGGAACTGGACATGGAGTCTTCCTAACTTCTGTCATAACCAATTTTTTCCAGAGTAGCTTAATTGCCTTGGCGATGTACACTGTGGTCACCCCTATTCTGAACCCCTTCATCTACAGCCTGAGGAACAAGGACGAGAAGGGAGCCTTGGGACGACTCCTCAGCAGAGCAGCCTCTTGTCTGTGAAGGATCACTAGCCTCAGAACTAAGTTGTCATTGTGGGCCCCAGAAGAAAATGTTATGTATTTAAATTTTCTGGCTGGTATTCTCTCCTAAAACACATGCCACATTTTTGTTTTAAGTACCCCTAACTCTGCTCTTTGTTTTTCTATTACTTCATCCTCAACGACTCCCTCGGTAATTCCTTTCCATGTAATTAATGCTATGCACTGTCCTAAAATCTCCAGTCTTGGTAACTTTTCTTATAGCCTTGTCAAAGAATTCTAACTGTAGATTTAAAGCCCTTTTCAAACCAAGTGCTGTCATGGTCTCCCCTAGTCATCCTCTGCATTGTTAGTATTATTTGCTTTAGTTTGTGATCTTGTTTTTCCCTGGAAAATGAAATAAAAATTAGATGATACTTAAGTCAAAGTGCTTATCCTATCAGCACTGTCCTTGTTGCTTTACACATATGACTGTACTTAATCCTGGAAACATTTTTTGAAATGTTTTCAATCCTTCTAAAGGTTTTATAAAGGAGGGAACTGAGATGGATATGGACCATATTTATCTATGCTGTGGCTGTTCTTGGCAACCTGGCAGTGAGTGCACATTTCTCATTTTGCCATGCTATTTTTTTCCTGAAAATAGTAATGGGATTTTCAACTTCACAATGGCAATCTAGGTCTGTAAGGTGCTTTGGTCAGATGATTTATAGTAATAGACCACCTAGAATATCTCTGAGGTGTTTCTTCATTCTTTGTGATCCTCAGTTCCCTATGTTCCTTCATTCCCTCCTTTTGACCTTCCCACATTCTCTCCTTCCTTCCTTCCTTCCTTCTTTCCTTTCCTCCTTCTATTTGCCCTTTATTTCTCAAGATGGGAGTTTTAAGATGTATACCAAGATCCTAAATGCATAATAATTAATAGAATAAAATAAGCATTGTTCTCATATATGGTTTAATTTTTTTGCAAGACTTTCTTTTTTTTTTTTTTTAATTTTATTTTGTCGATATACATTTTGGCTGATTATTGCTCCCCATCACCAAAACCTCCCTCCCTTCTCCCTCCCCCCCTTCCCCCCAACAATGTCCTTTCTGTTTGCTTGTCATATCATCTTCAAGTAGTTGTGGTTGTTATATCTTCTTCCCCCCCCCCCCGGTTTTATGTGTGTGTGTGTGTGTGTGTGTGTGTGTGTGTGTGTGTGTGTGTGTGTGTGTGTGAATTTATATATTAATTTTTAGCTCCCACCAATAAGTGAGAACATGTGGTATTTCTCTTTCTGTGCCTGACTTGTTTCACTTAATATAATTCTCTCGAGGTCCATCCATGTTGTTGCAAATGGCAGTATTTCATTCGTTTTTATAGCTGAGTAGTATTCCATTGTGTAGATGTACCACATTTTCCGTATCCACTCATCTGATGATGGACATTTGGGCTGGTTCCAACTCTTGGCTATTGTAAAGAGTGCTGCGATGAACATTGGGGAACAGGTATACCTTCGATTTGATGATTTCCATTCCTCTGGGTATATTCCCAACAGTGGGATAGCTGGGTCGTATGGTAGATCTATCTGCAATTGTTTGAGGAACCTCCATACCATTTTCCATAGAGGCTGCACCATTTTGCAGTCCCACCAACAATGTATGAGAGTTCCTTTTTCTCCACAACCTCGCCAGCATTTATCATTCAGAGTCTTTTGGATTTTAGCCATCCTAACTGGGGTTGGATGGTGTCTCAATGTGGTTTTGATTTGCATTTCCCGGATGCTGAGTGATGTTGAGCATTTTTTCATATGTCTGTTGGCCATTTGTATATCTTCCTTAGAGAAATGCCTACTTAGCTCTTTTGCCCATTTTTTAATTGGGTTGCTTGTTTTCTTCTTGTAAAGTTGTTTGAGTTCCTTATATATTCTGGATATTAATCCTTTGTCAGATGTATATTTTGCAAATATTTTCTCCCACTCTGTTGGTTGTCTTTTAACTCTTTTAATTGTTTCTTTTGCTGTACAGAAGCTTTTTAGTTTGATATAATCCCATTTGTTTATTTTTCCTTTGGTTGCCCTTGCTTTTGGGGTCGTATTCATGAAGTCTGTGCCCAGTCCTATTTCCTGGAGTGTTTCTCCAATGTTTTCTTTAAGAAGTTTTATTGTTTCAGGGTGTATATTTAAATCCTTAATCCATTTTGAGTTGATTTTAGTATACGGTGAGAGGCATGGATCTAGTTTCATTCTCCTGCATATGGATATCCAGTTATCCCAGCACCATTTGCTGAAGAGGCAGTCCCTTCCCCAGTGAATAGGCTTGGTGCCTTTGTCAAAGATCAGATGGCAGTAAGTGTGTGGGTTGATTTCTGGATTCTCTATTCTATTCCATTGATCAGTATGTCTGTTTTTATGCCAGTACCATACTGTTTTGGTTATTATAGCTTTGTAGTATAGCTTAAAGTCAGGTAGTGTTATGCCTCCAGCTTTATTTTTTTTGCTCAGCATTGCTTTGGCTATGCGTGGTCTTTTATTGTTCCACATAAATGACTGGATAGTTTTTTCCATTTCTGAGAAAAATGTCTTTGGAATTTTGATGGGGATTGCATTGACTTTGTATATCACTTTGGGTAGTATGGACATTCTTCAGATCCAGGAAACTCAACGATCTCCAAATGTATTCAACCCAAAAAGGCCTTCTCCAAGACATTTCATAGTCAAATTGGCAAAACTCAGAGACAAAGAGAGAATCTTAAAAGCTGCAAGAGAGAAGTGTCAAATCACCTATAAGGGAGCCCCAATCAGGCTAACATCAGACTTTTCATCACAAACCCTAAAAGCTAGAAAGGAATGGGATGATATTTTCAAAATACTAAAAGACAAAGATTGCCAGCCAAGAATACTCTACCCTGCAAGGCTATCTTTCCGAAATGAAGGGCAAATAGTATATTTCTCAGACAAACAAAAACTGCGGGAGTTCACTACCACACGACCACCCTTACAAGAAATCCTCAAGGGAGTACTGAGTTTGGTTCCTGAAAAATAACTACCACTGCCATAAAAACCCAAGAAAAATCAATACCCACTAGTATAATAAAAATGGCATTCATGAAGAGAAAACAAGCAAACAAAAACGCTATCTACAACCTAAGGAACCAACAAACACAGAAACCAAACAGTAAATCAGAAAGCAAGGAACAAAAGACACCTAAGACAACCAAACAACCAATAAAATGCTAGGATAAATCAACACCTTTCAATAACAACTCTTAATGTAAAAGGCTTATATTCCCCAATAAAAAGACACAGACTGGCTGACTGGATCAAAAAGGAGGACCCAACTATATGCTGCCTACAAGACACCCACCTCACCCATAAAGATTCACACAGACTAAGAGTGAAAGGATGGAAAAAGATTTACCATGCAAACAGAAAAGAAAAACAAGCTGGAGTAGCTATTCTTATATCTGACAAAATAGACTTTAAACTAAAAACCATAAAAAGAGACAATGAGGGACACTACTTAATGATAAAAGGACTGATCCATCAAGAAGACATAACAATCATAAATATGTACGCACCCAATGTTGGAGCAGCCAGATTTGCAAGACTTTCTGAAGGCTTCTACAGGAATGATAGTTTAATGATTGTGGAATGTTTTCAGAATGCAGTTCACGTTTTTTATTCTGGTAAACTATATAACATAAGAATTTCCATTTTAGCATTTTTAACATACAATTGCATGCAATTAATTATATTCACAATGCTGTATAATCTCTACTTCCGAAAGTTTCTTGCCATCCTAAACATAAACTCTGTACCCATTAAGCAATAACTTATTATTCCTTGCATCTGTTTCCTGTAACCTCTAACCTACTTCTGTCTCTGAAAATTCTTTTGTATACGATCTAGTTTGCTTTATGAGAATAATGTTGATAGAGTTGGGCCTGCAGTGAATGGCAGGTGAGTAGATGCTGTCAGGGTTCAACCCCCATTCCCTGGGATCCTCTCATCATCTTCTTTCACACCATCCTGTGGCCAGTGGTCAGCACCAGCTGGAACCTACTGTGCCAAATGCATGGTGGCAGAAGTGACATGGAGTTAAGCTGCATCAGGTCCTCCCTTGATGGAGAGATGTGGGGTATACCGTCTCTTTCACCCCTTAGCTGGGAAAATTCTAAAATGTGAGCCGTATACCATTTTCCCAGATTTCCCCCATATGATTGATATCTCTGCTCATACACTGTGACAGCTGACTTAATGCAAGCTTTATTTGATGTATTTTCTTCCCTGTATTCACTTCTCTCTTCTAGCTGTGGTTTTTGCTCCTTTCAATAAAGTGTTTGCACATGAATCCTTGGCTCAGCATCTGTTCTGTGAAACCCACAACAACCACAGGTGATAAAGACTGTGAGGGGTATGAAGACCATATTCTAAAAGGAATTAGGGAGTTTATAAGGAAAAACTAATTTATTATGGGGGCATGTAAGGTCCTCAAATTATTTGCTAATACGTTAGTGAGGCTATATAAGAAAATGATAATTTGTTATCAATATTATTTGGTGTGGCTTAAAATCACTTTAATTCCACTGGATTAAATGTATAGTCCAGCGTGCATTTATGGTACACTGTGTACAAATTGAGGAAGGAGCCAGAGAGGAAAAAAAATGAATGTGATACAGTGGGGTAAGAATAATAACATCGGTATGCAGTAGGTCCTGTTGAAAACAAAGGAAAACATGTACCGCTCAGTTTGAGTTATTCTATCTAATTTTTTAAGTTTATTTTTAACAGTTTTATTGGCACATAAATTTATGCTTTATGGAAACCACCCATTAAAAGTATAAATTCAATTATTTTAGTAAATTTATAGAATTATGTGATCACAACCACAAACCAGTTTTTTTTGCTTGGGGTTTTTTGGTTGTGTTTTTTTTAAATACAATTTTTAAAAATGATTATGCATATTCACAGGGCACAGAGCCAACCAGCAGCACCTGTGCCCAATAATCCAGTTTTAGAATATTTCTATATCCACAAAATTTCCCTTGTTCTCATTTGCAGTTAATACGCACTCTCACTCCATCCCTAGCCACTGACTTATCTGCTTTCTATTTCTATAAATGTGCCTTTTCTTGATATCATACAGTCATACAATGTGTGGAATCATACAATAGTGGTCTTTTGTATCTGGCTTCTTTCACTTAGCATAATAGTTTTGAGGGCTACCATGTGGACACATGAATCAGTATTTTGCTCCTTTTAATTGCCAAATACCATTGTATTGTATAGATATACTGCATTTTGTTTATTCATTTACCAGTCAAGGAACATTTGGATAATTCCGGTTTGGAATTGTTTTGAACAACTCTGCTATGAATATAGTCTTTGTGTTGACATGTATTTTCATTGGTCTTAGGTAAATAACCCAGAGTGCAAATGTTGGGTCTTATGGTTGACTTATGCTTAATTTTTAAGATTCTGCCAGACCATTTTTTCAAAGTGGCTACATCATTTTACATTCCCACCAGTAATGAATGAAGGTTTCAGTTTTTCACATCTTTACCACACCTGGGATTCAGGAAGAACTTCTAATAGGATGAGATACTTGAGGGTTGAAAACAAATACTGAGCAAAATTTAACTGGAGAATAGGGATGGATGGCATGTGATAGGCCTTCAGGAGAGAAGCAAATCCAGAAGACAGATGAAAGTTGTAGCTGAGTTGCTGGAAACACGGCTGGCAATGTAGAGAGAGGCCAGACCATTGATAGCCTAACCTGACATACTAAGAATTTCATAAGCAATGGAGGACCAGAGTCAGGCTATAATCAAAGATATAATATCAGAATTTTAGGAACACCACAAGAGGGAAAAATTAGAGAGAACAATTAAGATGTTGTTGATGTAGTCTAGGGCAGATTAGATGTTGACCTGACCTAATCCAATGTCACTGATATGGGTACATTTTGGAAAAGAGATGTATTAGTTTCCTATTGGTGCTGTAATGGGTATCACAGTCTGATAGTGTGAGGTTTTCTCTACTGTTGAAGGATTTTAACTCCAAGTTATGTAAGGAGTTATTGCAGGGTTTAGAGAAGACACATGGCATGATCTAATATAGGATTTTAAAAGATTGATCCGGGGCTGGCCAGTTAGCTCAGTTGGTTAAATGTTATATGCCACGATGTGTATATATATTATCTATAACACGATGTTATAATGCCAAGGTCAATGGCTCAGATCCCCATAATGGCCAGCAGCTGAAAACAAACAAAACAAAATAAAAGATTGTTCTGTCGAATGGGTTGAGGATGAATTGTCGAAAGTGAGCTGCCTGGAACTGACTGCACTGATCCAGGTGAATATATGTAGCTAAGACCAGAGCAGAAACTGCAGGGAAAGAATTGAGAAGTGGTCAGTTTGTACTATTTTCAAGGAAAATCCAACAGAATTGGTTATCAGGTAGGATATGGGTGTGAAAAGAGAGAGGAACCCAGGATGACTCCAGAGTCTTGCACCTGAAGCTCTTGAAGAAGGGAATTGCACCCACTGAGACAAGGAGAGCTGTGGGCGAAGCCAGTTTGGAAGGGAAAGGGGACATCAAAAGGTCAGGTTTTAAAATATCAAAATTGAGATATTCTTTTTGGAGGGGTGAGAGAGTGGCTGCTTGATACAGGGACCCAAACCTGTGACCTTGGTGTTATAAGGCTGTGCTCTAACCAACTGAGCTCACCAGCCATCTAGATAAAATTGACGTATTCTAAATGCACAAACATCATATGATTCTGCTCATATGAAGTGCCTAAAGAATTTTAATTCATAGAAACAGAAAGTAGGGTTGCAGCTACCAAGCGCTGGGGAAGAGGGAATGGTAGAGTTATTGTTTAATGGGTGCAAAGTTTCAGTTTGTGATGATGAAAAAGTTCTGGACATGGGTGGTGTGATGGTTGCACACAAAATGAATGTGCTTAATGCCAATGGACTGTACATGTGGAAATTGTTAAAGTGGTAAAATTTATGCTATTTTTACCACAGTAAAACAAACTGAGATTTTTTTTTTTTTTTGACATCCCAGTGGACTCTGAAATTTGGGAGACAGGTCTCCACTACAGAAATCAATTGGGAAGAGAGGGGCATACATATATAGGCAGTATTTAAAGCTGGTTGATTTCACCAAAAGACCAGATGAATAGGGAGAAGAACTAAAGACAGAGAATTGGGCTGTTCAGAAAGAAGAGGAGTAACCTGCAAAAGAGACTGAGTAGGAGAAACCAGCGATGTAGCAGAAAACTAGGGGACCTTGCATTCTTTATCACCCAAAGATGGGAGAGACCAGTTCTCCTCAAGAGGAAGAGATATGGCCCCTTAGGAGGGGTGTATCCTCCCCAGATAGACCCAGAGATGTGAACTGGAAAAACAGAGATTGATCAGAGGAAAATCAGATTATGTTGGACACGTGTATCTCCAATGCCATGGGAGTTGGACAGTGTTTCGGGTCTCATTGAAAGCTTGCATGAGGATAACATAAGCAAAGTTTTAGATAATTTTCCTTATCTCCTCCAGTAACCACCATATTTCCATAAAATGTAGGAAACAGGATCATAAGGGGAAAGCCCTTGCTCTCTCTGTCCTTGTTTCTTATCTTCTTTTGTATGGAATGATTATTTAAAAGCCCCCAGGTTTTCTGAATTGATCCCTTAAGACGACTAGTTACCTAAAATTTACTGAGCATGGAGGCTCCTTCCTAATGGTGTTCTGAGGAGAATGGAAAAGAAGCAGTGTAATTGCAAACATTTAATTGGGCTGAGAAGATGGACTGTTCTATTTATTCATTTCCAATCTCTTTAAATCTTAGCCTTCCAAAAAACTGATATACCAGTTCATTTTGTAGAAGAAGAATTTATGGAGGAAATGCTGTGTTGTTTGTGGTTGGGGCATGGTTGTGAAGAAGTAAACCTTATATTCATGTCGCTTATATTCCAGTGGGGGAGAAAAAAAAAAAAAAGAGGTGAACCAATAAAAACATTTTGATTGTGGAATGTGTTTTGGAAAAAAACAATAAAGTAGCGCAAAGCAGGCACTTAAACAGACATTTTTACACATATGCTTGCAGCAGTATTATTCACAATAGACAAAGTGTCAAAGCATAGCAAGTGTTCACCAGTGAATGAATGGATAGACAAAATGTGGTCGATCCGTGCAGTGGAATATTATTCAACCATTAAAAAGGAAGGAAATTCTGACACCTTGAAGATGAACCTTGAAGACATTATGCTAAGTAAAATGTGACAGTCCCAAAAGGACAAATATTGTATGCTTTCAGTCATATGAGGTACATAGAGTAGTCAAACCTACATAGACAAAAAGTGCAATGGCAGGTGCCAGGGAATGGGGACGCAGATGCGGAGTGAGTGTTTAATGGGGACAGGGTTTCGGTTTGGGAAGATGAGAAAGTTCTGGAGATGGATGGGGTGATGGCTGCACAACAGTGTGAATATGTTTTATGCCAAGTATACAGAACTGTACACTTTAAAACTGTTTAAAATGGTAAAATTTATGTTATGTATATTTAACCACAACAAAAAGTTGAAGTAGACTAATAAAACTTATTTTCTTATCTAGCTTGTAATTTTGAATTCATTAACCAACCTCTCCCTATCACCCCAATCCCTCCTCTTCACAGCCTATAGTAACCACAGTTCCAGTCTCTACTTTTCTATAAGTCTAACTTCTCATTTTTGTAGTGCTAGGCATCTATAATTAACTATTTATTGTACGTTATAAATGGTTAGAAAAGAGGAGTTCAAATGCTCTCATCACATAGAAATGATAAATTTTTTCAAGGATTAATATGCTAATTACCCTGCTTTGATCATCACACATTATATTCATGTGTATTCATGTGTTGAAATATAACTCTGTACCCATAAATATGTACAATTAATACTATAAAAAAATTTTGAGTTGAAGTTGCAGAAAATAATGGAGAAAGATTGTGAGATTTATTTCAGATATTTCCAACATTATTATAAAATAATAGCAAATGGCTAGGATCTTCTAAAATAATTAATTTAACAAGATTCCTCAATAATCTAAACAAAGGTTTCTCAATCTCAACAATATTGACAATTTGAGCTGGTTAGTTATTTGTTGTGGGGGGTGTCCTGAGTATTGTAAGATGTTTACCAGCATGCATGCCTGGTCTCTACTCACTAGACACCAGCGCTGAGTAGTGACAAACAGAAATGACTCTAGACATTGCCAGCTGTTCCATAGGGGATCAGATCAGCTCAGTTGAGAGCCAGTGGAGTGGAACAATCCCATGGGTGCCAGAGCTGATGGTGTCAGCTTTCAAAGATACAGGAATAGTAGGAAAGGTAATATTGTAGGGAGAATAAAACATCAGGTTAATCTTGGAAATTCTGAGTTGGGGAGCTCAGAGAACATCCCATTGATGCTATTATCTCAGAGGTCAAATAGATTGATATGGCCTTCATAGGTCTGCATGGATGGCAGTAAAAATCAATTAATTGTACAGATGGAAAGAGAATTTCCTGCTTAGAGAGTCAGGAGTTAGAAAGACAAGATGATGCTTGGCTGAATGCTACCCATTATCCTTTTATTTTTATTTATATGATGCTCATCCCAGTCATTGACTCTCATTACTCTCAGTGAAAGTCCTCATTGCTTTCACTGGGCTCTATAACCACGCAACATTAACCACCCTTGCAATTAAACACCTATTTGTATAATAATTTTATTAGTGATTATCTCTTTGAAAACATCCCCTGAGCTTTGGATCTCATACTTCCTTGGCTTTTCAGGGACCTGACACTATGACTATCCCTTCTTTACCCTGTATATTCCAATGTCTGCACACTATAGTTAAACACGCATTTCTGATGTAATAAAATGCATTCCCATATCCTTCAATAAAAGTGAAACTCACTCATAGCCCCATTTTTCCCTTTGGGGATTTCTCCAAATTTTTAGAAAAATCATCTGTTCTTAGTGCTTCTACACTGTTCACTATCTCCTCAACCTAAGTTACATGGATTCATTCCACCTCCATCACAATTGCTCCCTCTGAGGTCTGCAGTGACCTTACATACCACCCAAACTATAACAGACATTTCCATTCTTCTAAGTACTTGATTTCTTATTAGCAAAATCACTAATGACTGTGTTCTTTTCCTTGAAATAGGGAGCTTTCTCATGCATTTCATTTTTATTAGAATGGGATTCTGAGAGTCAAGTCTATTGGGGGTCCTTAACACATCTGTCAGGGAGGAACTCCTACCTTTGAAATTAAACCCTGTGAAGGAAAGATAACAATTAAGGCAGTACCTTAAAGAGTCTTGAGAGACATTTTTTTTTTTAAAGGTGAAGTTACTGTTTTAATCTCCAGGAGAATAATCTTGTTGACTGCATGACTGCAAATGCTTGGACATACCAGATAAAGAAGGAATAATTGGAGGAAATAAATTCATCTTTCACACCTGGGAGACAAGAGTGGCAGAAAGTTTCTTTCTATTATTCTCTTTCTAGCCTAAGGAAGTGTAACTGTTTAAAGAGTAGAATGAAAGAACAATTTACTTAATGAGGTGCTCTGTGAATTCAGTGCCGAAGGTCCTGGAAAGTTGAAATGAGCTCCCAGTGTTTCTAAGGCAAATCATTTGGGTCTCCTGGAGATACAGTTTAGAAATTCCCTGCCTGGAGTATCTTCTTGTACTTTCTTGGGGAAAGTCATTGTAGGAGAAAGAGCCAGGACAACCAGCGGTTTCTGTGATGCCATTTGAAAGAGTGGAGCATCCTATGAGGGCTGGGAGTGGGGTGGGTCATGTGGAGTGAAAACTTTTATTAGACTCAGTACTATGAACACAAACAAGAGCAATGGTTCTCAGATTGTTGTCTCCAGATTAGCAGGACCAGCATCACTTGGGAGCTTGTTAAACATGCACATTCTTGGCCTCTATCCCAGATCTACTAAGTCAGAACCTCTAGGGGTCAGGTCCAGCCTTTTGTGCTTAATAAGCCCTCCAGGGAAATTTTATACATGGCTAAAATTTGAGAACTTCCCCACAGGATTTGTTGAAATAGATGACAAAGGACCCACCCAGGGCTGCATCTTCAGGGATTTGAAGGCTCTGCACCTTCAGAAGCTTTTCTACAAATAATGATGTTTTTACTTATTTTTTTATTGAAATGATTATATGTATTTGTGGTGTATAGATTTGACTATCAATACCTCTGTACAACATGTGGTGATCAAATCAGGATAATTAATATACTCATGTTTACAAACTGTAATAAATCTTTGTGACACAACTAATTTCACGATAACTCCCCTCCCCCCCCTTCCTACCACTAATAACATAAGTACTCTTTCCTCTTTTCAAAGGTTCAAGGTATTATTGCGATTGTTTCTTTCTTTTTGATGGATTTTGTACATGGCCAGCACCATTTTACACACAATAAGTACAAAATAACTGCCAGCCTTTCCCTTATGAGAAACCTCATGGTTTCTGGGGAATAAAAACTCCTCTGCTTCCATATGGGTGCAAACTTCCGCCTGATTGCATCCTCCAGCCTTATCTTCCACTCCAGCACCAACCCCACTCCCTGATTATGTCGGCCTTCTCTACAATCTATATGAGCCCTCCCACCCTGAGGCCTGGTGCTGCCCTCCATTTTGAGTGCAGCGCAGCAGACTTTCCTTCCTTTAATAAAGCTTGATCGGTACCCAGCGTTTTGGCTCACTTTCTTTCATTTTGGTGCTGAAACCCAGGAAGGGTCCTGGCTAGGACCTTTGGACAATCCCCTCTCTTGGGCTGATTGGCCCTCCCTGCCACCCTTCCCAGATCTGCCAAACCAGGTGCCTCAGGGACTCTCTCCTTTTGCTCTTTCAGACCAACGCATCCACCATCAGCCTCAATTCAGGGTGAGTCAGTGGGTCTGTCCTACTTCTATGGGTTCCCCCGACTACTCTCTATGACTACTGTCTACTTGCTATGAAGCCCAGGTGCCTGGTTGAGGGAACCCCTCCCATGCCCCCCAGCTATTGGAGGATGCTCTTCTAGCTGGTCGGTGGCTCCTCTCTACATGCAAAAGAAGGTGTACAACAATGAGGATGCTCTTCTACTAGGACTGCCCGTTTCCTTTCCCACCCTCTAAATGAGATCCTCACAATCCAAACCACCACATTCTATGCCTCTGGGCTGTCTCCTGGTCAATTTATCTCTTGGCCTCCAGGGAGATATTAAACCCAAATGCCTCATTTTCTATTGCAACCAGGTTTGGCCTAAATACAAACTAGACAATGGATCCCAGTGGCCAGAAGATGAAACTCTTGATTTAGATACTCTTAGAGATTTAGACAACTTTTGTCTCCAAAAAGGCAAAGTTGGAGATATTCCTTATGTTCAAGCCTTCTTCTATCTTCAAACGTGTCCTACTCTCTGTCAAAACTGTCCTATGTCTCAAATTCTCCTAGCTCATGCCTGACATCCCCTTCCAGACTCGAATCAATCTTTTGATCTGTCAGACCACTCTGCTCCCTGATCACCTCCTTAAGTGCCAGATCCTCCACCAGCCCCTCCCCCTTTTCCCTCTCTTCCCCACACCTAGTCTTGAGATGCTCATCCTCAGCCACCCAACCCCACCCCTTCTCCCCCTTTGTCAGGTGACAACCACCCCTCAACTCTGGCTCCTTTATACCTCCTCCATTAAGTGGCTGGGATGGAGGGAATTGTCCGGGTCCATATCCCCTTCTCTCTTTCCAATCTCTCCCAAATCAGAAAACAACTGGGATCCGTCCAGTCCAACACAGACGCATATCTTAAGGAATTCACATATCTCACCCAGTCTTATGATCTCACCTGGCATGATATTTTTATGACTCTCACTGCTACTTTGTCCCCTGAAGACAGGGAGCAGGTCTGGATAACAGCCCAACAGCAGGCAGATGAGGTACATGCTGAAAATAATAGGTGGCCTGTGGGAGCCATTCCCATCCCTCACACGGACTCAAATTGGTACTATCATGCTGGCCATGGGGATCAGGATCCCAGGAATAACCTGATCACACATTGATTTACAGCCTCCAAAAGGCTACTCACAAGTCAGTCAATTATGAAAAACTTAGAGAAATCACACAGAGATCCACCAAAAATCCGAGCGAGTTCCTACCCCACCTCTCTGAGGCTTTACATAAATACACAAATATAGACCAAAAGTCCCCTGCAGGCATGGCCCTCTTACGCTCTCATTTCATTACCCAATCAACCCCTGATATTTGAAAAAAGCTTTTAAAAACCTCGAGGATTGTCCAAATATGACCCAATGAGACCTCCTCAACACAGCTTTCAAGGTTTTTAACAACTGGGAGGAGGAGAAGAAAGATCATTACAAAAGAGATCATGCCAAATGGTGCTCCTGGCTAATGCTGTGCGATGTTCACAAACTCCAAAGCCAGCTGCCTCTAGGGGCAAGCCACCTGGGAACTTCTTCAAATGTGGTTAACTGAGCCACTGGGGATGGGACTGTTCTAACCCCTGGCCCTCTCCTGAACCCTGTCCTCGTTGCAAACAGCCAGGTCACTGGGAGGTTAACCATTCTACTCACCAGAGAGGGAGTGGCCCAGTCCCCAACCTACAGCCTTTGGCCTCATGGCCATCCTTACTGGAACTTCTTGGACTCACCCAAGAGGAGGATTGATGATGCCCAGGGCCTGAAGCCCCCACAGAGATCACCACGCATGAGTCCAGGGTAACTCTCCTCATAGCAGGTAAGCTGACCTCTTTTTATCTCATTGATACAGGGGCCACTTACTCTACCCTTCCTGAATATGCAGAATCAACAACCCCATCCTCTAACACAATAGTAAGGGTCATGGGATCAGAATACTACCCACAGATCACTCAACCCCTTTCCTGCACCCTACATCACACCCAATTCACACACAAATTTTTAATAATTCCTCAATGCCCAGCCCCCTTACTGGGATGGGACATTCTTTTCAAATTCTAAGCTACTATTACTCTAAACACTTGAACTCCAGCTACAATACTCCTGTTACAGGCCACACCCAGACCTGGCTCCTGAGGCTTCCACCTTCCCCTTCCCCTCAGACAAGGTTAATCCCATAGTATGAGACACTTCTTCTCCCTCCATTGCTATGCACCATTCCCCTATCCTTGTTAAGTTGCAGAACCCCTCTTTGTTCCCTAATGTCCCACAGTACCCCATCACTAACAAACACGTAATAGACTTAAAACCCATTATATACAAACTCCTTTCTTCTCATCTCTTACAGCCTACCCACTCGCCTTTCAATACACGCATCCTTCCAGTTATAAAGCCTAATGGCTCATACCATTTAGTTCAAGATCTCATGGCCATTAATGTGGCCATTTTACCCATAACCCCAATAATTTCTAACCCCTATATTCTTCTATCCACAATCCCAACAACAAGATATTCCTTCTCTGTACTTGACCTCAAAGATGCCTTATTTCTATCCCTTTACACCCTTTCTTACATAATCTGTTTGCCTTCACTTGGACTGATCCTGATACACGTCATTCCCAACAACTTACCTAGATGTACTACCTCAGGGGTTTCAGGATAGCTGCCACTTCTTTGGCCAGGCCTTAACTCAAGACTTATCTAAACTTCCTCCAACCTCTAGCACTTGAATACAATATACAAATGACCTCCTCCTGTGTAACCCTTCCTATAAGGATTTACAGGCCCACACTGTTGCTCTCCTTAATTTCCTGGCCTCCAGGGGATATTGAGTGTCCCCTAGCAAAGCCCAAATTTCTTCTCCTTCAGTCACCTATTTGGGAGTCCACCTCACCCCCAACACCAGAGAAATAATGGTGGATCAGAAGAGTCTAATTTCTGAACTCCCTACTCCTACCACAATGTGTGAAATTCTTTCTTTCTTGGGACTTGTAGGGTATCTTCGTCTATGGATTCCTAATGTTAACGTGCTAGCAAAACCACTTTATGAGGCAGCCTAAGGGGATCCTGCCATGCCCTTAGATCCCACAAAGCCCATTCATGCTCCCTTCCGGTGATAAAAACCCCAGCTTTATCCCTCCCAGACCCATTTCATCCTTTTATCCTATACATCTCTGAAACCCAAGGATTGGCAGTCAGGGTTTTGGGATAAGAAGCAGGAGATATTTTCTCCCCTGTTGCATACCTTTCTAAACAACTAGACACCACAGCCCAGGGATGGGCTCCCTGTTTATGGGCCTTGGCAGCAGCTACCCTTTTAGCACAAGAAAGCTCTAAACTAATTTTGGACAATAAACAGTCATTTGTTCTCCCCATCATCTTCAAGACCTTTCCAGCCATAAGGCCAAGTCAATTCTCTCCCCTTCCAGCCTACGACTTATCCATCTTACCTTCATTGAGAATTCCCATTGCTCCTTTAGACCTGGCTGTCCCTGAAATCCAGCCATTCTCATCCCAAAATACTCACAACCCTTAGAACCTAATTGCAGGGAGGCTTTAGACCTCTTTCTCAATCCCTTTCCATACATCTCCCTGCATCCCATTATACAGCCCCAACATACATGGTTCATAGATGGGAGCGCCACCTCCATGCCTGCCCCCTGGGTGGTTATGCCATATGTGTAAATATAACACAAACTATTGAGGCTGCACCCAACAAACCCACTTTCCTCAGCACCCCTCTGAACTTATGTATGGTAGACCCTTCACTCTCACACTTCTGTTCCAGCTCATCGCCTTTAGGCCAATATCTCCCTACGCTTTCACTCATTAGGGATCTTCTTCGGGAACAGGCCAACCTTCTATCACCTCATCCTTTCCTCACCAACCCCTCAGACTTTAAACTGAGCCCAGGACAGCAAGTGTATATTAAAACTCGAATCCCAAAGCCTTTCTCACCATGTTGGGAAGGGCCTTATACAGTACTTCTCACCATCCCCATGGCAGTAAAGGTACTAGGAAAGGCCCCTTGGTATCACTTATTCTTGGTAAAACTAGCACCTGAGACTTTACTCAAAGAATCTGTTAACACAAAGCCAGAGGGGTCCCTCTGCTCAACCCCCAACCCAACATCGCCTTACACTTTGTCCATTTTATGGCCCACAAAATTGAAAATCTCCATGACCTCTACTCTTTCCCCAATCCCAGAAGGTTGATCTTCCCCCCAGTGATTATCCTCTCACTCTTGCAGTCTCACTTCATGTCCTTCACACAAGAGCTGCTCCAAGACTGGTCCCCACCCGCCACCTCCAGTGTTGGAGACATCCTTGAGTGGGTAACTGAATTAGCCTGGCAGGGCACCCTCTGGGATTATACCCCCAACAAGGTTATCCTCTACTCCTTTTTCCTACTATGCACCCCCTCAACCTCCCAGCCCCTGAACACTTGCCTTTTCTCATCCTCCTGCTTCTTTTCCTAACAGAGACATATGCCACACCCTGTTCACAATGTATAACCAAGGTCTGGGTGGATGGAAGGACACTTTCCAACCTCCTGGGTCTGTTAGCCAGAATCCTCGGGGGAACCCTACAGGACACATTCACATCTCTGACCTATGTTCCCACAACATGCTATGACCAGACCACTGCCACATTAGACTCTTATGGGAACAAAAACTACTGGATGGCTCTTTCCAAAGGGGATTTTGCTGGAGTCCAGAGCCCCCCCCCCCACCGACAAAACATTTCTGCTTCACCCAAACCACCCACCTAGGCTGTAGCAATGGGGGAGGACTTCAGGACAAAACACGTCAGACCCCTGACCGAGATGGGACTCATCCTTCTTCTTGGTCCCTGCCTCTTTTGGTGTTTCTCTAGTTTCTTAAGGGAACATATGCAGGCCTTCACCAATCAAAAAGTCACTGAATTCTTCATGGGAGGAGAATATCAACCCCCTCAGCATCAGCCACCCTTCCCTGGAAGAATACAGCCTCCTCACACGAAACCAATACCCCGCCACCTAATTGTTTTACCTACCAACATAAATCTTTTATTTTTTTCATATCTTCACCCATCTCCAGCAGGAAGTAGCATCAGCAGAATGAGACCTTCACCCCTTTTCCCTTCTCCCTATACTTAAAAGGTGGGAATGATGGATCTTGGATGTCACCAGCACCATTTTACACACAATAAGCACTAAATAGCTGCCAGGCTTTTCCTTACAAGAAACCTCACGGTTTCTGAGAAATAGAAACTCCTCTACTTCTACATGGGTGCAGCCTTCCACCTGATGGCATCTGCCAGCCTTACCTTCCACTCCAGCTCCACCCCCCCTCCCTGATTATGTCAGCCTTCTCTACAGCCTATATAAGTTCTTCCACCCCAAGGCCTGCTGCTGCTCTCCCTTTTGAGTTCAGCATGTCAGGCTTTTTTTCCTTTAATAAAGCTTCATTAGTACCCGGCATTTCAGCTCACTTTTTTTCACTTTTTATCTGTTCTTTCCTTATTTCTTCACTTTTTAAGCTCCACTTATGAGTAAGGACAAATGATATTTCTCTTTCTGTGCCTGGCTTATTTCTTTTAATAAAATTTTCTCTAAGTTCATCCATGCTGCTGTGAGTGGCAGAGTGTCGTTCTTTTTTATGGCTGAGTAGGGTTCTACTATGTGGTATATACAGTCAAATAATGATACATTTGTTTCATATTTCAAAATGCTTATGTCTCCTATTTTTACATTTTATATATTTCTTAGAATAGTTCTTGGCAACAATCCTCTGCATGATCATTAATTGTCATTTCTTAGTGATTCCATGTTCAATTCAATCTTATCTCTCATTTGAAAATCAGAGTATTTATCCATTTAAAGATATAGCCTCATTTTTCCAGTTTGAGAGTCTGCATCTCTCTTCCTGACACACACACACACACACACACACACGTTCATACGCTGCCATGTGCAGATAGCTCTATAAAATGATCTGATATATCTAAACATAATGTTGTACACAATGAAAATATACAATTTTTATTTGACAATTTAAAAAATTAATGATATACCAAATGCTGAGTGATGTTCAGTATTTTTTCATGTGTCTGTTGGCCATTCGTATATCTTCCTTTGAAAAATGTCTCTTTAGCTTTTTTGCCCATTTTTTAATTGGGTTACTTGTTTTTTGTTGTAAAGTTGTTTGAGTTCCTTGTATATTCTGGATATTAATCCTTTGTCAGATGTATATTTTGCAAATAAAGACCACCACTTTGTCGGTGGTCTTTTAACCCTGTTAATTGTTTCTTTTACTGTGCAGAAGCTTTTTATTTTGATATAATCCCATTTGTTTATTTTTCCTTTGGTTGCCTGTGCATTTGGGGTCATATTCAGGAAGTCTATGCCCAGTCCTACTTCCTGAAGTGTTTCTCCAATGTTTTCTTTAAGACGTTTCATTGTTTCAGGGTGTATATTTAATTGTTTAATCCATTTTGAGTTGATTTGAGTATATGGTGAGAGGTATGGGTCTAGTTTCATTCTCCTGCATATTTATATCCATGTATACTGAGATACCATCTCACCCCAGTTATGATGCCTAATATCCAAAAGACTGTGAGTGATAAATGCTGGCGAGGTTGCAGAGAAAAAGGAACTCTCATACATTGCTGGTGGGACTGCAAAATGGTGCAGCCTCTATGGAAAATGGTATGGAGGTTCCTCAAACAATTGCAGATAGATCTGCCATATGACCCAGCTATCCCACTGCTGGGAATATACCCAGAGGAATGGAAATCATCAAGTCGAAATTATACCTGTTCCCCAATGTTCATCGCAGCACTCTTTACAATAGCCAAGAGTTGGAACCAGTCCAAATGTCCATCATCAGGTGAGTGGATACGGAAAATGTGGTACATCTACACAATGGAATACTACTCAGCTATAAAAACGAATGAAATACTGCCATTTGCAACAACGTGGATGGACCTTGAGTGAATTATATTAAGTGAAACAAGTCAGGCACTGAAAGAGAAATACCACATGTTCTCACTTATTGGTGGGAGCTAAAAATAAATAAATAAATTCACACACACACATAAAAAAAAAACCAGGGGGTGGGGGAAGAAGACATAACAACCACAATTCCTTGAAGTTGATACGACAAGCAAACAGAAAGGACATTGTTGGGTGGGAGGGAGGAGAGGGAGGAGGGAGGGGGTTTTCGGTGATGGGCCACAATAATCAACCACATTGTATATCGACAAAATAAAATTTTTTGAAAAAAGAAAAGAAAAGAATGGAGAGGAGCTGGAGACTCTCCAGAAAATAACTCTTAATGGAGGCTCTAGATTCCGAAGAGGGAGAGAAGGAAATAGATCAAGAGCTGGAAAAGACTAGTTTCACTGGATACTAAAGTGCCTTCCCAGTGCAGTGAAATAAGAAGGAAAAGAAGAGAGAAAATGGTTTGTGGGATTTACCTTCATAGACTGAGTAAATATGGGACTGTCCAACTCTCATCATTCTAGAGGTAAAGCCCAGTACTCACTTTTTCTCCTCCGATCCTTCCTATCCCTCCAGCCCTCACTGGAAAACACTGACGCTCTTTGAAGGTTATCGCTGAAGTTTTCTCTTTTCTGTGATCTGTTCCTGTTAAATCCACGTGGGTTTTCACAGAGGCTGGGATCAGAGAATTACAGGTGAGGGGCAAGAAGGGCCTTTTAAAGTTTCCAGCTTCTCAAAGGTTGAATTCCATGAGCTCTTCATTAAATAAATTGTGCTCTTTACCCCCAATCTCCAAACAATTCCGTGCCCTTGGGGTACAAAAAAAGATATCAGAATGAAAGTTTTCAGTCAATTTTGTGTCCATGTAGGCAGTGGTAGGAGAAAATGGATTTATTTCCTCCAAGGAGATACTTTTATTTCCTTTGGTCCGATTTAAAAGTTACAATTTGTCCCCTAAAGAAAATCTCATTTCCACAAGGAACTAAATCCAGGAACTAACTTTCTTTTATGTGCTCTCTTTGAGAATCTTTGGAGGTTTTCTGGATCACTACAACCTTATGGACGTAGTAGCTTGTGCTTTCGGGCTCATGGTCACCAAGTTTGTGCCCAGGCCGAGTTCCTGAAGTGTTTCACTTATATTATCCCTTAGTAATTTTACAATTTCAGGTCTTTTACTTAAGTCCTCAATCCATTTTGAGTTGATTTTAGTATATGGTGAGAGGTGCATGTCTAGTTTCATTCTTCTGCATATGGATATCCTAGTTTCCCAGCACCATGTATTGAAGAGGCAGTCTTTTCCCCAATGTATGTTTTTGTTCCCTTTGTCAAATATCAGATGGCTGTAAGCCTGAGGGGTGATTTCTGGGTTCTCTCTTCTGCTGCACAGGTCCTACTCTCTATTTTTATGCCAGTACCGTGCTGGTTTGGTTACTATAACTTTGTAGTATAATTTCAAGTTGGGGAGTTTTATGCCTCTGGCTTTATGTTTTTTGCTCAGGATTGCTTTGGCTATTTGGGGTCTTTTGTTGTTCCATATGAATGGTGAGATTGTTTTTTCTATTTCTGTGAAGAATGTCATTGGTATTTTGATGAGGAGTGCATTGAATCTGTAGATGACTTTGGGAAGTATAGACATTTTCACAATGTTAATTCTTCCAATGCAAAAGCACAGAATGTCTTTCCAGCATTTTGTGTCTACTTAATTTCTTTCAATAGTGGTTTGTAATTCTCATTGTAGAGATCTTTCACCTCTTTGGTTAAATTGATTCCTAGGTATTTCATTTTCTTTTTGTGTGACTGTTGTAAATGGGCTTTCTTTTTTGATTTCTCTTTCTGTTAGATCATTATTGGAAAATATAAATGCAACTGATTTGGGGGCATTTATTTTGTATCCTACAATGTTACTGAAATTATTAAAAAGCTCTAGGAGTTTTTTGATAGAGTCTTTAGGTGTTTTTATATATAATATCATCTCATTGGCAAATAGGGACAGTTTGACTTCATCTTTTCCAATCTGGATGCCCTTTATTTCTTTCTCTTGCATGATTGCTCTGGCTAGTACCTCCAGTACTATGTTAAATAGAAGTGGTGAGAGTAAGCATCCCTGTCTGGTTCCTCTTAAGGGAAAAACCTTCAGTTTTTCCCTATTCAGAATGATACTGGTATTGGGCTTTTCAAGGAGGAAAAATAAACACATTCTTCTGCATGGCAAAGGAAGCAATCAACAGAGTTAAACAACAACCTACACCACGGGAGAAAATTTTTGCTAACTATGCATCTCACAAGGGATTAAAATCAACAATATACAAGGAACTCAAGCAATTTATACAGTAAAAATAAACAAATAACCCAATTAAAAAATGGGCAAAGAAGCTGAATAGACATTTTTCAAAGAAAGACATACAAATGGACAACAGGTACATGAAAAATGCTCAACATCACTAGTCATCAAGAAAATGCAAATTAAAACTACAATGAGATTCCACCTCACTCCAGTCAGACTGGCTATAATCAAAAAGATGGTGAATAACAAATGCTGGCAAGAGTGTGGAGAGAAAGGAACACTCCTACAGCATTGGTGGGACTGTAAATAAATGCAACCACTGTGGAAAACAGTATGGAGGTTTCTCAAACAACTACAGATAGATCTTCCATATGATCCAGCAGCCCCACTTCTGGGTATATTCCCAGAAGAATGGAAATCATCATGTCAAAGGGATACCTGCACTCCAACATTCATTGCAGCTCTGCTTACAATAGCCAAGATATGGAACCAACCTAAATGTCCATAGATGAATGATTGGATAAGGAAACTGTGGTAAATATACACAACGGAATATTACTCTACCATAAAAGAGAATGAAACTCTCCCATTTGCAACAACATGGATGAGCTTGGAGAAACTAATGTTGAGTGAAATAAGCAAAACACAGAGGGATCAATACCATATGTACCCTCTCATAAGTGGGAGGTAAGAGATGAAGAAGAAAGGAAAGGAAGACCACAGTGTTGCGTTCAACTAGCAGAGGGAGAGAACATACCTAGGGATGATACAAGTGGGAGTGCAGAAAGGGGGATTGGGAGTGAGGTTGAGGATAATTGAGAGGATAATTGGGTGGGGATTCAGGGTATAATCACAACTTGTGGTAATGGACATGCTGCCAGTATAGATCTCACCATCACACCTGAGGCATGAGTGGTGGCAATTTGCTTTTTACCCCATGAATATTCATAACCAGTAAAAAAATAAAATAAAAATAAATTTTATGGATGTAAGGAGGTCTTATCTCTATAAAATTACTTTTCTCAATTTTTAATGGCTTTATTGAGAGAAGATTGACATGTCAAACACTGTACATATTTAATTTATACAACTTGGTGAATATATGAATATACTTGATAACTATACATCTGTGAAACCATCACTACCATCAAGGTCATAGACATACTCATACCCAAAGTTTCCTTTCACCCCCTTCTTATTTTCATGTGTGTGGCAAACACATAACGTAAGATATACCCCTTAGCAAATTTAATGTACACAAAGCAGTACTGTTAATTAGAGGCATTATGATGCATACTAGATCTCCAGAAGTTATTTTCTTGCATAACTGAAACTTTCTACCTTTTGACCATCAACTTCCATTTCTCCTCTCCTTCAAGCCAAGCACAACCACTGTCCTACTCCAATGAGGTCCTTTCTGAAGAAAAGTAAATATATTCACAGTTTGTTTTCTGTTGAAAGAACTCACAAAAAGAGGACTGATACATACTCCTTGACATTTGCTGGTGACATGGAGGCTTTTGTGGCTGTTCAGAAGGTGTCTATTTGTTTTATTACCTCCAAATAGAAGGGCAGAAGCAGAAATAGTCCAGGTGGAGAGGATTGAAGAGTGAGTATTGAGGAAATACAGGTGGCAAATATACACCAACTATAAAGTTTGTTGGGGAAGGGGAAGAGAGAACTCTTAAATCGGCTTTCAATTTTCAAGAATACAATATATTGTTATTAACCATTCTCACCACGTTGTACAATAGATCTCTTGAACTTACTTCTTCTATCTAATTGAAATTCTGAATCCTTTGTTCAATATCCCCTAAACTCCCAACTCCCAGCCTCAGGTAACCACAATTTTATTCACTATTTGGTGACTTCAAATGATTACATTCCACATATGTAAGTGAGATCATGCAGTATTTTTCTTCCCATGCCTGGCTTAGATTATTTAACATAATGTCCTCCAGGTTCATCCACCATGTCAAAGATGACAGTATTTTCTTCCATTTTGAGAATTAATATTATTCCATTGTATTATTATCCCATATTTTTGTTATCAATTCATCCATTGACGGATACTTACGTTGATCTCATATCTTGGCTATTGTGAATACTGCTGCAATGAACATGAGAGTGCAGATACCTCTTCAACATACTGATTTTATTTTCTTTGAATATACGCCCAGAAGGAAGGGTGTGGAATCACCTCATAGTACTATTTTTAACTTTTTGAGGGACCTCCACACTGTTTTCCATAATGACTGTATAAACCTGAATTCCCACCAACAGTGTGCAGGGTTCACTTTTCTTCACATTCTCTTCCATAAGTGTTATCCTTTGTCTTTTTGATAATGCCCATTCTAACAGGTGTGTGATGCTATCTCATTGTGGATTTCATTTGAATTTCTCTGATGATTAGTGGTGATGAGCATTTATCATAAACCAATTGCCTATTTGCATTTCTTCTTCTGAGAAATGTCTATTCAGATTCTTGGCACTTTTTTAAAAATCAGGTTGGTTTTTTACTTTTGAGTTGTTTGAGCTCCACATGTATTTTGGATATTAACACCTTATCACATGTGTTATTTGCAAATACTTTCTGTCATTCTATAGGCTGCTAAAATCAATTTTCAATGAGTTTCTTGCAGAGGTTACACCTGAGAAGTCTTCTCAAGTCAAAAGGGATTGATGTACATACTGTTCTTTGGTGAACAGAAAATGTTCCTAAGTGTGTTTCATTTTAATGACTATCAGTTGTTACTGGGATCTTGGTGTTTCTTTTTTTTTAAGTGGGAGCAAATATTATAAACGTCACTTAGTGTGACTTTTTTATTTAAAAAGTCACACTAAGTCTTTTATTCTGGATTTTATATGTCATCCCCTTCACAGAGACTCTCTTATTGTCTAAAATAATTCTGTCCAACAGAAATATTATATAAAACATATACGTAATTTTAAGTTTTCTGGTAGCCACATTAAAAACATAAGGAAAAACAAACGATATTAATTTTAATTGTGTGGATTATTCAAACCAAATCATCCAATATAGAGTAGGTCCACTTTTTATATCCATGGGCTCCACAGGGCCAACTGTGGGGCTGCATCCATGGATTTTGGTATCCACTGGGGGTCCTGATAACAATCCCCCATGGATACCAAAATTTTTTAACATGTAAGCAGTATAAAAATTTTTATGCTGTTTCAGCTTTACCATTCACATTTATATTAATTAGGATTATAAAATTAACATTCAGTATCTGTTGCATTACCACATTTCGAGTGCTCAATAGCCACCTGTGCCGGCATATGGAACAGTGCAGATCTAGAATGAGGGACCCCAAAGATAGCAATTAGGTAGAAATCAATTGATTGATTTAAGGAACTGTATTGTTTGATATTTTTTAGAGGGAGTGCAATTTAATAATAACAGATGTAGAACAATAGGATATTGTGGAGAGGACTCTCCCCTAAAGGAAAAAGAAAATATTGAACTCATTGCCACCATCAAAAGAAACACACATCAAAAGAATCACTATGTATTGGGGAATCTTGGTTTTTACAAGGGAGAGGTCCATTTCACCTCCAAGGTGAGCATGGTGAAGTGATAATGGAGGTTCCTTCTTTCAGCAGATAAACAGTCAGCACCACCACTCGAGGACAGCTTCCCAGCACATCGTCTTTGGAGAGTCCATGCATTCAAAATATGACTGTGATTATGATACAAACATATTTCTTCAACACATCATATGACTTGTTCCTTCTCACATTCAAGTCTCATCTTAAGTATTTAATGACTGATCTTTCTAAAGCAGCGTCTTCACACCCATCTCCACTACATAACACTATGATTTTCCCCACAGCATATGAACACGTAACTGAACTTCCATCCACTTAAGAATTTTAAATTACCAACTATGGTTTACGTTACCTTTAATGACTTATCCAAGAACTAGGAGGGCATGACTCAAATTTATGAAATAGCACCAAAGCATATGCTTTTCCATTTCCAATAGGCTATTTTCTCTTCTCGTTAGAGCTTGATTTTGTGTAATCAATTTCTTCAGAAACTTGTATTGAATAGTACATTATTTCTGGAATCATACAGGGTGTCAGCTGTGCCATCAAGTTTACATACATGTTTTGGTCCATCTCTGGACTCCATTCTGGCCCACTGTTCACCTTTTCTATTCCTGAGACAATTCGCATCCTCTGAAATCAAATAGTTTTATAATAACACTTGATGCCTCTTAGGGCAAAACCCTCTATTTCACTGTACAGTCACTGTTGTTCCAGACATATTTTGGAACCTCTTTGCCAAATGCCACAAAATCTTATTGGAGAATTGGCTGTAATTTCATTGGAGAATAGGTTAAGCTGAGAAAAGGTGACATTCTTAGAATGTTAGGTTTTTCTATTCCTAGACATGGTATAACCCAATTATTTACATCATTTTTAATGTTTTCCAATTAAACCTATGAGGGTTCTTCAAAAAGTTCATGGAGAGATTTGTATTATCTTTTCATTCATTTTTCCACAAACTTTTCTAAGTACCTTCATATAACTTTAGTAAAAGTAGTTTGTTAAATTTTGGTGTCTGTTGTAAGTGGTACCTTAAAATTAAATTATAATTCTGCTTTTAGTGTACAGAAATAGATTTTATTTTTGTGTAAAAACCATGCAAACATCTTCATATACTCTAGTATTAAACCTAACAATTTGTCTATAAATTATTCTGTTCTTTATCATCAACAATATCATCTGAGAATGTCTACAATTTTATTTCTCCTATTCTGGTCCTTACACTTCATGTGTTCATCTACCCTACCTCCAACTACAAAACTCAGAATTAAATATGGTAAACATTCTTGTTTTTTACCCTTGAAAGTGTAATGCTTCTAATATTCTTTTATTAATTGTAATTGCTAAAGGGTGTTGCTGCACATTTTTTATCAGCATAAAGCATGTTTCTTCTAGTCTTAATGTTCTCCAAGGTCTTTAATATTTTTTATTATTTTTTAATTGAAACAATTGATTGTACATATTTGTGGTGTAAAGAGCTGACTGTCAATATTTGTATACAGTATGTGAGGCTCAGATTGGGATAATTAGCATATTGATAATTACAAAATGCAATAGAGAGAACAGAACTGTGGTTACTAATGGCGGGAAAGGGGGAGGAGGGTTAGCAAGAAACAGGTTAATGGAGACAAATAATGGATTCTATTATTGAATGTTGAAATTTATCATAGTTTTGTATATAATGAAATAATCACATAATCTCTTGTTTAATGTGTCAAGGTAGTGAAGTGCCCTCCTAATTCTCCTAATACTTTTAAGTATTCTTACCTCCCAGTTACTCATTAGTGTGCACGGCATGTCTTGAGTTTTGGTATCAGGTTCCAATTAAATTCATAAAATGAACATTTCCCCTTTTTCTGTTCCTTGTAAAAATTTATACAAGATTGGAAGGATCTGTGCTTCTTTTTTCTTTTAACATTAGATTTATTTTTTCTAATTAATTAATTAATTTATATTATTCCTTTTTTTACATTCTTAGGTGTTGCAGCGCAGTTGAGGTGGAGGGGGAGAGGGTAAGGGGGAGTGAAACAGGGTGGGATGAGGAGGAAGGAGGGAGCTGTGGTCATGGCCCGTGGTATCCCCCCCCGCATTTTGGTAGGAGAAACCAAGACCTTCCTGAAGCGACTGGGTGGTCCTTGCCGGGCTGGTTATGGATGTGGGGGGGCGTGGCTGATGCCCCAGGCCCCTTCACAGCCAGGAAGGATCTGTACTTTAAATGACTGGTGAAATTTCACATAAAAACATTTTATTCTAGTGTGTGTATTTTTAAGCACTGAGTGACATGCTTTATGCATGAAAGAACTACAGATGTTTACTTATTAAAGGTTGGCTTACCAGCGCCTCAGGGCCCGCCCATGGTCCTGGGGTATGGAGAAGGGGACTGGACCACCCTCCCACAACCAGGCACAACATGCTAGCACCTCGGAGCCCACCCAGGGACCCAGGGCAAGGAGAAGGGGACCAGACCTCTCTCCCACAACCAGGCACTGCCCAGGGACCCGGGGTATGGAGTTGGGGACTGGACTTCTCTCCCACAACCAGGCACAACATGCCAGCAACTCGGAGCCCACCCAGGGACCCAGGCCAAGGAGAAGGGGAATGGCCCTCTCTCCCACCACCAGGCACACCGTGCCAGTGCTTCAGGGCCCACCTGGAGACCCGAGTTATGGAGAAGGGGACTGGACCTCTCTCCCACAGCCAGGCACACCAAGCCAGCACCTTGGGGCCTGCCCAGGGACCCGAGGTATGGAGTCAGCCACCAGACCAACTTTCCACAACCAGGCACACTGAGCCAGTGCTTCAGGGCCCACCCTGGGACCTGAGGCATGGAGAAGGGGACCAGACCACACTCCCACAACCAAGCACACTGAGCCAGTGTCTTGGGGCCCACCCAGGAACCTGGGGCATGGAGAAGGAGAGTGGACCTCTCTCCCACAACCAGGCACACCATGCCAGCACCTTAGAGCTCACCCAGGGACCCTGGACATGGAGAAGGGGACCGGACCTCTCTCCCACTACCAGGCACATCAAGCCAGCACCTTGGGGCCCACCCAGGGACCCAAGGCAAGGAGCCAGAAACCAGACCCTCCTCCCAAAACAAGGGACACCACTCCAGGACCTTGGGGCCCACCCAGGGACCCAAGGCAAGGAGAAGGGTACTGGACCCCTCTCCCACAACCAGGCACATGGCGCCAGTGCCTCGGGGCCTGCCCAGGGACCAGAGGTATGGAGAAGGGGACCAAACATGCTCCACAACCAGGCATACCGCCAGTGCCAAGGAGCATGCCAAAAACAGTACCTCCACGTGGGTGGCCCACCACAGCCACCACAATAACCATGACTGCTGCAAAAGCGACTAGTCACCACAGCCACCACGCAGATGGTCCGCCAACCACTGGAGTGCATTCACACAAGAAGTGTCACCAGCAGAGACAAAGAAAAGAAGAGGATGTCTCTTTCCACAAAGCCCATTTCAAAGTGACAGAAGAAGCATCTGCTCTATGATAATATTGGGGGACCTGGTCACATCTCTCAGCATTGGACAGATCATCCAGGCAACAAGTTAACAGAATAACCATTATTCTTTCAGAAGGAGAGAAGAAATCTAGGGTAATTAGAGGGGGGAGGAGGAGGGAATGGGGAAAGGGGAGAGGCTGGACAAGGGGCATAAAGAATAATTACAATTTGTAACAATATATATGCTAGTAATATTGATTTAATCAACATATCTCAATGTTCAACCCGCAAAATATGTATAATCGATTTTCTTTCAATAAATAAAATAAATTAGAAATAAAATAAAATAAAATACATAAAGGTTGGCTTACAATATCTTCTTGAACCAGTCACAATTGTTTATAATTTTCTAGGAATAGGTACATTTCATTTAAGTTGTAAATATTAACATGTTCATAACATTCCCTTGTTTTCTATCCTACTCTATACTTATGTCCCAGTTTTCTTTTACAGTATTTGCTGCATCTTTTCTTATTCTGTGGGTCATTCTTGAAAAAGATTTAGGAGTTTTGTGAACCCTCTCTAGAAATCAAATTTTGGACACATTAATGCTTGCTACTGTAGTTTTTTTGTATTACAATACTATTTGTCCTTATATTCATTATTTTCTTCTACCTTTTTGGATTGGTTATGGTGTCATTTTTCTCACTTTTTAGATTTCATCGTTGGTTAATTTACTTTTAAGCCTTTTTTCTAAAGAAAAACAATGCTATAACTTATAGATATTTCATTAGATAAAATATTGATATATGAATACATTAGTTGCATTGTATTACTATATATACACAGAATAATATATGTCTATATATGTGTATGCATGTGGGGGTATACATTTAATTACATATATTTACGATTGGTGAGACATTGGGTCACTATCAAAAAAATTGTGAAAAATCATCTGTTGTGACATGTCCTCTCCCATCTTTTCCATGGTAATTCTATGTCAAGTAGGAAAGTCCTAGTAAATAACTATTTATTCAAACTAAACATTCACAGTGCCCACTTAAATCTCAAAATACCTCATTTTGGAGAGAAAATTAGTCACCATACCTGCTCAAAAATCTACTCAAAATCATTAAGGAGGAAGAGTTAAGTAGATGTCTTGGTCCTACAAGTAGAGTTTTAGATCCTCCTAACAAATAGAAAAAAAATAATAGGAAAAGTATAGAGATAAGAAATAAAAAGAATGAAAGAGGTCTGATTGTTTTGCAGTGGTAGAAAACAAGACTGCTCATGGCTACAAGACCCGAGTAATGGAAAAGGAAAGTGAGACAGATGTACTGAGGTACTATGTATAATCCAGGAGTGACTGTCACTTAAGTGGAAGATCCAACTTATTCTAACAGAAACAATTGTGCAAACAGAAATCAGAGTCATGTGGGTGCATATACACAAGGGCACATTCAGGTTCCTTCTTGACCTGGGTTGATTTTTCTGCCTTTTCTAATCCTATGAATCAAAATGGAGAGCACAGGTATTGAGATTAGGCGGTTCTGTTAATAATCCTCCACAGGGCCCGTTTGATGTCCCTGTTCCTCAGGCTATAGATGAAGGGGTTCAGCATGGGGGTGACCATCGTGTACATCACTGAGGCCACCACACTCTTCGTGGGAGAATGAACAACTGAACTGAGGTATATGCCAATGCCGGTTCCATAAAATAAGCAAACAACTGACAGGTGAGAGCCACAGGTGGAGAAGGCTTTATATTTCCCACCTGCTGATGAGACTCTCAGGATGGAGGAAACAATTCTAGCATAAGAGTAAAGGATCCCTGAGACTGGAACACCACCAAAGATGGCAGCAATAAAATACATTAATATGTAATTAGTGGAGGTGTCAGAACAGGCAAAGTGGAGGAGTTGAGGAGGGTCACAGAAGACATGAGGAATTTCCACATCTGAGCAGAAGGTAACTTGTGACACTATCATGCGGTGCATCTGGGAGTCAAAAAGACTGATGAGAAAAGACACGAGGACCAACAAGCCACAGAGGCGGGGGCTCATGATGACTGGGTATTGTAGGGGGTAGCAAATGGCCACCAACCTGTCATAGGCCATCACAGCAAGAATTAGATTGTCCAAACATCCAAAAAGATAAAAAAAGGACACTTGAGTGAGGCAGCCTGCATAGCTGATGGATTTGCTGTGTGCCTGGATGTTCACCAGCATCTTGGGGATTGTAGTGGTGCTGAAACCCATGTCAGCCAAGGACAGGTTGGAGAGGAAGAAGTACATGGGGGTGTGGAGGTGGGAGTCAGAGGTGATGGCCAGGACGATGAGCAGGTTCCCCAGCACCGTGACCAGGTACATGTGCAGGAACAGCCCAAAGAGGATGGGCTGCAGTTCGGGATCATCTGAAATTCCCAGGAGAAGGAATTTTGAGACAGTTGTTAGATTCTGTGATTCCATGCTGCTGGGACACCTTATGACAAAGAAGAGACTGTTGGAATACACAAAAGTATAGAGGCACCTAACTAAGCAATTTACAAGAAAAGTATTCACACTTGAGAATCATACACCTGAGTAATTTTAACAATATTTCTCAGGTGCAAACTCTTCCTAAAACTTTTTTAAAATGTGTTCACTCATTTTTAACTGACATATAATAATTCTACATAAATATGGGGTCATAGAAAGTAGAGTAGTGGGTACCTTTGGGAAGGGGAGGGAGAGAGTAGGATGGGGAGAGGTCAGTCAACAGGTACAAAATCACAGTTAGGTAGGAAGAATAAGTCCTAGTGTTCCATTACACAGTAGCGAGAATACAGTTAACAATAATATACCGTACATTTCAAAATAGCAAGAATGGAGGCTTTCGAATGTTCTCACCACAACGAAAAGATAGATGGCTGAGAATTATTTCTTTATTAGTGTCTGTGCTGTTCACATGTTCCTACATACACCCAGTTTGGAGAGACTGAACCCAGAAAGGCAGAGGAGGAAGGACAATTTGAGGTAAGAAGTTCATTAACACAGTAAAGTATCAGGCCCCTACTTTCAAAATACAAAATATGCTTCTCTCTTCAAGAAAAAAATTATTGTTATTATAGGACACTGAGATGCAGTGTAGAGCTAGGGCTCGGGTCTGGAGCTCACAGACCCCTCGAGCCCATTCACAAACAATTCACATGCATATCTATGTGCTAGGTAACTGGCAAAAAGGTCCTTGGTGCCTTGGTTGAAGGAATTAGTCTTTATTCAGCACACACAACACTATGATCAAAGCAGTCTGCAGAGAAACTCAGAAAATCAACTGCTACTGGCAAAGTCCAAAGAAAAACTCAGCAGCTGCCAGCAGAGTAAACATGTTCCATTTTTAGATGCGAGCTGGCTGCTGTCCAGCCAGCTTCACAACCTGAAGAACACACAATAGCTATGAAACTAAAAAGATACATTGGTGCATATACGCATTAACTCCACCCACACAACTTGTTTACAAAGAATTAAGAATGTGCTGCTCTACCCCAACCAGATCTGAGCCAAGGGAGCCTGACTAAATTATCCTATTTTCCCCACATGCAGTCAGTAGCACTTTATCGTACATAAATTCAGTATAAGAAATCCTCTTGATTTGAGTGATGAGGAAGAGATGGAGAAAGGGAGGGATGAATTGGTGGAGCACAGGGGATTTGGGGGGCAGCAGTACTATTCTGTATGATAATGTAATGGTGAATACATGACATTATGCATTTGTCAAAACCCATAGCACTGTACAAGACAAAGAGTAAATCCTAGTGTAAAATTAAATTTATAATATATCAAAATTGATTCATAATTATAACAAATGGACCACACTAATGTAACACACCAATAATAGGAGAAACTGTCTATGTGGGTTGACCAAGGGTATGGGAATTATCTGTACTTTCTGTTCTATGTAAAACTAAAATTGCTATAAAAAGAAAGAAAAAAAGAACAAAAAGGTTTAAAAAAGGAAGAAATTCCCTTGATTTGGAATGTATTCCTAGAAGAACTAAAACCACATGAACTAGATTCTAAACCAAATTCAGATGTTTACATAGCACTTTTTATGCCAGTTATCTTTATGAGTTTTACCATTATTCAATTTTATGCCACCCCCCTTCCATGGAGATAAGTGCTCACTCAAACGTGTGGGCTATCTGGTAAAAGTCTTTTCATACATAATTCAAATATCTAAATATTTGTTCTTGGTGGACCAGCATTTCCAAAGTGGATGTATATAGACTTCACATTGTGATGAATTTGTTTTTCTTAAATGCACAAAATCATAATGGCAACAGTGATTCTGAAGATGGTATTAATTTATAATGCACCAATGATTAAACAATAGTTAGTGATTAATGAATACTGTGTACCTATTTTTTATTTTTTGCAGGGTTATTTTCTGTTAATTCTACATAATCTCAGGGAAATATCAGAAGCTCGGTTTGATTTTTGTTTGTGGTGGTTTGGTAAAATTTCTCAAAAATATTTCTAATCCTAAACATTTGTGAAGTGTTCTCTCTTCCAATCCAAACTTCCCATGTACGATTGAGAAATGTAGGACCAAGGCAAGGTCAAAACCTTAAACTGGCCTTTTTATCCCAGCTTAAGAGCTTTGCAAGTCAATTCGTTCTTATAAAGGGATTGCATTTCTCCTTAATTTACCTACTAAGTGAAGGTAACGCAGGTCTTCAATTCTCACAGCAGGTCAAAACATGATATAATCTCAGGAAAGCTCAAAAGGAAAAAGGACAGAAAATAGTATTACAAATACCCAGGTAGATTGGTGGGGTTTTTTGTTGTTGTTTGGTTGGTTTTTGGTTTTTGGTTTTGTTTGTTTGTTGGGGTTTTGGTTTGTTTGTTTGTTTGTTTTTAGTGACTGGCCAGTATGGGAATCAAAATTCTTGACCTTGGTGTAATATGCTCATCTTTAAAATGGGTATATTAAACGGACCTATTGTATAAGATTGCTTTTTGAAATTAAATTAAGTAATAATTTAAAAGGGCTTAGACAGTGGTTCTCAATGCTGATTGATCATTATAACTACCTGTCAATGTTACAAAATTTACTGATGCTTTGACCACAATCTAGAAAGATTTAAACCAGAATCACCGCATGTAAGTCCTTTGGTAATACTAACATACCAGCTAGAGTAGAGAACAATTGACAAGCACTCTGTAAATGTTCCGTTTATGTTACCTATTATTATTACTACCATTATTTCCCACTCTCATATTGGAATATCAATATTTAATAAAACTTGTTTCAGAACTTATATTTTTTACCAATAAAAAAATGGCTTTTTGCTATCCTTTCCTGATCCCATTCCTTTGCACTCCAGGTGCCCAGAAGCAAATACTGTTGTGAATTCATTGGATGTAGTTTCCTTTCAATGTTTCCATACTATTAAAATTGATTTGTTTATCTATAAACAGTTGTCTTTATAACTTATCTAAATGCTATCACACTACACATATTGTTTTCTTAGAAGTTCTCGTTTACCACAAAACTGTGTTTTAAGTCTCTCTGTGACATCCATACATCCATTTCAAACACTTTAAATGATGCATAATATTACCTGGGGATAAACTTCAAATTATTTTTCAATTTTTTATTACAAAAATGCTCAAAAAATTTTTGTTCCTCTCTCCATGTCACACAATTGAAAATTTCTATAAGTTATATTCATAAAAGATAGAGGTTTGCATTGTAAAAATTAATACATGTTACATTTTAATATTAACTACCTACATTTGTTTTCCCAATAGAAAGTTGGGCAAAATTTTTAATGCTCTTATTTTTAAGACACAGAATCAGGAAAATCCCTGAACTCTGCCTACCATGGTCTTTCCATAGGAGATGAACATGAAAAATTCCATTTTCTATGGGGAATATTATTTACATATCTCAGATTTTCACAATGAGCTCAAAAATGCATCACTATTAATAAAAACCCCTATGATCCACAATACTCACTTGATAAGGTCCCTGTAAACCACCTGACTCATTCCCCTAATTCACAGGTAAACTCACCAAATCCCATGAGAAGAAACGGATGTTTCTTTCAATTAATATAACTTTTTTCTAAGTCCATCCATGTTGCTGTGAATGGTAATATTTCATTCATTTTTATAACAGAGTAAAATTCCATTGTACAGAATGAGAAATTCCACATGTTCTCACTTATTTGTGGGAGCGCTAAATAAATAAATAAATATACAAACAAATGTGGGGGTGGGGAAGGATACACAACAATCACAATCCCTTGAACTTGTTAAGACAAGTAAACAGATATGATGGTGATGGGTGGGAAGAAGGGGGGAGGAAGGAATCCGTAAGAGACATGAAAATCAACTACGTTGTATATTGATAAATTAAAGTTAAAAAAAAAGAAAAGGATGTTTCTACCTCCTTTTGCTCATCTGGGACTAAAACAGGTTTGGAAGCAAAACAATCGTTATGTTTGTAGAGGGGATATAGCCCTGGGATAAGAGTCAGGAGTCCTTTGTCTGAGTCCATATCCCTTACTCACTAGACGTAGAGTGTGTGTAATTCTCTCAACCTGTCTGGGCTGGTAGCCCTTACCTGAAAATGAGAGAGTAACAACTATCTCTAGGATCTGTGTGTCACTTAATAGAAGTTTTCCACTTAATATTCAGTTGATATTTTTTAAATTAGAAGTAGAACCACTTTTGGAGCAGCAGGTTTCTAGAGGAAATACAATCCCAGGGGTGGTTTAAAGGGCTTTTGTTCTATTATTAGGCAGAGAAATAGAAGCCTATCACATCCAAGGGAACTTGTTCATGGAATGAATGAAAATCCCAAAATGTGTCTCGATCCACACAATAAGATTTACTTCCTTTCCTCTCTCCCCCTTTCTATTTTCTCTTCATTTTTATGTAAAACTCCATAATTTATTTTATAATTGATTATTGTAGATTCTATTAAATGGGAAATGGTATGTCCCATAGAAAATCCATGGCGTAGGCTGGCCAGTTAGCTCTGTTGGTTAGAGCAAAGCCTTGCAATGCTAAGGAAGGTCACAGGTTCGGATCCTTGCACTGGCCACCCACAAAAAAAATAAAATCCGTGACACACATACACAAAAGCAGTGTTTTGTCTTTGGTCTAGAGACAGAAATGGAAGTAATGATAACACAAACAGGCGTCCACCCAGTGTGTGGAAGCCCTGTTGCCCATGCTCTGTTTTTGTGAATGAAGGAAGGGTCTATTCAATATTCAAAAGAGATTGTTGTTTCTGTAGTCTGCTCTGTGCCAAGCAAGGTACAGGCTCTGGTGAATTAGAAATGTGTGAGACTCAGCTGTGTGATAACCAAGAATGGAACTCAAGACACTTACTTAATGTCTTCCCTAGAGATCAAGAGGGGATAAACTACAAAAATGAAGGAGGAAGTGAACAGATGAGGCAAACTCTAGGAGCAGAAGCAAGAGAGAGATTGGCCCTGAATTATGATGTACCAACACTTTCTGTGATTCCCCCCTGTGACCACAGCTGTTCTCCCTGTAGCTGATCCTGCACTGGGTCTAGGTGCATGGTGAATAGAGTCTCACCATCTGAATTCAGACCTGACTTCACTCCCTTTCTACCCTAGGATCTAGTAAAAATTACATTAAAATACTGTGCTCTTATCCTCAGATGTAAAATGATCACAATCTGCATTGCTTTTTTTTTTGGAGGTGTCATGGTAGTCATGCAGATGAAAGGCAATAAGCAACACAAAAACCTAAGTCTCATTTGTCATCACAGGAAGTTAGTAATAGGGTCTAAAATTGGTAAATCCAGAAATATCAATATAAAATGTTTTGCAGAAATGTAGAAATACATGCCAGAAAAAATAGTTAAAAGAACAGAAAGATACTGCTTTTGGAGTGTGAAGGGTGGAAAAGGGGGTCCAGGGAAAGAGACCACTGTGTGTCATCATAAGATTATTTGTGGTGCTGAATTTTAGGTTAAGCATGGGTTTGTGTCACCTTGATAAAAATTAAAATTAATTTTTTAAGTGTTAAAAAAATCTTATCTCATAGACTGGCACTTGGAAACCCTAGGTGTAGGTTCCTCATATTGAGGCTACTTTTGTTATTTCCATTATTAGGGAATGGTTTAAAGAAACCGATTTCCTAGTCTTGTGGGACAGATGGCTACAGAAGCAAGAATCAATGTGGGAAGAAAGCAAAATTGGGCAAATTTCTCCAGTCTCTTTTGCATGCAGTGTCTCCCCAGCACTTACTGGACTGCACTGTCTCTCTGCCAGGACACAACCACGGAGCATGGATCAACATCCCCTTCCCTGCTTGGTGTGTGATGATGGCTCAGGCGCCGTCCTCAGGAATGACAAGAAGACAGAGTCAGACATGAGCCTCCTGACGCAGATGATGAATCTAGGAGGAGGAGACACAGGTATCTGAAGGACTGGAAGACATGGGTGGATATTTATAATTGTATGAGTTTGGGAGCTCAATGCACAGAGCTCATCATTAATCAAATTGGTCCACGTGATTCCAATCTCCGAAGACTTGTTAATACTAATAGAGAAGGAAAAGAAGAAAAGTAAACGTACTGAAAAGGGTCTGGGGTTTTCCTCTCATCAGGAAAAGCCTTCCCTGTGCTCACCTTTTTAGTTGTTGTTGTTAACATTTACTTGTACATATTTGCGGGATACAATGTGTTGTTTCAACACACGCATATACTGCACAATGATTCACGCATATACTGCACAATGATTCACTTGAGTAGACAGCATAGTACCTGTTAGTCCACGATTTCTCGCCCCCTCCCACCACTTCTCCCCTCTGGTAACGATTATCCTAATCTCTGTTTCATGAGAACCACTTTTTGTTTTTACTTCTCATTTCTGACGTCCATATTTCAGGTATGTTATAAAATTCAGATACATATTTTTTAATTAAACAAAGCAATGTGGGAATTTTATATCTGCCAGTCCATAGAATTATTATTTAATTTGTGGACAATTAGGTCTTATAAATGAAGACTCTGAGACAATATCTATTATCTCAGTTAAGGCTCATGTCTCTAAGGAGAACTTCCATTTTTCTCTCTATAGTACTGTTGGGGGTTTTGGACTTTAATGTGTTGTAGATGTATGTTTTCTGCTGTTTTGAATGATAGTCTAATTCTGTCAAATTGATGTATATTTGTTTTCTTTTTTATTTTTATTTATTTTTGTTTATAATTTTTTATTTTTTTAATTTTATTTTATTTTGTCAATATACAATGTGGTTGATTATTGTGGCCCATTACTGAAACATCCCTCCCAATAACCTCATATCTGTTTGCTTATCATATCAATTTCAAGGAATTGTAATTATTGTGTCTTCTTCCCTCACCGCCCAGTTTGTTTGTGTATTTATACATTTATTTTTAGCTCCCACAAATAAGTGAGAAAGTGATATTTCTCTTTCTGTGCCTGACTTGTTTCACTTAACATGATTCTCTCTAGGTCCATCCATGTCATTGCAAATGGCAGTATTTCATTCTTTTTTACAGCTGAGTAGTATTCCATTGTATAGATATACCACAGTTGCCATGTCCACCCATCTGATGATGGACATTTGGGCTGGGTCCAACTCTTAGCTATTGTAAATAGTGCTGCTATGAACATTGGAGAACAGGTATACCTTTGATTTGATGATTTCCATTCCTCTGGGTATATTCCCAGCAGTGGGATATCTGGGTCATATGGTAGATCTATCTGCAATTGTTTGAGGAACCTCCATACCATTTTCCATAGAGGCTGCACTGTTTTGCAGTCCCACCAGCAATGTATGAGAGTTCCTTTTTCTCTGCGATCTCACCAGCATTTATCATTCACAGTCTTTTGGATATTAGCAATCCAATCTGGGGTGAGATGGTATCTCAGTGTAGTTTTGATTTTCATTTCCCGAATGCTGAGTGATGTTGAGCATTTTTTCATGTGTCTGTTAGCCATTCGTGTATCTTCCTTTGAGAAATGCCTATTTAGCTCTTTTGCCCATTTTTTAATTGTAGTTTTAATTTGATATTCCTTACTGATTAATGATGGTGAGTATTTTCTCATGTGCCTGTTGGCCATTTGTATGACTTCTTTTGAGAAATGTCTGTTAAATTCCTTTGCTTATTTTTAAATTGGGTTATTTGCTTCTTTGATGTTGAGTTGTTTGAGTTCCTACATATTCTGAACATTAGTCCCTTGTCAGATGCATAGTGGGCAAATACTTTCTCCCATGCTGTTGGTTCTTTCTTCACTTTGTTGATTGTGTCCTTTGTTGTGCAAAACCTTTTTGGCTTGATGAAGTCCTATTTATCTATTTTTTGCTTTTGTTGTCTTTCTTTGTACTCTTGTTCAAAAAAACATTGCCCAGTCCAGTTTCATATAGCATTTCCCCTATGTTTTCTTCTAGTAATTTCACAGTTTTGGTTCTTAACTTTAGGTCTTTAGGACCACTGGCCACACAAACCCTGAGTCAGCCATGCCAGAAAAGGCAGGTGCCGTGGGAACCCCAGCCCAGGCTGGTCCCTGTTGCCCAGAATTGGTAGTCCCTTCAGGATCCACACCAGACATCTCGGTGGAACAACTGAACCATGATATCCCCTGCAACAATGACTAAACACCAAAGGAAAGATACAAGAAATATGAAAAATCAAGAAATTACCTCACCACCAAAGGAAAATAATAAATCTTAAGCTCTAGATCGTATAGAACAGAAAGTCCTTGAAATGACTGACAAGGAATTTCTAACAACAGTTCGAAGGAAACTAAATGAGATACAAGAAAACACAGTTGGACAACCCCATGAATTGAGAAAAAAATATACAGGTTCTGAAAGAAGAAATGCACAAAGAAATCAATGCCCTGAAAAAGAATGCAGCAGTGATTATGGAGCTGAAGGATTCATACAACAAAATAAAGATCACAACACAGAGTCTAACCAGGAGGCTAGAAGAAGCAGAAGAGAGAATTTCTGACCTTGAAAACAGGCTTTTTGAATTAACACAGGCAAACCAGAAAAAAGAAAAAGAATTTTAAAAATTGAAGAAAAGCTAAAAGAGATAACACACAACCTTAAGCACTCAAATATGTGAATATTGGGTATTCCAGAAGGGGAGGAAAAGGAAATGGCATTGAAAACATATTCTTTGAAATAATACCAGAAAACTTCCAAGGTATAAGGAAAGTCACAGATCTTCAGATTCAGGAAGCCCAAAGATCCCCAGACATATTCAACCCAAAAAGGTCCTTTCCAAGACATGTCATAGTCAAACTGGCAAAACCCAAGACAAAGAGAGAATCTTAAAATCTGCAAGAGAGAAGTGGAAAGTGACCTATAAAGGAGCACTGATGAGACTAACACCACACTTTTAATCAGATACCCTAAAGGACAGAAAAAGGTGGGATGATATATTCAAAATACTAAAGGACAGAAATTGCCAGCCAAGAAAACTTTACCTAGCAAGGCTATCCTTCTGAAATGAAGGGCAAATAGTATATTTCTCAGACAAACAAAACCTGTGGGAGTTCCTACCAAACGACCAACCTTATAAGAAATTCTCAAGGAAGTACTAGGTTGGATACCTGAAAAACAACCATCGCTGTCATGAATATTCAAGAAAGAACAAAATCTAACAGTAAAACAAAAATGCTAACAATAAAGAGAAAAAAATAGTTTATCTACCTACCCAAGAAAGAAAGAAACACAGAAGACAAATGGAAAGTCAAAAAGAAAGGAACAAAAGTTACTTAAGACATCTAAACAAAAATTGATAAAATGCTAGGAGTAAATCAACACCTTTCAATAATAACTCTGAATGTAAAGGGAGGGATTAAATTCCCCAATCAAAAGACACAGAGTGACTGACTGGATTAAAAACATGGACACAACAATATGCCACCTTCAGGACACACATAGACTAAGAGGGAAAGGATGGAAAAGGATATACCATGCAAATAGTAATGAAAAATGAGCTGGATTAGCTATTCTTATATCAGATAAAATAGGCTTTAAACTAAATTCTATAAAAAGAGATAAAGAAGGCCACTATATAATGATAAAAGGATCCATCCATCAAGAAGACATAACAATCATAAACATATATGCACCCAAAGTTGGAGAAGCCAGATTTATAAAGCAAACACTATTAGATCTAAAGAATAAGATAAACATAACACCATAATAGTGGGGGACCTGAACACTTCACTCTCAAAATTGAACACATTATCTAGGCAAAAAGTCAATAGAGAAACACAAGACCTAACAACCCTTTAGAACAATTAGACTTAGCAGATATCTACAGAACATTCCATCCAACAACCTCAGAATACTCATTCTTCTCATCAGCACATGGAACATTCTCCAGGATAGACTACATGTTAGGTCACAAATCAAGTCTCTACAAATTCAAAAATATTGGAATTATTCCATACATTTTTTCAGATCACAATGGATTAAATTTAGAAATCAATAACAAATGAAACTCTGGAAACTATGCAAACACATGGAAATAAAATAACTTTCTACTTAATTACATATGAACCCAAGAAGAAATTAAACAGGAGATCAAAAAATTTCTTGAAACTAATGAAAATAATGACACATCATACCAAACCATGTGGGGTACTGCAAAAGCAGCACTAAGGGGGAAATTTATCATATTAAATGCTTACTTCAGAGGAATGGAAAGATGGCAAGTAAACAACCTAACATTTCATTTTAAAGACTTAGAAAAGCAAGAACAATCCTAACACAAAGTTAGTAGGCAAAAAGAAGTAATTAAGATAACAGCAGAACTAAATGAAATAGAAACCAAAAAAATGGTGCAAAAGATCAATGAAAGAAAAAATTGGTTTTTAGAAAAGATAAATAAAATTGAGAAACCATTAGCAACTCTAACTAAGAAGAGAAGACCCAAATAACAAAAATTAGAAATGAAAAAGGTGATATTACAACTGATACCTCAGAAATACAATGAGCCATTAGAAACTACTATAAACAACTATATGGCAACAAATCTGTAAATCTGGAGGAAGAGGACAAATTTCTGGAAACATACAAACTACCAAAACTGAATCAAGATGATGTAAAAAATCTGAACAGGCCAATAACAGTAAAATAAATTGAAGCTGTTATCAGAAGTCTCCCAACAATGAAAAGCCCTGGAACAGATGGATTCACTGCAGAGTTCCACCAAACCTTCAAAGAGGAATAGATACCAATTCTCTAAAAAATACTCCAAAAGATTGAAATAGAGGCCACTCTCTCAAACTCATTATATGAGGCAAACAACACGCGGATACCAAAACCAGACAAAGATATATTAAAAGAAAACTACAGGCCAATATCGTTGATGAATATAGACCCAAAAATAATCAATAAAATACTAGTTAACAGAATACAACAACAAACACAAAATTATACACCAAAATAAAGTGGGATTCGTCCCAGTGATGTAAGCTTGGTTCAACATATGCAAATCAATGAGTGTGGTAAAGCACATCAATAAAAGCAAAGACAAAAACCATATGATCATCTCTATAGACACTGAAAAAGCATCTGACAAAATTCAACATTCCTTCATGATAAAGACTCTCTACAACTTAGGTATGGATGAAAAGTATCTCAAATCAATTTAAGCCATAAATGATAAGCCTACTTCCAATATCATCCTGAATGGGGAAAAGCTGTAAGTGTTTCCCTTAAGAACAGGAACTAGACAAGAATACTCACTCTCACCACTCCTATTCAACATAGTGTTGGAAGTATTAGCCAGAGCAATCAGAGAAGAGAAGGAAACAAAGGGCATCCAGATTGGAAAAGATAAACTCAAACTGTCAATGTTTGCAGATGGTATGTTCCTATGTATTGAACAGGCTAAAGCCTCTACCAATAAACTCTTAGAGTTGATAAATGACTTCAGCAAACTTGCAGGTTACAAAATCAACACAAAAAATCAACAGCATTTCTATACTCCAACAGTGAACATGCAGAAAAACAAATCAAGAAATCTAGCCCATTTACAATAGCCACCAAAAAAATAAAATATTTAGGAATAAAGTTAACCAAGGATGTGAATAAACTCTATGAAGAGAACTGCAAACCACTGTTGAGAGAAACTAAAGAGAATACAAAAAGATGGAAAGATATCCCATGCTCTTGGAACAGAAGAATTAACATTGTGAAAATGTCCGTACTACACAAAGTGATCTACAGATTCAATGCAATCTCCATCAAACTTCCAATGACATTTTTATCAGAAATGGGAAAAACTATCCAGACAGTTGTATAGAAAAACAAAAGACCATGCATACCCAAAGCAATCCTGAGCAAAAAAAATAAAGCTGGAGGCATAACACTACCTGATTTTTACTATACTACAAAGCTATAATAACCAAAACAACATGATACTGGCATAAAAAGAGACACACAGATCAATGGAATGGAATGGAGAACGCTGAAATCAACTCATACACCTACAGACATTCGATTTTTGACAAAGGCACAAAGTCTCCTCACTGGGGAAGAGACTTCCTCTTCAGCAAATGGTGCTGGGGAAACTGGATATTCATATGTAGGAGAATGAAACTAGACCTGTATCTCTCACTATATCCCAAAATCAACACAAAATGGATTAAAGAATTAAATATACATCCTGAAACATTAAAACCCCTTAAAGAAAACATAGGGGAAAAACTCCAGGAAGTAGGAGTAGTTACAGACTTCATGAATATGACCCCAAAAGCACAGGCAACTAAAGGAAAAATAAACAAATGGGATTATATCAGACTAAAAATCCTTCTTCACAGCAAAAGAAACAATCAACAGAGTGAAAAGACAACCAAGAGGGAGAAAATATTTGCAAAATATACATCTGACAAAGTATTAATATCCACAATATACAAGGAACTCAAACAACTTTACAGCAAATAAACAAATAACCCAATTAAACAATGGGCAAAGGAACTGGAGAGGCATTTCTCAAGTGAAGATATACAAATGGCCAAAAGACAAATGAAAAAAGGCTCAAGATCACCCAGCATTTGGGAAATGCAGATCAAAACCACTTTGAGACACCATCTCATTCCAGTTAGGATGGCTAATATCCAAAAGACTGAGAATGATAAATGCTGGTGAGGTTGCAGAGAGAAAGGAACTCTCATACACGGTTGGAGGGTCTTTAAAATGGCACATCCTTTATGGAAAATGGTATGGAATTTCATGAAACAATTACAGATAGATCTACCATAAGACCCAATGATTCCTCTACTGGAAATATACCCAGAGGAAAGGAAATCATCATGCCAAAGGGATACCCCTACTCCCGTGTGTATTGCAGCACTAATTACATTAGCCAAGAGTTGGAACCAGCACAAATGTTCATTATCAGATAAATGGATAAGGAAACTGGTATATCCACACAATGGAATACTACTGTGCTATAAAAAAGAATGAAATACTAGCATTCGCGACAACACGGATGGACTTAGAGAAAATTGTATTAAGTGAAACAAGTCAGGCACCAAAAGAGAAATACCACATGTTCTCAATTATTTGTGGGAGCCAAAAATAAATAAATATACAAACATATAAAGGGTAGGGGGTGAAGAATACACAACACTCACAATTACTTGAACTTGTTAAGACAAGTGAGCAGATATGATGTAGCGGGTGTGGGGGGAGTGGAGAGAGGGAGGGGTGAAAGACGAATGGGTAAAGGGACATGAAAATCACCTACAATGTATATTGATAAGTTTAAATAATAAATAAATAAATAAATAAATAAATGAAGAATCAGGGAAACAGCACATCACCAGAGAGACAAAATAGACAGTGAGCAAGCCTAAATTGATGGAGATTTGTGAACTGTCTGACAATGAATTCAAAATAACTGTTTTAAGGAAACTCAGAAACTTCAAGAAAACACAGAGAAACAATTCAACAAAATGAGAAAATCAATAACTGAACAGAATAAGAAGTTTAACACAGATTGAGTTCCAAAGGAAAGGAAATCAGTGTGTCTAGAATGTATTCCCATGTTTATTGCAGCACTATTCACACTGGCCAAGACATGGAAAGAACGTAAGAGTTCATCAACTGATGGATGGATGAAGAAAATGTGGGAGATGTGCACAATGGAATACTATTCAGCCTTTAAAAAGTAAACAAATATATACCTTCTCATTTTAAACAACATGTATGAACTTGGAGGACACTATGTTAAATGAAATAAGCCAGGCAAGGATAGACATCTATTGCATGATCTCACTCATATGTGGATTCTGAAAGAGTTAATCTTACATAAATAGAGAATATAGTAGTGGTTGTCAGAGGCTGGGGCAGTTGTGGCGAGCAGAGTTGGGGAGATGTTGGTCAAAGGATACAAAATTACAGTTAAATAAAAGGAATAAATTAAAGAGCTCTGTGGTACATTACAGTGACTATACTTAATGACAACATATTGTATTCTTGAAAAATGCTGAGAGAATGATGTTAATTGTTCTCACCACAAAAATAATAACTATGTGAGGTAATACGTATGTTAACCAGCTGCATTTAACCATTCTACAACATATATATACTTCAAACTTCAACACATCACGTTGAACACATTTAATACATACAATTTAATTTGTCAATTAAAAAATAAATGCATAAATCTGAAAAAAAATGAGAGAATATTTTTTCTAAAAAACTTATTTGCCCCATAACATTGTGAGAACCAATTGATCCACAAAATATCCAAATATTTTTCAAAAGAGGCACATCACAGAAAGATTATTCCTGAGCATGTTTCCTTGTAGAGATTAGACTTTCCTTAAGGAAAACCTTGAGACTTTTGAATCAAACTAAATAAAAGAGAGTCTCTCCTTGGAGGGAATAAATTCATCTCGTCCTACTGCTGCCTACACAGATGCAAAATTGACAGAAAGTTTTTCATTCTACTATGGTCTTTTTACCCCAAGGGAGCTAAACTGTTTGGAAAATACAAAGAAAATAGAACAATTTATTTAATGAAGTGCTCTGAGAATTCAACCCCTGAGATGCTGGAAACTTTAAACATGCCCCTTAACTGTAATGCACTAATCCCAACCTGTGTGAAAATTAGGCTTTTCTGATTTTCTTAGTGATGTCAGAGACACAGGTATTTGAATTTATCAGGGGAAGAATACGACAATAACTTCAAGCTCACACGACAGAGTCACACTCATATTCAAAGCTTACTGCAAAGGAAAAGTACATACAGGAGGTGTGCAGGTGACCTCACCAATGAGGACCACCCTGTGAATTCTTAGGAAAGGGTTTATATGTTGTTCTGGGATGGAGGTGTTCCTCCGTCTTAACTGAGGGAGGAATATTCAAGGAAAAAGGGGGATAAAGAGGGGCTTGTGTACCTCTTTGCTTGAATTTCTGAGAATCAAAGAAAATGGGCATTTTGGGGGTGCTTTTGTGAGTGTAAGCTCTTTTCTGAGAATCAAAGAATAAGGGGTTGGTATAATTTGTGGTTTTGTTTCCTGCTCAGAAAAACACAAGGCTCCAAAGAAGAGTGAGCTGATTGGTAAGGTGGTTAAGGTGTTGCTAGCTGTGTCAGCTTGAGCAGCCTGAATATCTATAATCAGCCTACCTGGGGCAAGTGCCTGCTCAATCCTACCTCACGAGGAATAGATCATGGAGAACAGAAAGGTTCAATGACAATCATTATAGAGTCAGTGTGACCCAGCAAGACATGGTGGAGTTAGAAGAAAAATTGAAGAGAAAGTGGATACTAGGCTTTATGTTTAGGATAATAAGAGTGGGAGAGTCCCATATTTATTTAATCTATGATGGTGAAGTCGCTGTACATTGAAAGTTCTTTAGTTTCCACTGAAACCAGTCTTTTCCAGCTCTTGTTCTGATTCTTTCTCTCACTCTTTGGAATCTAGAGTCTCTCTCCGACTTGAGTTCTTCTCTGGAGAGTCTTCAATCTCCTTCACTCTTCCGTATAAATCATAGGCTTTTGTTGAACTTCCTGCATCTAAATATTCATTCATCAAGTACTCACTGAAGATCTATGAGACACAAGGTATTGTCTATTTTGTTCTTAATGTGATTGGATTTTTCTGTTATATTCCCTACCTATTTTTACTGGCAAGTTTGACTTACTGTTAGCCCTTATTAGTTCCATATTGTTATAATCATGTTTCACCTTAGTGTCTATGATATTATCTATAAATAACACAATTATTTCTAATGCTCATCACTCAGTCCAATTCTCTTTACCAGTATTACTAATCCCTCTAAACATTCAGGAAATTATCAGATGATGGAAGTTGGAGTAGACTTCCTTGGTGTGTTCACAAATTTAACACAAATATGTTAGTGTTTTAAGTTAGCATAGCCTGTTGGCTGTAAAACTATCATTTTTTATTGGGTTAAGAAATTGTCCTTGGTTTCTTTGTTTACCAAGAGTTCTGCCCTGACTTCTGAACATGGTAGTGGCTGTTATATTTTCTCGAGTATATTTTCTGTATGTGACTATGGTTATGATTTCTCTTCATGGATGAATTATGTGCCCATGATGTGGGGGCCAGATTCATACTGGCAGCACACCCATTACCACAAATTACATTTGTACCCCTTGTGCCCCACCCAATTATCCACAACCACCCTTCCCCTCCCCCCCACTCCACTTTGTAACTCAAGGAATGTTCTCTCCCTCTGCAAATCCAACACACTACTGTGGTCTTTCTTTCCTTTCTTCTTTCTCTCTTAGCTCCCAAATATGAGTGAGCACATGTGGTATTTATCCCTCTATGCTTTGCTTGTTTCACTCAACGTAAGTCTCTCCAGGTTCATCCATGTTGTTTCAAATGGGAGTATTTCATTTTTTTAATGGCAGAGTAGTATTCCATGGTGTATATATACCACAGTTTCCTTATCCAATCGTCCATCAATGGACATTTAAGTTGGTTCCATGTCTTGGCTATTGTAAACAGAGCTGCAATGAACATGGGAGTGCAGGTGTCCCTTCAACGTGATGATTATCATTCCTCTGGGTATATACCCAGAATTGGGATTGCTGGATAATATGGAAGATCCATCTGTAGTGGTTTGAGAAAACTCCATACCATTTTCCATAGTGGTTGTATTAGTACATACAAAATTAGTTTATAGTCCCACCAACAGTGTAGGAGTGTTCCGTTCTCTCCATACCCTTGCCAGCATTTGTTATTTACCATCTTTTTGATTATTGGTAGTCTAATTGAGGTGATATAGCAATTGTAGTTTTAATTTGCATTTCCCTGATGACCAGTGATGTCAATACCTTCCCAGACTAAATTGATCATCAATAATATGTTCAGTCTTTAATTAATTAACAAACATTCAATAGACATTAGTAATACTGACTGTTTTTCTCTCATGGAGAACATAAACATTTACTTTCAAACCTTAAATTTGCCTTTTATTTTTTCTTGGATGGTTCAATTTATAAGTTTGGAATATTTTTAGTCAGATACATCCATCATATATTTTGGCAATTAGCTCTGCTGATTTTAATACAATATATCCCCACTCAAGAGAATGTACACATTAGGACACATTCTCACACATACCTTGTCTTTTACATTAATTATTGTTTGCTTTTGCTTTCTCCTCTTATATACGTGGTCACCAGGCTTTTTCCTCTCCTTGGAAAAACCCATCTGGCAGACTGTCTCTGGAAGAGGGACCATAGGAATCTTCACTAATTAGCAGTGCTTTATGAACATCAAAAGAGCTAACACACCTGTTGTGTTTTAATGATCAGAATTCTATTCTTCCTGACTGTTCCAGCTTCAGGGGGATATTGAGAAATGATAGCCATGCAGGATTGATTATTGTGATGTTTAGAACAGAAGCTCACATGTTTTAAGTGCCCACTGTATGTCACAGGAACCACACTAAAAAAAAAGCGCACGCATCATCTCATTTAATTCACTCTTCAGTCTTACAGTGTAGGGATATTTACTGTTCTCATTGTGGAGACGTGGTTTGTGCAACTAAGAAAGATTAAATAAATTTATTAAGGTCAAATAGATGGTCAGTTGGTGAACCAAAATTTTATTCTAGTAAGTCTGATCCAAGAAATCATTTTCTAAACCACAGCTCTATACTGCACATTGGGAGAGTTGCATATCAAAATAATTGTCATAAAAATAACATAATCATAACAGTAATAATAGCAGCTATCATTCATCAATATGCCTACAGTGCCCAAAGGTATTGTAAGCCCCACAAAAAAGGTAATAAGAATAATCAAGTTTTTAGAAAGAAAAAATAGGCTCTGAGAGTTAACTGTCACAGCATTAGGAAGAATCAGTTCACAAAATAAAGGTTTAAATTTTGAATTAAAAATTCATGTCAATCACTATTGTAGAGCTACTAGAATGAAGTAGAGAAATTAATTTCCAATTATTTTGAAAGAATCACATAAATAAAGAAATTAATTTCTGTTCTTAGATTCAAATAGGAGATTTAGAACTAGTGAGTAGAAGATAAAGGGAGATTTCTGTTAAATTAAAACAAAAACCAAACAACAAAAAACACACTGAAACACTGAATACACCTTTGAAATGGAATTGGGCTGCCACTTGGCTGAGTGAATCACTGTCACTAATAGGACTTACAGAGCTTAAAGGACGTTCATCCAAGGGTGACATTGTGAAGTGATCACTAGCTGAGGTGTCAGTTGGCTGCTCATTGAAGGTTGCTTTTGCCTCCTTCCCCAGAAGACACCCCAGCAACATGGAAGCAGAAAACTACACAGAAGTATCAGGATTCTTCCTCCTGGGCTTTTCAGAAGATCCTGAGCTGCAGCCCTTTCTCTTTGGACTGTTCCTGTCCATGTACCTGGTCACTGTGCTCGGGAACCTGCTCATCATCCTGGCCATCAGCTCTGACTCCCACCTCCACACCCCCATGTATTTCTTCCTCTCCATCCTGTCCTTTGTTGACATCTGTTTCACCTCCACCACGGTCCCAAAGATGCTGGTGAACATCCAGGCACAGAGCAAAGACATCTCCTATGCAGGGTGCCTCACACAGATGTACTTTTTCATGATGTTTGGTGGACTAGATAATTTTCTACTGACTGTGATGGCCTATGACCGGTTCGTGGCCATCTGCCACCCCCTGCAGTACATGGTCATCATGAACCCCCGCCTTTGCATCCTGTTGGTTCTGATGTCTTGGTTCATCATTTTCTGGGTAGCCCTGGCTCACATTCTACTGATGATCCGGTTGACCTTCTGTACAGACACTGTGATTCCACATTTCTTCTGTGAACTGGCTCAGCTTCTCAAGGTGGCCTGCTCTGATACCCTCATCAATAACCTCTTTGTGTATGTGATGACTGCACCGCTGTGTCTGTTTCCCATCACGGGGATCCTCTTCTCATACTCGAAGATTGTCTCCTCTTTAATGAAGATGTCTTCCACTGCAGGCAAGTATAAAGCATTTTCTACCTGTGGCTCTCACCTCTCTGTGGTCTTCTTGTTTTATGGAACATCACTTGGGGTCTACCTGAGTTCTGCTGTGACCTATTCTTCCCAGGGAAGCTCAGTCACCTCAGTGATGTACACTGTGGTCACCCCCATGCTGAACCCCTTCATCTACAGCCTGAGGAACAAGGATGTGAAGGGGGCCCTGGGAAGACTCCTCAGCAGAGCAGCCTCTTGTCCATGAAGCGTCACTGATCTCAGAACTAAGTGGACATTGTGGGCTGCACAGGCAAATGTTGTGAATTTAAATATCCTGGCTCCCAATCCTACTTCCTGGAGTTTTTCCCCTATGTGTTCTTTAAGGAGTTTTATTGTTTCAGCATGCATATTTAATTCCTTAATCCATTTTGAGTTGATTTTAGTATATGGTGAGACGTATGGGTCTATGTTCATTCTCCTGCATATGGATATCCAGTTTTCCCAGCACCATTTGCTGAAGAGGCAGTCCCTTCCCCAATGTGCAGACTTGGTGCCTTTGTCAAAGATCAGATGGCTGTAGGTGTGTGGGTTCGTTTCTGGATTCTCTATTCTATTCCTTGAACTTGTTAAGACAAACAGATATAATGTTGATGGCCAGGACTGGGGAGAGGTAGGGGGACGGAGGATTCCATAAAGGGACACGAAAATCAACTACATAGTATATTGATAAAAAATAATAATATATATATATATATTCTGGCTCTTTTTTCACCTAAAAGACATGCCTTCCTTTTCTATTTCCATAGCAGCTCTGTTTCTGTGTGTGCGCGCGCGCGTGTGTGTGTATTTGTTTCTTTTGAACAGTTTCTTCTGTAATTCCTTTTTGACTTTTCTTCCCTACATGCTGCATATTAAGCTTCATCTATGAAACTTACAACTATTCCTCAGATTTCTAAATTGATATGTAAAGCTTTTTTTATATCAAGTACTAATATGGTCTTTCCAAAATTAACCCATTAAACATTGTTCTTCTTCTTAGTTTTTTGTTTCTTTGTTTTGTTTTTTGTGGTCTTTTTCCCCCCTAAAATAATTAGAATAAAAAATCATACAACAGTCAAAACAATGTGCTTAGCATATCACACTGTGCTTCCTGTTTTACATGCATGACTTCATTTAATCCTGAATATACTTTTTGAGCTCTTTCCTGTCATTCACCTTATTTCATAGAAGAAACTGACATTGAGTTGGACTATAACCTGGTAACCTGACTGCAAACCCACTTCCAACTTTGCTATTCCTTTTTCTGGTAAGAATAGTGATGTCGTTTTCTACCCCAAAGCAGCAATCTAGATTTGAAAGCTGGTTTGTCTGGATGATTCGGAGTAACACGCTACCTAAAATAACTTTTGAGATGTTGTTTCTTTATGTTTCTATCTTCATTCTTTGCTTCTGCTTTCCTTCCTTTCTTTCTCTTTCCTCCTTCCCTTTTATACTTCCTTCCCTCCTTCCTTCCTTTCTTAATTTCTTCATTCCCTTTGGCTATTCAATTGTTTAATGTTTACTTCTTCCATTCCTTCTTATGGTTGAATAATATTCCATTGAATGTATACACCGCAAATTGCATATTCATTTATCCACTGATTGTCACTTGGAGTATTGCTAACCTTTGGTTATTCTGAATAGTGTTGCAATGAACATGCATATACATTTATTTGTATGAGCACTTTTTTGCAGTTATTTGGGGAGTATACCTAAAAGTGGGACTGCTGAGTCATTATACTTGGTTTAATTTTTTGAGGAATTAATAAATGCGTTTTTTAAAGCAGCTGGCACATTTTACATTCCCAGTAATATATGAGGGTTCCAATATCTTCACATCCTCACTAATATTTTTTATTTTAATTTTAAAAATGAGAGCCTCCTAGTGCATGTGAAGTGGTATCTCATTGTGCTCTTTATGTGATTTTTTTTCTCTCATCGTTTTAGTTTTTTATTTTTTTTATTTTTTTTTTTATATTTTGTTGTATTTTATTTTGTCAAAATACAATGTGGTTGATTATTGTGGCCCATTACCGAAACCTCCCTCCCTCCTGCCTCTCCCTCCTCTCTTCCAACAATGTCCTTTCTGTTCGCTTGTCGTATCAGTTCAAGGAATTGTAATTGTGGTGTCTTCTTCCCCCCACTCCCGTTTTTTTATTTGTTTGTTTATTTACTTATTTATTTTTTAGCACCCACAAATAAGTGAGAACATATGATATTTCTCTTTCTGTGCCTAACTTGTTTCACTTAATATAATTCTCTCTAGGTCCATCCATGTTGTTGCAAATGGCAGTATTTCATTCTTTTTTATAGCAGAGCAGTATTCCATTGTGTATACCACATTTTCGGTATCCAGTCATCTGATGATGGACATTTGGGCTGATTCCAACTCTTAGCTATTGTAAAGAGTGCTGCGATGAACATTGGGAAACAGGTATACCTTCGACTTGATGATTTCCATTCCTCTGGGTATATTCCCAGCAGTGGGATAGCTGGGTCCTATGGTAGATCTATCTGCAATTGTTTGAGAAACCTCAATACCATTTTCCATAGAGGCTGCACCATTTTGCAGTCCCACCAACAATGTATGAGAGTTCCTTTTTCTCCTCAACCTGGCCAGCATTTATCATTCACAGTATTTTGGATATTAGCCACTCTAATTGGGGTGAGATGGTATCTCAGTGTGGTTTTGATTTGCATTTCCCGAATGCTGAGTGATGTTGAGCATTTTTTCATATGTCTGTTGGCCATTCGTATATCTTCTTTTGAGAAATGCTTACTTAGCTCTTTTGCCCATTTTTTAATTGAGCTGCTAGTTTTTATGTTGTAAAGTTGTTTTAGTTCCTTGTATATTCTGGATACTAATCCTTTGTCAGATGTATATTTTGCAAATATTTTCTCCCACCCTGTTGGTTGTCTTTTCACTCTCTTAATTGTTTATTTTGCTGTGCAGAAGCTTTTTAGTTTCATATAATCCCATTTGTTTATTTTTCCTTTGGTTGCCCATGCTTTTGGGGTCATATTCATGAAGTCTGTGTCCTGTCTTACTTCCTAAAGTGTTTCTTCTATGTTTTCTTTAAGAAGTTTTACAGTTTCAGGGTGTATATTTAATTCTTTAATCCATTTTGAGTTGACTTTAGTATATGGTGAAAGGTATAGGTATAGTTTCATTCTCCTGCATATGGATATCCAGTTATCCCAGCACCATTTGCTGAAGAGGCAGTCTCTTCCCCAGTGTATATGCTTGGGGCCTTTGTCAAAGATCAGATGGCCATAGGTGTGTGGGTTGATTTGTGGATTCTCTATTCTATTTCATTGATCAGTGTGTTTCTTTTTAATGCCAGTACCAGGCTGTTTTGGTTATTATACTTTGTAGTATAGTTTAAAGTCAGGGAGTGTTATTCCTCCAGATTTGTTTTGTTTTGTTTTTGTTGTTTTTGTTTGTTTTTTTGTTTTTTGTTTTTTGTTTTTTGCTCAACATTGCTTTGGCTATGTGTGGTCTTTTGTTATTCCATATAAATGTCTGTTTAGTATTTTCCATTTCTGAGAAAAACATCATTGGAATTTTGATGGGGATTGCATTGAATTTGTATATCACATTGGGTAGTATGAACATATTCACAATATTGATTCTTCCAATCCAAGAGCATGGGATATCTTTCCATCTTCTTGTATCCTCTCTAATTTCTCTCAGCAGTGGTTTGTAGTTCTCATTACAGAGATTTTTCACATCCTCGGTTAACTCAATTCCTAAGTATTTCTTTTTTTTGGTGGCTATTGTAAATGGACTAGCTTTCTTGATTTCTCTTTCTGCATGTTCACTATTGGAGAATAGAAATGCTACTGATTTTTGTGTGTTGATTTTGTATCCTGCTACTTTGTTGAAATTATTTATCAACTCCAAGAGTTCTTTTGTAGAGGCTTTAGGCTATTCGATATATAGGATCATGTCAGCTGCAAAGAGGGACAGTTTGACTTCATCTTTTCCAATCTAGATGACCTTTATTTCTTTCTCTACTCTGATTGCTCTGACTAGTACTTCCAACACTATGTTGAACAGAAGTGGTGAGAGTGGGCATCCTTGTGTAGTTCCTGTTCCTAAAGGAAAAGCTTCCAGCTTTTCCCCATTCAGGATGATATAGGCAGTGGATTTATCATATACGGCTTTAATTATGTTGAGATAATTTTCCTCTATACCTAACTTATATAGGGTCTTTGTCATGAATGAATGTTGAATTTTATCAAATGCTTTTTCAGCATCTATAGAGATGATCATATGGTCCTTGTGTTCGATTTTATTAATATGGTGTATCACATTTATTGATTTGCGTATGTTGAACCAATCTTGCATTCCCGGGATGAATCTCACTTGATTGTGGTGAATAATTTTATGTATGTGTTGCTGTATTCTGTTCGCTAGTAGTATTTTATTACTTTTGCATCTGTATTCATCAAGGATATTGGCCTGCAGTTTTCTTTTTTAGTTGTATCTTTACCTGGTTTTGGTATCAGGATGATGTTTGCTTAACAGGATGACTTTGGGAGATTTGGCTCTGTTTCAATCTTTTGGAATATTTTGTAAAGAATTGCTGTCAATTCCTCTTTGAATGCTTGGTAAAATTCTGCTGTGAATCTATCTGGTCCTGGGCTTTTCTTTTGATTCACACAAGTTTTTAAGTTTGATGAAGTCCACTGCTTTTGGTGTCACATGTAAGAATCCATTGCCAAATCCACAGTAATGAACATATTCCCCTACGTTTTGGTCTTGGTTCTTTTCCTGTTACTTTACCAGAATATGTGAAACTGGGTAACTTATAAAGAAACAAAATTTATTTCTCACAGTACAATAGATGGAAAAACTCATTGTGAAGGAGGCACATGTTGTGAGTGCCTTCTTCTTGGTGGGGACTCTCTGCAGAGTCCCAAAGTGTTGCAGGGTATCACATGGTGAGGTGGCAAAATTGTGTTAATCTGCTCACTAGATTTCCTTGTAATGCTAACAGTGTACTCCCATGATAAACTCTTAATCCATTTTGTGTAGTACTCATAATCCAATTAGTCTTCAAGGCCCCACCTTTTAAATACCATAGTCAAATTTCCCAGCCACATAACACTGTTACAGTAATGATTACGTTTCAACATGAACTTTCCAGGGATATTCAAACTGCAGCAGTTTTCTTCTGAGATCTTTAGGGTTTTTGCTTTTATATTGAACCTGTTAGTTCTTTCATTTAAATTTACTTTTTTCTTAATTTAAACTTGATAATTGTATATATTTATGTGATTCAATGTGATATTTTAGTAAACCCATGAAAGGTGCAATTTTCATCTCAGGGTAATTGGCATATCTGTTATCTCAAATATTTGTCATCCTTTGTTTTGGAAACATTCAAATTCTCTATATTTTCTATTCGAAATTATACAGCAAATTGTTAATTGTAGTCTAGAGTGCTACAAAACACTAGATATTATTCTTCCTATCTAGTGTTGGTCCATTTTTATGTTAATTTTTGCATATGGTGTGAGGTAGAGATTCAATTTCTTTCTTTTGCATTGAGTTTGTCTTTGGGAAGGTTCAGTTTGATGTGCACACATTACTAATATTCACTTGGCAGTGGAATACGTTGATCTGGTGTCTGTCTGTCTAAATGTCAGTAGTGGTAATGAGCATTGCATTTACAGAAAAGGAAGTCAGTAAAGAAAGTTTATACTTGACTGAGTTTTACTCGTGTCCTTTTATTTCTAGGTTTAGCTCTCCCTTCCTAAAAAATGTCCTTCACCATTCCTGACCCTCATTCATGATGAATCAGCACTCATGGGATACTATACATTTTGTTACTGGTTATACTCCCAGGAAAGTGGACTATGAGATAAGGAAAGACATGCAGGAACTTTCTTGGTGCATGCTCTTGTAATAAACATCTGTGAGAAGAATGGCCATAAGCAGCATGGGCAGCAAGATAAGCTCCAGAACCACCCTAATTGTCCATCATCAGATGACTGGATAAGGAAAATGGCGTATATTTACATGATGGAATACTACTCTGCCATAAAAAAGAATAAAATACTGCCATTTGCAGCAACATGGATGAACTTAGGGAAAATTATGTTAAGTGAAAAGCCTGGCACAGAAATAGAAATACCACAGGTCCTCACTTACACGTGGGAGCTAAAAATTAAAATAAAGAAATAAATAAAAAAAGAAAGAAAGACCCAACAATCACAATAATACATTGAACTTTCAAAAGCAGAAAATGGAACTGGGGTCACCTGAGGTGGAAAAGGGGGAAAAAGAGGAGGGTTAAGTGAGGAATTGGTAAAGGGCTGCAAAAATCAATTACATTATACAATGCTGAATACACTAAATACCTTGATTTGAACATCATATATTGCACACTGATATTGATATTCAATGCTGTACCCACCGATATGTACAATCAACTATGTTCAAATAAAGAAATGAGACCCTGGGCTGAGATACGATTATAACAGAGCTTCAGATGACTCCATAGGTAGCTCAAAAACTGGGATAGACCTCTGAGAGTTCTATTTTGTTGAGTAAAGACACTGGGTCTCCATGTCTCATCAGAGATTTAGTCTTTAATACATCTAATTCCATCTTGGCATACGCTTTTCAGAGAACCCAAACCAATAAACGTTTTTTGCTTTTCTCAGAGACAGACATTTCAAAGACTAAATCTCCGATGAGACATGAAGACCCACCTTCTTTCCTCAACAAAATAGAACTCTCAGAGGTCTATCCCAGTTTTTGAGAAAAGCAAAAAACGTTTATCGGTTTGGGTTCTCTGAAAAGCATACGTCAAGATGGAATTAGATGTATAAGAAACAAAATGGCAGGAAAGCCTGTAAAAAATAATAGTATGACTAAGCATAACAGAAAGAAAACAAGAATCAATAAAATCTGAAAAGTAAATGCAGACATTACAATTGATACCACAGAAATACAAAGAATTATTAAAAAGTATTATGAACTATACACCAACAAATTAGAAAACCTAGTGAAAATGGATACCTTTCTGACATATAACCCACCAAGACTAAACCAAGAGAAAATAGCATTGGCTATTTGGGGTCTTTTGTAGATTCATACAAATTTTAAGATTTTTTTTCTATTTCACTGAAGAATATTATTGATATTTGTATGGAAATTGCATTGAATCTATAGATTGCTTTGGATAGTATGGTCATTTTGACATTATTCCAATTCATGAACATGGAATGTCATTCTATTTCTTGAGTTCTCTTTAATTTCTTTCATCAGAGTTTTGCAATTTTCATTGTAGAGACCTTCCACCTTATTGCTTAAGTTTATTCCTAGGTTTTGGGGGCTTTTTTGGTGGATATTATATGCAGGATTGCTTTCTTGATTAATGTTTCAGCTGCTTCATTGTTGCTGTATAAAAACGTTACTGATTTTTAAATGTTGATTTTGTGACCTGTATCTTCACTAAATTTGTTTATCAATTCTAAAAGTTTTTTGGTAGAGTCTTTTTTTTTTCTAGGATAGCTTTGGCTATTCATATTTTTGTTATACCAATTGTGGTAGAAGATATTGGTGTCTGGGCTGCCTGCTCCTGGAGGTTACTTATGCTTCTGGTGCTATTCAGGTTTCATCCCAGAGGTTCCAATTACAATATGGACTGGTGCAGGGGCTGTTTGACTTCATGGCTTAGTAGCTCCAATACAACCAGGCTTATAATGGGAGGTTTCAGATATGTGGTCACAGCATCTCATATCTACCAGGACTCAGAAACAAAGCAGAAACTATTTTGCAAAAGACATATACTTATTTTCTCTAGGGAGCATACCTTGCTCTAGAATCCCCAGGGCCTGCATTGTGATTCTCCCACTGGAAGATGCCATAGATACACATAGAATCTCCTTTCCCTACTGACTTTTCACACCTTGGTTCTGGAAGATAATATGATCCAAGTAATAGAGGTGTATAATGACAGGAGGGGAGAAGATGTTGGATGCAGGAGAACCATTTGGCATTTCTTGGTATGCCCATTATCAATTTTGATAATTACCAATTATCAAATGCAGCAGCCATCACCTGAGAAAAAATGAAGGCCAGGGCTCAGAACCCTCAGGGATGAAGGTCAACGTTACCTTGTAAATCATTCAGACTAGCAGAGGTGTTATTCAGAAATGAGGGAAATTGAGAATGAATAGTAGAGAGGAGTGACATTGAATATCATTTATGGTCTTGAGATATTTGTCCCACTGACCCTCCTTCTACAATTAGTTCATTTCATAAGCCTCTCTTTTCTTTCATAAAGTCAAAAAGAACATGGAGGTGCTACTCCCAGAACTTACACTAAGAAATTTATTCAAATGGCCAAAGGGGTGGACTGTAATGGATGCTGTGCTGCATTCCTCATTTATTTGTTCAGAAATAAGGGCTATTTTTTCATGCATGCAGAGTATAGCAATATTGTAATCCACCAATTCAACACTCTTTGAGAAACTCCCTCAGCTTAAGGAGTCAGCTGCACCCAAAAACACAACACTGAGGTCTCTTGCTGTGGGAGCATAATGGACTGACAGTCATCTGAATCTACCACTGTGTTTGCACTGACTTTGCTCCTTTTCTGCACCCAGCCACTAACACTATGCAGCAAGGCACCAGTGTATGCCCATTCCTGTGGCCACATAATCATATTAATGACCTGGGTCCACTAAATCTGTCAGGATGATGACTCCTCTTCTTGGCATGAGGGACCTGAAATGCAGGGCAGCAACATAGCTTGAAGTTTAAAAGGACATTTGCCATGTCTTTAGAAGTGCTATCCCTTTAGGAATCTAGACCTATAAATCTGCAGAAACCATAGCTGTGGGGCCAGGAAGGACAAACTTCTCTAGCAGCTCATTGGAAATAATATTAGGGAAGGCCACTTCTACTCTCAATTTATCAATTTCTGGACTCATGTACCCTATATATTAGGAGATACAGCATGTTGTGATTTTTCATTGATTTCCTGTGTGTATTGCATCCCCCAAATTATATAGGAAGTAATTTCTGTGTATTCAAATGCATTCATTTCAGTCATTGTCTTTGAAATTAAACATGCTCTCATATCTTCCATTAAAAACATTTCTAGGGAGAGATTGGACAAGGAGCAAAAAGAATAAGTACAATTTGTAACAATATACATGCTGGTAATATTGATTTGATGAACATATGTCAACATTCAATCCCCAAAATATGTATAATCAATTATGATTCAATAAAAAAAAGAAAGAAAGAATATATAAATAAATAAATAAACTTGTGTTAATCCAGGGGAAAAAACATTCTACAACTCTCCCCTACTTCATATTTCCTTTAGGCTGTGCTTCACTGCAGTAAACTTAAATGTTGGTTTATATTTGCCACCTATATTTTCCCAACATTCACTCTTCAGTCTACTCCAACTCAATCAGTACTGCCTTCCCCCTGCATTTAGAAGTAGTAAATGGATACCTTCCTAACATTAACAAAAGCTCCCATGCCACCAGCAAATGTCAAAGGATATTTTTCAGTCCCCATTTTGTTAGTCCTTTTAACAAAACAAAAGCTATTAGCGAATTTGTTTTCCCACAGAAAGGACCTTCTTGGAGTATATTGATTGCCAGAAATTGGGAGGAAGAAAAATGTGAAGATGATGATCAATCAACCCATACAGGGTTTTGTTATGCAAGGTAAATAATTTCTTACAATCTGTCCTGCAGAATAGTGCCGATTTACGTAATGCTAATGTATTGTGCACTTAAAATTTGCAAAGAGGGCATAGCTTTGCTTGTTTTTGTTTTTATTCTGTTTATTTTGCTAAGGCAGAAGTTATTAGACATTTGTTTAGTCTGCATTATTATTATTATTTAATTGTACATGTTTATAGATTAATTGACTAAATATATGCATATATTATATAATGACCAAATCAGAGTAGTTAGGATATTCATCACCTGAACATTCATTATTTCTTTGTGGCAATTTCCTTTTTTATCTCTCTTGAAATATATAGTACAGTATGATTAGCTACATGCACCCTAAAAGGATGGAACTTATTCTATCAAATTGTCACCTTGTACCCTATGACCAACATCTCCTCATTGTTCCCATCCTTTCTACTTTCCCAGCTTCTGGTAACCAATATTCTACTCGAAGAGAAAATATTTTATATTCAGAGTTTTTATCACATGAACAAAAATAATAAAGGGTCTTGGAGGAAGATTTGGATTATGACTATGAGTATGTATTTTGTTCAATAGAGCTGAGGTTTCCTAAGTTGCATACAAAGTCCCAAACTCATCTCATTGCATACATTAAATAAGTACAGCTGATCACATTTCAATCATGCCTCAATAACGCAGTTAAAAATTTTTTAAAGTTAAAAACAAGGTGTTCTATTAGTTCCCTGCAAGACCTAATTGTTTAAAGGATCCTGGCACCTTCTCTCACTCTCTTGCTTCTTCTCACCATGTGATCTGCTTCTACTCACCAGCTGCCTGCCACTTTTCCGCCATGAGTAGAAACAGCCTGAGGCCTGTGCAAGATGCAGCTGTCCCAGAACTCCCGGCCTAGTGCGCACAGAGCAGGGTGATGTCTGGCAGGGGAGGCAGGAACTCCACAGGGACCACACCGCCACCGTGGGATCCAGCAGCCTGGCCCAGTGCATGCAGAGTGGGGAGATGTCCAGCGGGGGAGGCAGAAGCTCTGCAGAGACCACACTGCCACTGCATGATCCAGCAGCCCGGCGTACAGAGCAGAGAGACATCCAGCATGGGAGGTGGAAGCTCTGTACAGACCACACACCCTGTGGGAGAGCTACCACTGCATGATCCAGAAGCAGGTAGGCTTCACCGCTGCCACCCAGCTTCATCCCAAGCCTGGCCCAGCACACACGGAGCAGGGAGACATCCAGCAGGGGAAGGGAAAGCTCCGCAGAGACCACATGCTCTGCGGTGCCTCCACGCATCCCAGCAGCCAGGCCCAGTGTGGGCAGAACAGGAAGACGTCCAGCAAGGAAGGTGGAAACATGGCAGAGACTACACACCCTGTGGTACCACCCAGTGACTCAGCAGCCCGGGCGAGTCCAAGCTGATCAGAGAGGTGGCTCCCCGGAGAGGCCCAAGACCCGAGGCAACCACACATGCAAGGCACTAGAGGCCAACTGAGCAGTCATGGAGGTAGCAATACCAAATTGGCAACCACAGCAACATCTTAGTTAGTCATTAGTCTCAAACCGGTGGACTGTGAAACCCCCTGCCACAATGAATAAACATCAAAAAAAAGATACCAGAAATGCAAAAAATCAAGAAAGTACACCACCAAAAGTCAATAAATCTCAAACTCTAGATCCTATAGAACAAGAAGCCCTTGAAATGACTGACAAGGAATTTCAAGTGATAATTCTAAGGAAACTGAATGAAATACAAGAAAACTCAGCTAGACATCATGATGACATGAGGAAAAGTATACAGGACCTGAAAGAGGAAATGTGCAAGAAAATCAATGGCCTGAAAAAAAATGTAGCAGAACTTGCTGAACTGAAGAAGTTATTCAGTGAAATAAAAAACACAACAGAGGGTTTAACCAGCAGGCTTGTCGAAGTTGAAGAGAGAACCTCTGAACTTGAAGATGGGCTGTTTGAAATAACACAAGAAGACAAAAAAAAGAAAAAAGAATCAAAGAAACTGAAGAAAATCTGAGAGAGCTATCAGACAACATTAAGCGCTCAAATATCCGAGTCATGGGTATTCCAGAAGGAGAGGAAAATGGAGATTGCATGGAAAACATATTCACCAAAAATGGCAGAAATCTTCCCAGGTATAGGAAAAATCACAGTTCTTCAGATCCAGGAAGCTCAACGATCTCCAAATGTATTCAACCCAAAAAGGCCTTCTCCAAGACATGTTATAGTCAAAATGGCAAAACTCAGAGACAAAGAGAGAATCTTAAAAGCTGCAAAAGAGAAGTGTCAAATCACATATAAGGGAGCCCCAATCAGGCTAACATGAGGCTTTTCATCACAAACCCTAAAAGCTAGAAAGGAATGGGATGATATATTCAAAATACTAAAAGACAAAGATTGCCAGCCAAGAATACTCTATCCTGCAAGGCTATCCTTCTGAAATGAAGGGCAAATAGTATATTTCTCAGACAAACAAAAACTGCGGGAGTTCACTAGCACACAACCACCTTACAAGAAATCCTCAAGGGAGTACTGGGTTTCGTTCCTGAAAAATAACTACCACTGCCATAAAACCCAAGAAAAATCAAAACCCACTAGTTTAATAAAAATGGCATTCATGAAGAGAAAACAAACAAACAAAAATGCTATCTACAACCTAAGAAACCAACAAACACAGAAACCAAACAGTAAAGCAGAAAGCAAGGAACAAAAGACACCTAAGACAACCAAACAACCAATAAAATGCTAGGAATAAATCAACACCTTTCAATAACAACTCTTAATAGAAAAGGTTTAAATTCCCCAATCAAAAGACACAGACTGGCTTACTGGATTAAAAAGGAGGACCCAACTATATGCTGCCTACAAGAGACCCAACTCACCCATAAAGATTCACATAGAGTAAGAGTGAAAGGATGGAAAAAGATTTACCATGCAAACAGAAAAGAAAAACGAGCTGGAGTAGCTATTCTTATATCTGACAAAATAGACTTTAAACTAAAAACCATAAAAAGAGACAATGGGGGACACTACATAATGATAAAACGACTGATCCATCAAGAAGACATAACAATCATAAATATGTATGCAACCAATGTTGGAGCAACCAGATTTATAAAACAAAATCTATTAGACCTAAATAAGGAAATAAACACTAATACAATAATAGCAGGGGACCTGAACACCCCACTGTCAATATTAGACAGATCATCTAGGCAAAGAGTCAGTGGAGAAACACAAGATCTAAACAATACTCTAGACCAATTGGAATTGGCAGATATCTACAGAACATTCCATCCAGCAACCTCAGAATATTCATTCTTCTCATCAGCACATGGATCTTTCTCCAGGATAGATCACATATTAGGTAACAAATCAAGTATCAATAAATTCAAAAAACTTGGAATTATCCCATGTATTTTCTCAGACCACAATGGATTAAAACTAGAAATTAATAATAAACGAAACTCTGGAAACTATACAAACACATGAAAATTAAACAGCATTCTACTTAATGACATATGGGTCCAAGAAGAAATCAAGCAGGAAATCAAAAAATTTATTGAAACTAATGAAAATAATGATATATCATACCAAAACATGTGGGATACTGCAAAAACAGTATTAAGGGGAAAATTTATTACATTAAATGCTCACCTCAGAAGAATGGAAAGATGGCAAGTGAACAACCGAACACTTCACCTTAAAGGACTAGAAAAACAAGAACAATCCAAACCTAAAGTTAGCAGACGGAAAGAAATCATTAAGATCAGAGCAGAACTGAATGAAATTGAAAACCAAAAAACAATTCAAAAGATCAACGAATGAAAAAGTTGGTTTTTTGAAAAGATAAATAAAATTGACAAACCATTAGCATGGCTAACAAAAAAAAGAAGAGAGAAGACTCAAATAACAAAAATTAGAAATGAAAAAGGCGATATTACAACTGATTCATCTGAAATACAAGGAATCATTCGAAACTACTATACACAACTATACGCCAACAAATTTGAAAATCTGGAGGAAATGGATAAATTTCTGTACACACACAAGCTCCCAAAACTGAACCATGAGGATGCAGAAAATTTGAACAGACCAATAACAATAAAGGAGATTGAAGCTGTTATCAGAAGGCTCCCAACAAAGAAAAGCCCAGGACCAGAGGGATTCACAGCAGAATTTTACCAAACATTCAAACAGGAATTGACACCGTTTCTTCACAAACTATTCCAAAAGACTTAAACAGACGCAAATCTCCCAAACTCATTCTATGAAGCAAACATCATCCTGATACCAAAACCAGGTAAAGATATAACCAAAAAAGAAAACTACAGGCCGATATCCTTGATGAATATAGATGCAAAAATCCTCACTAAAATACTAGCAAACAGAATACAGCAACACATATGTAAAATTATTCACCACGATCAAGTGGGATTCATCCCAGGGATGCAAGGTTTGTTCAACATATGCAAATCAATAAATGTAATACACCGTATTAATAAAGTCAAACACAAGGACCATATGATCATCTCTACTGATGCTGAAAAAGCATTTGATAAAGGTCAGCACTCATTCATGACAAAGACCCTCTATGAGTTAGGTATAGAGGGAAAGTATCTCAACATAATTAAAGCCATATATGCCAAACCCACTGCCAATATCATCCTGAATGGGGAAAAGCTGAAAGCTTTTCCTTTAAGAACAGGAACCAGACAAGGATGCCCACTCTCACCACTCTTATTCAACATAGTGTTGGAAGTACTAGCCAGAGCAATCAGAGAAGAGAAGGAAATAAAGGGCATCCAGATTGGAAAAGATGAAGTCAAACTGTCCCTGCTTGCAGATGACATGATCCTATATATCGAACAGCCTAAAACCTCTACAAAAAAACTCTTGGAATTGATAAATGATTTCAGCATAGTAGCAGGATACAAAATCAACACACAAAAATCAGTAGCATTTCTTTTCTCCAATAGTGAACATGCAGAACGAGAAATCAAGAAAGCCTGCCCATTTTCAATAGCCACCAATAAAATAAAATACTTAGGAATTGAGTTAACCAAGGAGGTGAAAAATCTCTATAATGAGAACTACAAACCACTGCTGAGAGAAATTAGAGAGGATACAAGAAGATGGAAAGATATCCCATGCTCTTGGATTGGAAGAATCAACATAGTGAAAATGTCCATACTACCCAAAGTGATATACAAATTCAATGCAATCCCCATCAAAATTCCAAAGACATTTTTCTCAGAAATGGAAAGAACTATCTATATATTTATATGGAATAATAAAAGACCATGCATAGCCAAAGCAATGCTGAGCAAAAACAATAAAGCTCGAGCCATAACACTACCCGACTTGAAGCTATACTACAAAGCTATAATAACCAAAACAGTATGGTACTGGCATAAAATCAGACACACTGATCAATGGAATAGAATAGAGAATCCAGAAATCAACCCTCACACTTACTGCCATCTGCTCTTTGACAAAGGCACCAAGCCTATTCACTGGGGAAGGGACTGCCTCTTCAGCAAATGGTGCTGGGATAACTGGATATCCACATGCAGGAGAATGAAACTAGACCCATACCTCTCACCGTATACTAAAATCAACTCAAAATGGATTAATGATTTAAATATACACCCTGAAACAATAAAACTTCTTAAAGAAAACATAGAAGAAACACTTCAGGAAGTAGGACTGGACACAGACTTCATGAATATGACCCCAAAATCACGGGCAACCAAAGGAAAAATAAACAAATGGGATTCTATCAAACTAAAAAGCTTCTGCCCAGCAAAAGTAACAATTAAGAAAGTTAAAAGACAACCAACAGAGTGGGAGAAAATATTTGCAAAATATACATCTGACAAAGGATTAATATCCAGAATATACAAGGAACTCAAACAACTTTACAAGAAAAAAACAAGCAACCCAATTAAAAAATGGACAAAAGTGCTAAACAGGCATTTTTCAAAGGAAGATATACAAATGGCCAACAGACATATGAAGAAATGCTCAACATCACTCAGCATCCGGGAAATGCAAATCAAAACCACACTGAGATACCATCTCACCCCAGTTAGGATGGCTAAAATCCAAAAGACTCTGAACCATAAATGCTGGCGAGGATGTGGAGGAAAATGAACTCTCATACATTGTTAGTGGGACTGCAGAATGGTGCAGCCTCTATGGAAAATGGTATTGAGGTTTCTCAAACAATTACAGATAGATCTACCATAGGACCCAGCTATCCCACTGCTGGGAATATACCCAGAGGAATGGAAATCATCAAATCAAAGGTATACCTGTTCTCCAATTTTCTTTGCAGCACTATTTACAATAGCTAAGAGTTGGAACCAGCCCAAATGTCCATCATCGGATGAGTGGATATGGAAAATGTGGTACATCTACACAATGGAATACTACTCAGCTATAAAAACGAATGAAATACTGCCTTTTGCAACAACATGGGTGGACCTAGAGCGAATTATATTAAGTGAAACAAGTCAGGCACAGAAAGAGAAAGATCACATGTTCTCACTTATTTGTGGGAGCTAAAAATAAATAAATAAATACACAAATAACTGGGGGGGGCTGGGAAGAAGACATAACAATTAAAATTCCTTGAAGTTGATATGACAAGCAAACAGAAAGGACATTGTTGGGAGGGAGGGGTGAGAGGAATGTGAGAGGGAGGTTTTGGTAATGGGCCACAATAATCAACCACATTGTAGATTGACAAAATAAAATAAAATAAAAGTATGGGTTGTTGGGTGATTTTTGAGGGGGATGGGATGGGTTATTTTCATGAGGATATCACAGGTGTGGCTGCATTATATAGTTATGGGTGTTGTTTGGTGGTGGTGGCTGGGTTGTCTTTGTTTATGGGTGTTGTTATTGTTGTGAGGTTACTCGGGGTGGTTAGATGATTAGTAGTGTTTCTGCTAGAATTGTAATGAGGAGGGAGAGGAAGTAAAGTTTGATTAGACCTTTTTGGTTGGAAGTGGCTGTTGCAGCTAGTATTTGGATGTGGGGAATGTTTTCGCAGATCACCTTTTCTAGTCAGGTTAAGTCTAGTGTTTGGGAGGCTGTGTCTTGGCTTATAGTTAGGTTGAGGTAGGGTATTAAGCGGTGTGTGGTGGTTGGGAAGAATCCCAAGAGGGTGGAGAATTCGTGTGTGTGCGAGTGGAGTTTGGAGGGTAGGTTTAGTGAGTTTGGGTGTAGTTCTAGTGCTACAGTGAAGCCCAGGAGTGTGATTGTAAGGGCTCAGGCAATGGTGTACGACGTATTTGTGGTTTCAATAATTAGGTCTTTGGAGTAAAAACCTGTTAGGAATGGTACGCCCATGAGTGCGAGGCTTCCGATGGATAGGGAGGCTGATGTGAGGGGTATGGTTTTGTGCAGGACTCCTATTTTTCGGATATCCTGTTCATTGTTTAGGTTGTGGATGATGGTGCCAGAGCACATGAACAGTATAGCTTTAAAACATGCGTGTGTACAGATGTGGAGGAGCACTAGGTGTGGTTGGTTGATGCCAGTTGTTACTATTATTAAGACTAGTTGGCTTGAGGTAGAGAATGCAATAATTTTTTCAATGTTGTTTTGCATTAAGGCACAGATTAGTAGGAAGATTCCTGCTATGACTATTGTGCTGGAGTGAAGTAGGGCTATGACAGGTGTGGGGCATTTTATTGCAGAGGGTAGTCATGGGTGTAGGCCAAATTGGGCAGACTTGCCTGTTGCAGCGAAGAGGAGGACTGCTAGTGGGAGAAGGTTTGGGTTCGTGTTGAGGATAAATAGTTGTTGAAGGTCTCATGTGTTTGAATGTGCAAGGAATCATGCGATGGCTAGGATAAAGCCGATGTCTCTGATGCGGTGGTTGTAGAGGATCACTTGTAGGGCAGCTGTGTTTGCCTCTGTTCGGCAGTATCATCCTCCAGTGAGGAGAAAGGATATGATGCCTACTCCTTCTTATCCAATGAAGAATTGGAGCAGGTTGTTGGCAGAGACCAGGATCAGCATTGTGATGAGGAAGGTGAGTAGGTATTTGAAGAATTTATTAGTGTTGGAGTCTGATGGCATATACCATAGGGAGAATTCATAACAAAGAGGGCTACTGGGGTAAAGATCATTGAGAAGTAGTCTAATTTGAAGCTGAGGGATAGTTTGAGTGTCTGGATGGTGATGCAGTGTCAGTTAGAGGTGATTGCATCTTGTCCAGAGCACATGAATGTGAGGGTGGGTGCGAGGCTGGTTAGGAAGGTGAATTGGATTGAGGTGTTCGTGCAGTGGGGGAAGCTGTCGTTTTTGTACATGGTGGTGAGGGTAAGGGTAATAGGGGTAACAAGGATAATAAGTGAAACTGCTGTTAAGGAAGAAAATAGGTCTATTACTTTTGCTTGGAGTTGCACCAGTTTTTTGGTTCCTAATGCCAATGGATCACTTCTATCCTCTAAAAGTAAGAAAGCCATAGTTTTAAGTATGGTGGCAGGAGTTAGCAGTTCTTGCAGCCTTTCTTGGTAGATAAGAAGTTTTGAGCTTCTGTTATTAGGTTCACAACCTAACATTTTGTTTAAACTATATTTAAAGTAGGAGGGTCCTAAAATTGTTTTGGGGTTGAGGGATAGGAGTAGGGGTGGAATGATGTGTGTATCAGAGAGTTTTCTCGTGTGAGGGACGGTTTGATGTTATTAATGTGGGGTGTGAAGGCTCCTCATTGTGTTGTGACTAGTGTGAATAGGGTGTATAGGGCTGTGATGAGTATGTTGAACCCCATGAGAATGATTGTGCTGTTCGATCATGACAATGATGTCATTATTACAAACCATTCTCCAACGAGGTTGATGGTCGCTGGGAGGGCTAAGATTGTTAGGGAGGCTGGTAATCACCACGTCGCTATTAGGGGGAGGAGTGTTTGGAGTCCGCAGGCCAGGATTACAGTTCGCCTGTGGATGCATTCGTGTTGTAATTTGCAAGGCAGAAGAGTAGGGATGACGTGAGTCCATGGGCTATTATTAGGACTGTGACTCCTATGAATCCTCAGCCTGTCTGGATTAAATTGGCAATGATTACTAGGGCTCTGTGGCTAATGGATGAGTAGGCAATGAGGGATCTTAGGTCCATCTGGCATAGGCGGATTGAGTTTGTTATGATTATTTCTCATAGAGAGAGTATGAGGAAGGGGCAGATTATAGAGTTTGTTAGGGGGCTTAGGGTGGTGGTAATTCATATTATTCTGTACCCCCTAGCTTTAGTAAAGTGGCTGCAAGGACTATGGATCCGGTGATAGGGGCTTCTACATGTGCTTTGGGTATTCAGAGGTGGAGTCCGTGGAGTGGTATTTTTACTATGAATGCCATTATTTGGGAGGGAGGGGGGAGAGGGAGGAAGGAGGGAGTTTTCGGTATCGGGCCACAAGAATCAACCACATTGTATATTGAAAAAATAAAATAAAATTTAAAAAATAAAAATATGAAAAAAATACAAATTCCCAGATCCAAACCCAGAACTATTGAGACAGAAATTTATGGGGGGGGACTCAGCAATCTATGTTTAAACAAGTCTTTAAAGTCATCCTGGTACATGCTAAAATTCTGAAAACCACTACCATAGTGAACCCTGGGACATTCTGCAATTCAGCCACCTGCCTGATGAGGAAACCACAGTAGAAAGTGCTGACACTTGTCCCCAAGAAGATATCCAAGAAAGACTACAGCGATTTCTTCCTGAAGTAAAACAGACCCAAGAAAGAAGAATCAGCTGGCCTCACTCTTGGACTCCCAGGGATAAAGAACAGGCAGGTCAGAGACCCCTTCCTGTGCAATCTCTGCCCTGGAGACAAACTCATCAGGGAATGAACAAACCCTTGATCAATTTCTCTAACAAGTCAGTGGGGATTCAGCCCCCTGGGCCATAAAATGTATAACATGTCAACTTGTAGCCACCGAGGCTTCCATACCCGGGCCCAAGACACTCATGCCTCCTACAGCAGAAATCAGCCAAGCCCCATACCACAGGCCTGGCTCCGTCTCCCTGCTCTTTTGGGGGGCCAACATTCTTCCTCCTCCACCCTGTATGAGAGAACAAGATTTTGGGGAGCTTGTTCCTGTGGTGGGTCCAAGTTGCCAAGCCTGCACAGCCAAGTAGGTGTTGAGGGAAATAGAGGAAAGAAATGGGTGAAGGGCAAGGGCATTGACTGTTGTTAAGCTTAGGGCAGGGAAACCTACAATGTCCATAGGGCAGGAGCTCTTGAGGCTAATTGCTTGGAAGGGAAAGTGTCTAGATTACTTGCTTAAAATTGTTATTGCATAGTGAGCTTTGTCTTTAGGTGTATATTGCTTGGGTGGATAGCTGATGGAGACTATGGGGACAGCTACTCTTTGTGGGACCCCAGGGCACACTTTGACACCATAGCATTGCCCTGGACTACACTGTGACACAGTGGTAGAGTTTGTATGTGTTGTCCCCCCAAACACTCATGTGGAAACCTGATCCTCAATGTGGCAGTGTTGGGAACTGTTTAGGTCTTGGGGTCAGATCCCTCATGAATGGATTAATGCTCTCCAGAGGGGTGGGAGTAGTGAGTGAGTTTGTGCTCTTTTAGTTCCTGCAAGAGCTGGTTCTTTAAGAACCTGAACATCTCCTCTCTCTCTCTCTCTCTCTCTCTCTCTCTCTCTCTCTCTCTCTCTCTCTCTCTCTCTCTCTCTCTCTCTCTCTCTCTCTCTTTCTCTCTCTCCATGTGATCCATTTGATCCATTTCTACCTGCCAGCTGCCTCTCCTTTCCACCATGGGTAGAAGCAGCCGGAGCCCTGCACCAGGTGCAGCTGTCCCACAATCATAAGCCAAATAAACCTCTTTTCTTTATACATTACCCAGGTTCAGGGATTCTGTTACAGCAGCACAAAAACAGACTAAAACATGTTTACCAATCTGAGTTCTGCAAATAGATGCCCCAAGGTGCTAACAGAGCTATAAGTCCTTAACAGTGAAATCTTGATGTCTTCTAGTACTTTTCTCCTCTTAATATGAACCAAGAGCTCCAGAGCCTCTGTTTGCTCTCAGCCTAGACCAACTCTTTCTGAATCTTCTGACATCCTCACTTTCCCGGGAATGTATTTCCTACCTTTCCCCCTCCTTCTTCACTCATATCCATGGTTCTTATTAGGCACCTTCAAGAGAGAAGAGTCTGTGTTCCCTGGTTTCTTGGACTGTGTGTATAAAGACTGGGGTGGGTGAGTGGGAGAGGGAAAGTGAAGGACACAGGCAGGTCCAACATCCAGTCCCCTCTTCACATCCTATCCTTTTGCTCCAGGAACATTAGAGAAGGATCAAAGCCCACATGTCTCCATTGCTCTCTTTGATTTCATTTGGGTGTCACGTCTCATCCATAAGCTGAGACCATTAGCAAGACATCATCATCCCTTCATCTTCCTGTCATTTGTTTCTCTTCTGTAAAAGAATTCTTGAGTTGGCTCCTTCAACTCTAATGATGTGAGGATTCCACATCCATATTCTCTTGCCCTTAGTTAACCTGCCTTAAATACATATTTCACTCCAGGCACAAAGGAAAATTGAGATTCAGATCATGTTACTCCTTTTACTGCAGTCCCTGCACAACCCTGTCCTCTATGCATCATTCTTCTCAAGTTCCCAGAGTTGTGGTCCCTGCCCACCTGTCCAACATCTTTCCTCACTGTTCTCATTTACCACTTTGTGCTCCAGCAGCAGCAGAACTAACAGCACGCTGTTCCCTGCTGATTTCTCCTTCTGGGCCTTTTCCCTTACTTATGTCCCTAGGAGAAACGCCCCACTCAGCCCTCAACCTGGATCACTCCTTGCCCAGTTATCCCTTCCTCCAGGAATCCTTACCTGACTCCATCACTCCAGGCTGGATTTAGGGCTCCTGTCTGTATTCCACTCTGTAATCACCTTTATCTCAGCATTTGATTCTCTGTATCACAATGACCTCGTTTTGTGTCAATCTCTACCTCTGTAAGGTGGAACTATGAGAACAAAGACCACACCATTAATCTTCATATCCCCAACAGCTAACACTTGGCCTAGTCCAAAGAAGCCCTTCTGCAAGGAATTTTTTAGTGACTGCCAGATGGCCTAGTTCAATTCTTCTCCTTTCTGGCATGGTTCAACAAAACTGCCCACTATCACTAGATACTAGAAACAGAATAGAACATACTTACTTGGTGAATGGAAAAAGCAGCCAGTATAAATGACTAACGTCTGCAGGCTCTCTATCTGTAATGTTTAATCCCTGCTCCTAAGGTAGATGGTTTCTAATGTGTGAGTAACTTCTTGAGGTGAATATTGTTATCCATAACATCATGATCCATTTCTATCACAATTTGATGGCTGCTGCAATGCCAGGTGGGACTTCAGGAAAGACATAATCATTGCAGTGGATTTGAATTCCAGAAGCCTCTGAACAAAGCCTGCAGCAGCCAGACCCACTGTTTGTCCATCAGAACAAAGTTGCTTCTCACTGGTTCCTCTCTCTCATGTCCATTATTTATCACTGACTTTGTTTCATTGTCTAAATCTTTTTATTTGGCTTGAGGAAACAATATTTAACTATGCTAGAAATAAATCCATCTTCCCATTGAAACACCTATCTATTTTTTATTTGTTCAAATGCACTCACCACCTAGAACCTGAATGTTCATGTGGATTATATATCTCCTTACTACGGAAAGTAATATCCAGCTAAGAACATATTCTAGCTTCAGAGGCTGGCCCCTTCTTTCAAAAGTCCTCAAATCAGGAAAATTCATAAACAGATTTTGAGTACTGTCCTCTATAGTGCTTATTAAATACTGTGGAAGAAAGAAGCCACACCACGATGTTGGCCTACAATGCTAAAAGGATGAGGGTCAGACATGAAGTGATGCTCAGAATAGCACTGGGAAGAAGGGGAGGGGACATTTGCCTGGCACCCAGCTAAGCTCTGGCTCTTTCCTCTCTATGTCCTGAGGCTCCTGTAACCAAATGTCCACTTGCCTTTTCTACTCTCTTCAGGAAAGTGGAACTTCAGGTGTTTGAGGAGAGACCACAAAGGAGGGAGGCCTTCCTCATTCATTGATGGAGAGTGTTTGGCAGTTTCACGTGCAAGTAAAAGGACAGAGAATACAGTTGAGTGACTTCCAGGAAGGGAGTTTTGAACACAATGACTGTCCTCATTTATACTCCCAGCAAAACAACCATTGTGACCACTAACCCTCTGTGAAATTTCTTGTAAACATGTGATTTCCCTATTTACTCTTTTGGCTACCTTCTGTTTTGTGTCACTAGACAATTAGGACAGAAATACAAGGACGGGGATGTAGGTGTTTGAATTAAAGGCTGTGGAGAAACAGTTGCTCATGCTTCTGAGGGAAGGATTCCTGGTGAGGGATCACGTAGAAAGACAAGTGAGAGAAAACAGGATAAATTGTTGGGATATGGGAGAGATAAACTTTGGCAATGAACATCCTGCCTAGGCTGGAGAGGATGCCAGGCTATTTAATGAGCGAAAACAGTATATTCTAAGCCACAGATAAAAGAAATGGGTGAGTATGTCAGAGGACAATAGACAAGGATTGGTCAACCTACTAAAATGCTGCATATAACAAATGACAGAATGTAGAATTTCTAAGATTATTAGTGCTAAGGCTTTTATACCCAATTCTTTAACTCAAGGAAAAAGAAAAAACACAGAGAGATGTTAGAATCTATCCAGTATCTATTTCACATTCTTCATCTTCTAGCTGACTTGTCAGAGAAATGGAACCAGGAAATGCGACAAGTGTTTCAGAATTTTTACTCCTGGGATTTTCCCAAGACTCAGAGCATCAGCTGATGCTATTTGGGCTGTTCCTGTCCATGTTCATGGTCACTGTGCTCGGGAACCTGCTCATCATCCTGGCTGTGAGCTCTGACTGCCACCTCCACACCCCCATGTACTTCTTCCTCTCCAACCTGTCCTTCACTGACATCTGCTTCACCTCCACCACTGTCCCAAAGATGCTGGCGAACATCCAGACACAGAGAAAATCCATTACTTATGCAGGCTGCATTGTCCAGATGTATTTTTTTATGGTGTTTGGAGTCATGGACACATTTCTAATCACCGTGATGGCCTATGACCGTTTTGTGGCCATCTGCCACCCCCTGCACTACCTGGTCATCATGAACCCTCGCCTCTGCAGCCTGCTTGTGTTTGTGTCCTGGATCCTCAGCTTGTCAAACGCCCTGATCCACAGCCTGTTGTTGCTGCGGCTGTCCTTCTGCTCCAACTGGGGAATTGAACACTTTTACTGTGAACTTGCTCAGGTCCTCACGCTTGCCTGCTCAGACACACTCATCAACTACATCCTCATATATATGCTGACGGGTCTTCTTGGCTTTGTGCCCTTCTCAGGGATCCTTTTCTCCTATAGCCGAATCGTCTCTTCCATCCTGAGAATCCCATCCACTAACGGCAAGTATAGAGCCTTTTCTACCTGTGGGTCTCACCTGTCTGTGGTTTTGTTGTTCTATGGGACAAGCCTTGGTGTGTATCTCAGTTCTGATGCATCCTCCTCTTCCTGGAATGACATGGTGGCCTCAGTGATGTACACAGTGGTCACCCCCATGCTGAACCCCTTCATCTACAGCTTGAGGAACAGGGACATCAAGAAGGCCCTACAAAGACTTCTTGAGAGAAAGCTCTATGTACAATGATGGGAACATTAGTCCTGGATTTTTTGAAATAGCAAACATAGCAGCAGTGGGCTAAAGAAATCACATCAAATTTTGATTCTCATCCATCTATTACTTTATCTATTTTTAATTGGTTATTGATATTCATGGGCTACAAAACTGGCCATCAACACTTGTGCCCAACATGTGATGGCCAGATCAATACTATCAGTGTACCCATTACCACAAATTGTGTTTACACCCTGTGTCCTCCACCCAATTAATGCCTGACTTCCCTCCCCACCCCACTTCTCAAACCGAGGTGTGTTCTCTCCCTCTGCAAGTCCAACACATCACTGTGGTCTTTATTTCTTTCCTTCTTTCTCTCTTAGCTCCCCTTATGAGTGAGGACATGTGCTATTTTTACCTCTGTGCATGGCTTATTTCACTCAACATAAATTTTCTCCACCCTATTTCTAAGTCTATGGTCAGAATTGCCTTGTGAATACTTTGTCTGAACCTCTTATGGTGACTCAGTCATCCTCCTTTCTATCCTACCACTCCCACTTCCTTTCAACTCCGTCCATTGCCATATTTCAGCTTGATGTTTGCAGTTCTGTGGGTCAGTACAGTCAGTTCAAGTACCAACTTGGAAATTATTGGGAAAGACTTATGAAATAGTACATGTCATCAATAACCACTGCTAGCACTTACCAAACTCATACGTTTGATGATACTGATTGAATATCTATAGTGCTCCAGCTGTCCTGGGTGCCTGGGATACAGCAGTGTTGGAAAAAACAGACAAAAATCCTCACCCCTATAGAGCTCAGATCCAGGATAGCAAAATTTATCAGATCATGTTCTGTGTCCACACATAAAATAGACGCACAGATTCAGACTCATAATTCAGAAGAGCAAGAATTGAGTGACACAGTTGCCACCCTATGCATATGTGATACCGACAGCTTCCTGAGATGTGCAATAGGGCAGGACCAGTGGACAGTCAGCAGCAATTAGCAAAGACAGCTGGCCCAATAACCTTGACCAACCTCCCCACTAATGTTTTCTAGTTCTTTTTTATTAACTCACCCCAGCATTTGAAAATCCTCCCATCTTTTGTTCCTATGGAGTTGCAGTCAATTTCTCTCCCTATTGCAATGGTCTTTATTTTTGTAATAGATTTTTTAAATAGCAGTTTTACATTTACAAAAAAATTGAGCAGAAAGTACAGACTGTTCACATACCCCCCACACACCCACACCCACACACACAGTTTCTCCTATTATTAACATCTTGCTTCAGGGTGGTCCATTTATTACAATAACAACCAATATTAATATATTGTTAACTAAACTTTACAATAGTTTTCCCTCTTTGTGCTGTACAGTTCTATGGGTTTTGCCCAATACATAGGGTTATGTATTCACCATTACAGTATCATACAGAACAGTTTCACTGCCTTAAAAATCCTCTGTGCTCCACCTGCTCATCCTTCTCTCCCTCACTCCCTCCGCCCTGAAACTCGGGTAACTACTCATCTTTTTTTCTTATACTTGGGTCTATCTTTTCAATCCAGTCTGTTAGTCTGTGTCTTTTGAACGGGGAGTTTAGTTCATTCACATTTACAGTAGTTATTGGGAAGTGTTGTTTAATTCCTGTCATCTAATTGCTATATAGGTGGTTTAAATATCTTTTGATCATTATTTCCCCTTTGATTTCTCTTCTTCAATGTGAGTTGGGGATTTAAGGCAGATGGTTTAGCTTCTTTCTGTTTCTTGTTATCATTTTTGTTTTAACTGAGTGTTTTGCTCTTTCTTGTATATTTGTGATGATGGTCACCATTATTCAGATTCCAGATGAGAGAGTCCCTTGAGAATTTCTTGCAGGGCTGGTCATGTGGTGGTGAAGTCCCACAACTTTTGTTTGTCTGGGAAATACACTATTTATCCCTCATTTCTGAAGGAGAACCTTGTTAGGAAAAGAATTCTTGGCTAGCAGGTTTTTTTCTTTAGTATTTTGAATATATCATTCCACTCTCTTCTGGCCTGTAGGGTTTCAGTTGTGAAATCTGCTGTTAGTTTGATGGGGGTTCCCCTATGAGTCACCTGACATTTTTCTCTTGCTGCTTGTAGAATTCTCTCTTTGTCTTTGAGCTTTGCAAATTTAACTATAATATGTCTTGGGGAGGATCTTTTTGGGCTGAATCTGTTTAGGGACCTTTGGGCTTCCTGGATCTGAAGGTCTGTATCTTGCCGTACACCTGGGAAGTTTTCTGTTACTATTTCCTTGGGTAGGTTTTTGATATCTTTTCCCTTCTCCTGCCCTTCAGGAATACCCACAATTCAGATGTTAGAGTGCTTGAGATTATCTGCTATCTCTCTTAAGTTTTCCTCTTTATTTTTAATTATTTTTTCCTTTTTTTTTTTTTTTTTTTTTTTTTTTGTCTGCCTGGGTTATTTCAAAAAGATCATCTTTAAGCACTGAAATTCTTTCTTCTGCTTGCTCTACCCTGCTGCTCAAGCTCTCAGTTGTGTTTTTTATTTCACTGAGTGAGTCATTTCTAGAAGTTCTGCTACACTCTTTTTTATGGTATTAATCTCTTTGTAGATTTCCTCCTTCATATTCTGGATGCTTTTCTTGTTTCATTGTGTTCTCTGATTGAGTCTTCCTTTATTTCTTCAACTTTTCTTAAGATCATTACTCAAAATTCTTTTTCAGATATTTCAAGGATTCCCTTTTCCATAGAATCTGACTTTGGAGTATTACTGTATCCTTTTGGTGGTGTCATTTCTTCTTTATTGTCTGTACTTCTAGTTTTCTTTTCACTGATGCTTGGTCATTTGGTAGGGTGGTTGCTTCCTCTATTACACTGAGGTTGGCCGTGGAGTGGCTACTGCAGGGGGTGAACAGTCTTACTTGACAGTAAGTGTGGTGGTGGTTATGTTAAACCAATTTGGTTCCTGTTCTAGACTCTGTGATTGTAGAATGAGCCCCTAACACATGGAGTTGTGCTGAGCTAAATTCAGTGTCAGATCCATTGGCTAGTGCTCACCCTGGGTCTGAGGTGGGATGAGGGGCCACGTGGAGCCATGTGGTTCCACTGGCTTGCTGATGCTGGGGGGCTCACCTGTGCAGTGCTGGTTCATGGTGGTAGGGTGGGGCCTGGAGCTCACCCCTGCCATGGTCCAAGGTTGCAGGGTGGGGGGACCACATGGAGCCATGCGGTTCCACTGGCTGGCTGATGCTGGTGGGCTCAACTGTGTTGTGCCAGTTCAGGGTGGTGGGGCAGGTCCTGGAGCTCCCCCCTGTCTGGGTCCAAGGCTGTGGGATGGAGAGGCAAGTGGAGCTGCGTAGTTCCACTGGCTGGCCGGTGCCCCCTACTACTACTTTCTGACCATTATTCTTCACAGGCATACTCACAGCATATTAAAAAATTAACTCAAGGGCCGACCCTGTGGCGCACTCGGGAGAGTGCAGCACTGGGAGCGCAGCAGTGCTCCCGCCATGGGTTCGGATCCTATATAAGGATGGCCGTGCGCTCACTGGCTGAGCGTGGTATGGCTGGTCACAAAAAAGACAAAAAAAGAAATTAACTCAAAAAATAGTTTAATAGCTAAAATATGATAGCTCAAATCATGAATCTCTTAGAAGAAAATATGAAGGAATATTTTAGTGACCATGGATTGGCAATGAATCCTTAGATATGACACCAAAAGCATGAGCAAGTGCTTATTTTTCAAGGATCACAGGAGCCCTGCATGGTCAACTTGCCACCACCTCACTGGTTGGTCTCCTCAAGAAATAGTGCCATCTTTAGGACTCAGCTGTGGTCTCTGTTACTGACATTTCATAGCACATCATGCCATTGCGTGGCCAATGAAAAAGGCCGGCAAATGTTCCATGGTCAAGTGGGAGCCTATAAGGTTTGTCAATGCCTCTTCTGTGATATATGACACAAAAATTTTCATGTAATGCCCACCCGTCTATGCCCATCAACATTCCAGTCTCTAGAATTTCAGACATTGCCCTTCCATTGTCATACTAAACGGTCAGAGGACCACAAATCACTTTAGATAACCAGATGTGCTGCTTGCAACTCCACCCACTGGGAGTATTTTCTCTGTGCACTCATTTTCAAGGATACAACTGAATTTGGCTATAATAAAGCCATGGTCTATTTTTTGCTTGCACCCACATACTAAGCCAATCCACCTTTAAACCTAGCTGAGGTATTTTTCTCTTAGTTGAGTTAGTAGTACAGGAAATCTTCTCCTCCACAATAGGTCACAGGCACAAACTGAGGAACTGGTGTTGGTGCAATAACGCAGACCTTGGAGTTTGCCCTACCTTTTGGTTCTCAGCTGTCTGCTCATTCAGCTTAGTCATACCTCTGGTACTATTCTTGTTCAATCCCAGATGTGCCATTTTGCCATGCACTGGTGTTAAGCTGGTTTGATTTGATGATTTAGGAGGTCCAATAGAACCAGGGTTATAATGGGAAGTTTCAGATATGTGGTCATACGACAGATTGGTGGTGGCTGGGAATTTTCTTCTATACTCTATTTTGCTATTCTGTGTTTCTGTGCTCTCTGGGATCTCTGTGTATGTCTTTCCCTGGATCAAGGCAGTCATGCATGCTGCACATGGTGTGCAATTCCCCCTGCAGTTTGGGCCACTGAGATGCTACCTTGCCTCTTTCTGGTGGCTGTATGGGATCTTTCTTGTGTCAATGCATGGTGGCGCTTGTGTGTCCTGCCCATGGCCAATCTGATAGGCACAGTGGAATTTGTGATGTTGTGTATGGCTGTCAGCAGCAGCAAGAGCCACATTGCAGGGGGTAGCAACCAGGGTCCCACACCCAGCTGGGCTGGCTACTGCTTCAGCACCAGCAGAGGGTCCTACCCATGGCTGGTCTGGTTGATGAGGCAACATGGGCAGGGATCCCACACAAGGGTGGCCTGGCTGCAGGTGGCTATGTGGGGGTCCTATGCACAGACAGGCTAGATCATGTGGTGGCTTGGGCAGGGGATACTGTGCACAACCAGGCCTGGCTGGTATGGTAGCATGGGCAGTAATCCTGTACATGGCTATTTTGACTAGTGCAGGGGTGATATGAGTAGCTACAGGAGTTCTCATGCCCAGCTGATCTGGCTGGTGCATTTTTATGGCAGAAGCCACACTGCACGTGATTACAGCCAGGATCATGCACATGGCCAGGCTGGCTGGTGTGATGAAGTGGACAGGGATCCTGAGTACATCTGGTCTGGCTAGCACTTCAGGGACTAGTGTCACACTTCAGGTGGCAGCTACATGAAACTAACTGTGGAAAGGCAGGCAATGGTTCCATATCCTGACAATGTCACCAGCAAGTGTGGTGGTGGTAGTGGTGGGCCTGTTCTGGTCTTCCTCTGCTGCAGGAACATGTCCTGGCTTCTTCTAGCCTTCCCACTTCCCACAGTCCCTGTAGCTACATTAATTTTCAATGGACAAGCAATGTAAAAAGACATGAAATGTGGCAGCAGATATTTTAATGTGAGAGGAGAGAATGGAGTGAGTCAATGTGTAGAGTTTTTTGTAGTTTATGTTCTGTTTGAGATCAAAGTGAAATAGTTATCAGTTTTAAACAACTTGCTATAAGATGATTTTGTAAGCTTTGTGGCAACCATGAAGCAAAAACCTATAATAAACACACTAAAAATAAAAAGCAAGAAATCAAAATGTACTAATACAGAAAACCACTTAAACACACACACAAAGTAAGAGAAGAAAGAAAAAGGATCTACAGAACAACTAGAAACATGTAACATAATGGCAGGAGTAAATTTTTACCTATCAGTGATTACTTTGAATGCAAATATATTAAATTTTCTAATTAAAAAACATAGAGTCACTGAATGGATAAAAATACCAAGACACAATGGTATGCTGTCTACAGGAAACTCAGTTCATCTATAAGAACACACATAAACTAAAAGTGAAGGGATGGAAAAAGATATTCCATCAAAATGAAAACCAAAAAAGAGCAGGAGTAGCTATACTCATATCAGATAAAGTACACTTTAAATCAAAAACAGCAAAAAAGGGGGCAAAGAAAGTTGATATGTAATGATAAAGTGTTCAATTTAGCAAAAGGATATAAAAAATTATAAATATATATGCACCCAACCCTGGAGGAGCTGAAAACATAAAGCAAATATGAAGAGATCTAAAGGGAGCTATAGACCACAATGCAGTAGTATTAGAGGTCACTACTACCCCACTCTCAATAGATAACCCAGGCAGAAAATCTACAAAGATTGAAGTTAGACTGCACTCTAGACCAAATGAACTATAAAGACATTTACAAAACATTCCATTCAACATTTACAGAATATACATTCTCCAAACCAATGGAACATTCCAGGCTAGACCATGTGTTGGCCACAAAATAAGTCTCAACAATTTTTTAAAAATCTAAGTTATATGAAGTGTCTTTTTGACCACAATGAAATAAAACTAGAAATCAATGACAAGACAAATCTTGGAAATGTAAAATTACATGAAAATTAAACAACATGCTCCTAACAACCAATGGGTCAATCAGATAATTAAGAAGGAAATTTAAAAATTTCATGAGACAAATAAAATGGAAACACGACATATCAAAATCTAAAGAACACAGCAAAGCTATCAGAAGAGAAAAGTTTATAGCAATAAACACCTACATCCAAAAAGTAGAAAGAGATCAAATAAACAAGCTAACATTGCTCCTTAATGAATTAGAAAAATAAGATAAAACCATTTGCAAAATGAATACAAGAAAATAAATAATAAAAATCAGAGCAGATATAAATAAAATATAAACCAAATAAGAATGAAAAGAATCAACAAAATAAAGAGTTAGTCTTTTGAAAATATAAACAAAATCAACAAACCTTTAGCTAGACTAACTTAATAAAAAAGAGAGGAAGATGAAACAAATAAAATCAATTAGAATGGATGCCTCAGAGATACCAAAAATCATTAGAGACTATTCTGAAAAACTAACTGTGAAAGAAAATAAATTCTTGGACACATGAAAGCTACCAGGATTGAAACATGAATAAATATAATACCTTAACAGACCAATAATGAGTAACAAGACTGAATCAGTAATAAAGACTTCCATTGAGGAAAAGCCCAGGACCTGATGGCTTCCCTGCTGAAATCTACAAATCATTAAAGAAGGGGGGAAAAAAGGTAATACAAATTCTTCTCAAACACAATGAACAGACAACATACTGAATGGGAGAAAATATTTGCAAACTATGCATCTGACAAGGGATTAATATCCAGACTATACAAGAAACTCAAACAACTCAATAGTAAAAATATTAAAATAAAAAACAAATAATCCAATTATAAAATGGGAAAAGGAGCTGAATAGACATTTCTCAAAAGAAGAGATACAAATGTAAAACAGGTACAAGAAAACATGCTTGACATCACTAACAGAGAAATGCAAATCAAAACCACAATGAGATATCTCATCCCAGCTTGAATAGCTAGTATAAAAAAGACAAAAAATAACAAATGCTCAGGAGGATGTGAAGAAAAGGGAACACATATACACTGCTTATGGGGATGTAGATTAGTACAACCACTATGCAAACCAGTATAGAATTTCCTCAAAAAAACTAAAAATAGGAACACCATATTGATCCAGCCATCTCCCTTTTGGGTATCCATCTAAAAAAAAATGAAATCAGTATGTCAAAGTGATATTGGCATACCCATGTTTATTGCAGCACTTTTCAGAATTGCAACAATGTAATCTATCTCAATGTCTGTCAATGAATGAATGATTAATAATAATGGTATATTTATACAATGAAATACTATTCAGCCATAAACAATGAAATCCTGTCATTTTCAGCAACATAGATGAGCCTAGGTAACATCATGTTAGGTGAAATAAGCCAGGAACGGAAAAATACCAAAAGATCTCACTCATACGTAGAAATCTTAAAAAGTTGATCTCATAAGAGTAGAGAGTGGAATAGTGGTTACCAGAGGCTGGCAAGGGGAGGCTGGAGTAGGGGATGGTCAGTCGGTACAAAGTGACAATTGGAGCAGAAGAATTACTGTTCCAATGCACAATAGGGTGACTATAGTTAACATTAATATGTTGTATATTTCAAAAGAACAATAAGAGAGGATTTTGAATGTATTTATGACAAAAAAAGATGAGTATCTAAAGTAGTAGATATGTCAATTACCTTAATTTGATTATTACATAATGTTTACATGTATTGAAACATCACCGTACAAGTATCTATAGTTAGTATGTATCAATTAAAAAGAAATTAATTAATTAAAAATTTTGCTAAGAGGATAAGATCTTACATTAAGTGTTTTTATCACACAGAAAAAATAATTAAGAGGGTAGGCGGAAACTTTGGGAGGTGATGTATATGTCCATGACCTTGATGGTGGTGATGGTTTCATGGATGTATACTTGTCTACAACCTCATCAAGTTGTATACATTAAATATGTACAGCTTTTTACATTTTAATCACACCTCAATAAAGTGGTTAATAAATTACGATAAAAAAATTTTTAAAGAAAAATTATCTTTGCCCCCATAACAGTGTGGACAACATGTGATACAACAACCTCTGAAGACTTGTCCAGGAAGCACATCATAAGGAGTTGGTTACAGGTTTGTTTTTCATAGAAATTAAACTTTCCTCAGAGGAATCCTTGTGACTTTTAAATCAAACCAAATGAAGAAGAGTTTCTCCTTAGTGGAAATAAATCCATCTTCCCCTACTGCTGCCAACACAGACACAAATTGGACAGAAATTTTTCCATTCTGCTACCTTCTTTGTACCCCAAGTGCACTGAATTGTTAGAGTGAAAAGACAATAGAATAATGTCTTTAAAGAGAAGCTCTGAAAATTCAATCCTTGAGGCACTAGAAACTTTAAACATGCCCTTGTTGCTCCTCACCTGTAATGCTCTGCTCCAGCCTAGGTGAAAACCCAGTAGTGTTTATTGGGTACAGCACATGGAGGAGAGAAAGCTTCAGCGATAACCATTGGAGAGAGTCAGTGTGCTCCATGTGGGCTGGTAGGGAAAGACAGAAAAGAGGAAAGTGTGCACTGGGCTTTACATTCAGAGTAATGAATCCAAGACATTCTTACATTGATTTAGTCTGTGAAGGTGAGATCCATGTACTTTTAAGGTTATTTAATTTTCACTGAAACCAATCTTTTTCAGCTCTCATTCTGTTTATTTTTCTTCCTTGCTGGAACCTAGAACCTTCCTCCAGTCAGAGATAGAAATAGTCTTTCCTGGAATGTATTATTTTCTGGAAAGTCTCCACAGTTTCTCCAATCTCTCCCATAAAATGCAGGTTCCTGTTAGATTTCCTGTGTCCAACCATTTATTCATTAACTACTCACTGAATATCAACTATGCATTAGCTATTGTCTAGTTTCTTCTTACTGTCGTTGGATTTTCTTTTATGGTATACCAAACTATTTTTGCTGGCAGACCTGACTTACTGATATCACTGAATAGTTCTATATTGTTGTTGTTGTTATTTTATTTTTCACCTCAGTGTCCACAATGTAATACAAATAATATAATAATTTCTGAAGCTTGATACCCAGGCCAATATCCCCTTCTCATTTTAGCAATCTCCTTAAATGTTCAGGAGACTATCAAGTGACTGGAGTTTAGTAGAATGTCTTGGCCTATTTATGAACTAACATGAATGTCATAGAACTGTAACGTAGAATATTCTGTTCCTTGTGGTTATCATGCATCCACTCTTTATCAGATGAAGATGTTGTCCTTGTTTTACTCATGTCCTGAGGGTCTCTGCCCTGGCTCCTAACTGCAGTAATTACAGTTAAATTTTCCCAGTGCATTCTTGGTATTGTAATTGTATTTATGATTTCTCTTTATTGACCTATTTTTATGAAAAATTAGGTTTAAAAACATTCTAGTACTAAGCCATCTTTCCATATCTAGAATAGTTATTACTTGTTACTCACATATTATTCTTTTAAAATTGATAAGAATGCATTTTATTTAACCTTACCATTCAATTTCATGCCTGTATTTAGGAATGTGATGAGCTTGACAATTTCTTTTTTGTGCTTTAGTTCTCACTTTTGGTCTCAAACTTTATTATACGTCTAACATTTGTATTTGTTGAGCACCTACTATGTGTTTCCCATTTAACTCTCGGGAAACAAATATGAGACAATGCAGACACAACCTCAGACCCACAAATAAAAATAAAGACACTAACATGACAGGCACATGGAGGAGGAGTACAGGATGCTCTACTGTGAGGCTCACACCCTCTGTCTCCCCAGACCCTTAATCCGTTCTCTCCACCACACTGGCCTCCCAAATCTTCTCATTACCAAGCCCACCGAACCATATGTAAATTAGCATTCTGTTCCTCAGCCTAGAATGTTTATTCTTTCCTCACTTGCCCTGACTAACAATAACCTCTCCTTCCTCCCTCAGCTGTATTTTACAAAAGTCTCACCTAAATAAATTCCCATACTAAATTGGTCCTCTCTGAATTTTTCTGTCTTTAATTAATTAACATTCTGTAGGCATTAATAATACTGACACTTTTTCTGTCGTGGAGATTGCAAGGATGAATTTTCAAATTTCAAATTTTCCTTTTAATCTTTCTAGGATGATTTGGTTTATATAAGCTTTTGATAATTTTAATCAGATTGATCAATTATGTATTCTGACAATTACTCTGCTGATGTGAATATGATATATCCCCATTCAAGAGCATGCACACATGAGCACACACTCTCAAATACCCCATGAATATTATTTTAATGGTGGTGTGCTTTTGTTTTCTTCTCCTGTGTATGCAATCCACATGCTTTTTCCCCTTCTTGGAAGAATTCACCTGGCAGGTGTTCTCTGAAAGAAGGAGCAATAGGGATCTTCATTAATTAGAAGTGCTATATGGAAATCCAAAGAGGTAGCAAAACCATTATGATTATAATGATCATAATTCCACCCTGGTTGGCTCCACCATTTAAGGTGGATATTGGTAAATGATAGTGATGTCATACAAACTTACTGTGATGTAAAGAATAGGAGTTCATCTTTATTAAATACCCATTGTATGTCATGGGAACCACAGCAGAAAAATCCCAAATCACATGCACTGTCTCATTTAATTCACTCTTCAATTCTACCATGTAAGGAATATTAAGGTGAAGAATCTGCAGCTAAGAGAGCTTAAATTACTTTCTCCAGATCACACAGCAATAAGTCAGTGAACCAAGATTCTTTTACAGGAAATTTGACTCATGAAACTATTTTCCAAGTCAGAGGTCTACACTGTACCTTGGGAGAGTTATATGTTCAAAGTAATTTTAATTATCATAAAAGTAAGAGTTCAATAATAATGATAGTGACATCTATTACTTAATGAGATTCCAAGTGTGAAAAAGGCATTTTTAAACCTCACAACAATGTAACACTGTTAACCACATATTTAGGGACAAAAATAAGGCACTAAGAGTTAATTGTCACATCACCAAGGAGCATCAGGTCACGCAATAACGGTTGTATGAGTTAAAAATTCATGTCTTAATCACTACTGTAGAGCTATTAGGAAGAAAAAAGAAGTATGGGGATTATCAAGGAAAACACATACAATGTCTCTAATTATTTTGGAAGGATTGTATCATTAAAAAATGGTTTCTGTTCATAGATTCAAATAGGGTTATTCAAACTAATTGGTAGATGATAAAAAGAGATACATTTCCATTAAATTTTAAAGGTCTGAGCAATACACACGTTTAAAATGAAAACAGAAATCCAGTTGACTGAGTGAGTCACTGTCAATGGAAGGTCTTAATAGTGGTTGAAGGACGTTCATCCAAGGGAGACATTGTAAAGTGATGGCCAGCTGAGGAATCAGTTGGCTGTTCATTGAACACTGATTTTTTCCTTGTTCCCCAACAGACACACCAGCTACATGAAAGCAGAAGAAAACATAGAACAATCAGAATTACTCCTCCTGGGCTTCTCAGAGGATCTTGAACTGCAGCCCCTTCTCTTTTGACTGTTCCTATCCATGTACCCAGTCACAGTGCATGCGAATCTGCTCTTCGTCCCGGCCATCACCTCTGACTCCCACCTCCACACCCCCATGTACTTCGTCCTCTCCAGCCTGTCCTGGGTTGCCATATGTTTAACCTCCACCACGTTCCCAAAGAGGCTGGTGAACATCAAGGTACACAGCAAAGACAGCTCCTACATAGGTGCCTCACTCAGATATATTTTATTAGGATGTTTTCTGAACTGGATAATTTCCTTCTGACTGAAATGGCCTATGACCATTACGTGGCCATCTGCCACCCCCTTCACTACACGGTCATCATGAACCCTCGCTTCTGTGTCCTGTTGGTTCTGATGTCTTGGATCATCATTCTATGGGTCACCCTAGTTCACATTCTACTAATGAAGAGGCTGACCTTCTCTATAGGCACTGAGATTCCACATTTCTTCTGTGACTATGCTCAGCTTATGAAGGTGGCCCATTCTGATACCCTCATCAATTACATCTTCTTGTATCTAGCACCTGCACTGCTGAGTGTGTTTCCCATCACAGGGATCCTCTTCTCTTACTCTAAGATTGTCTCCTCCTTAATGCAAATGTCCTCCACTGCAGGCAAGTATAAAGCATTTTCCACCTGTGAGTCTCACCTCTCTGTGGTCTCCTTGTTTTATGAAACTGGACTTGGTCTATCTCAGTTCTGCTGTGACCCATTCTCTCCAAAGTAGCTCAGTTTCCTCAGTTATGTACACTGTGGTCACCCCCATGCTGAACCCCTTCATCTACAGCCTGAGGAGCAAGGATGTGAAGGGAGCCTTGGAAGACTCATCAGCAGAGCAGCCTCTTGTCTGTGAAGGATCACTGGCCTCAGAACGAGATGCACATGTGGGCTCCTAAGGCCATTTTGTGAATTTAAATATTCTGGCTCTTGTTCTCCCCCATAAGACATGCTTCATTTCTATTCACAAATCGCCTGTGACTTTGCTTTGATCTATTTTTCTATTAGTTGTCTGATAAACTCCCTCAGTAATTGCTTTATGAGTGTATATCCACACACTCTCCTTAATTTCCACCTTTTTAAGTTATTTTAAAGCCATCCCTAAAAATTCAAACTTCAGCTTGAAGGTACTATTAATGTCAAGTGCTGTCACAGTCTTTCCCCAAATTATCTTGTCAAACGTAGATTTTCTTCACCTTAGTTTAGTTGTGGTTTTGTTTTTCACTGGGATAACTAGAATTAAATTTGTAAAATACTAAAGGCAAAGTGCTTACCATATCAGCACTGTGCTTGTTGCTTTACATACATGAAATTATTTAATCCTGAAAAAAAATCTTTGAAATATTTTCTCTGAATCAGCCCATTTTACAAAGGAAGAGACTCACATTGATGTGGACTGTAACCTAGTAACCGGGCAGTGAGCTCGCACTCCTAATTTTCATAAGAATGTGATGTGATTTTAAATTAATACTGGAATCTGAATATTAAATCTGGTTGATTTGTGTGGTTCAATGTAACATACTGCCTAGGATATCTCTAGATGTTGTGTCATTCTTCGTCTTCCTTCCTCCCTCCCCCCATCTGTTCATTTCCATCTTCTTTTCTTTTTTCCTTTCTTACTTCCCTCCTTTCTTTCCTGTTTACTTCCTTCATTCCCTCCTTCCACTGTTTCTCTTTCCTTTGGCTGTTTTACTGGTTAATATTAACTTGTTCTCTTTCTTGCTATGGCTATGACTGCCTCTAAAGACACAAAACGTACTAATAAAGTCCATTCTGATATTTTCTTTGTACCACATGAAACTCGATCATTTGGAGAGTGGAAACACAATAGAACAAATCCCTTAATAAGGGAGCTTTGAGAATTCAACCCACGGGACACTAGAGACTTTAAACACCTCTCCGTTGCCCCGACCTGATATTCTCTGATCCAGCCTTGCTGAAAACCTGAAGTGTTTATCAGAGACAGTTCACGGAGTAGACAAACCTTCTGTGATAACAGTCAGAGAGTGTCAGTGTGTTCCACTAAGGTCTGGTGTGTGTGGTAAGACAAAAAGAGGAAAGTGGGTACAGACCTTAACATCTAGAATAATGAGCCTGGGTCAGTCTCATATTTAGTTATTTAGTCTAAGAAGGTGAAGTCCCTGTACTTTGAAGAGACTTTGGTTTCTGCTAAAATGAATCTTTCCCAGATCTCATTGTTCATCTCTCTTTCTTTCTGTCTCTTTCTTTCTTTCTTTCTTTCTTTCTTCCTACCTTCCTTCCTTCCTTTCTTCTTTCTTTCTTTCTTTCTAGAATATCTGTCTATAACAAGACTAAGAAATGGCCATTCCTGGAATGTGGTATTTTTGGAATGTCTTTTCCAAATATTCTTCACTCTCTCCCAACCATTGTAGATTGCTGTTAGATATCCTGTATTTCATTGTTTGTTTATAAACTGCTCACTGAAGATCTACTATGCATGAGGTACTCTCTAGTTTCTTCTTAATGGAATTGGATTTTCTTTTATAGTTCACCTAACTATTTTTGCTGCAGATCAAACTTATTGAACAGTTCTATATTGTTGTTAGTTTTTTACTTCAATGTCCACAATATAATACAAATAATATAACTATTTCTGATGTTTGGTACACAGGCCAATGTCCTTTTCTTGTCTGACTGATCGATTTAAATGTTCAGGAGAATATCAAAAGGTTAATGTTGGAGTAGCCTGCCTTGGCCTATTCATGAATTGTACACAAATGTTGTCCTATTTTAATGTAAAACATACTCTTGGCTGTGGTTTTCATACAACCATTCTTTTTTGGGTTAGAAGGTACCTCTGGTTTCTACATGTCCTGATAATCTTTTCTGAGTCTGCTACCACAGTCATAGCTCCTGAATATAAGTGCATTTTGTTGTATTGCAATTGTAGTTATGATTTTTCTCCATTGACCTCTTGTTGTGATGAACTGTGTCAACAAATATCTCAATATTAAACCATCTTCTCATTCCTAGAATAGGTATTACTAGCTCATCACATTTTATTCCTTTAAAAATAGATAAAAAATGTATCTTGTTTAACTTAATTATCCAACTCAGTGTCTGCATTCAGGCAGGTGATGTGCTTGAAAATTTCTCTTTTGTGTTCTAGTTGTCATTTGTGGTCACAGACTATCTTTTACACCAAACATTTGTATTAGTTGAGCACCTTCTCTGTGGCATACACTCTCTAAGTCCCTGGAAAGAAAACTTATGAGACAAAATAGTCACAATCTCAGATCCACAAAGAAACAGAAATTAATCTACATGAGGGACACCTCAAGAAAGAGTACAACATGCTCTGCTGTGGGACTCACACACTCTGTCCCTCCTGACACTCAGCCTCTGCCCTCTCTAGTCCTCTCCATCACCAAGTTCACAGAGCCATATGCAGACTAGCATTTTGTTCTCTCTGTCTAGAATGTTCATACGTTTTTTACTTCCCCTGATTAACAATGACTGATTCTTCCTGTCTCAACTCAAATATTCATATTCCAACATTAAATTGCTTCTCTATGATTATATTTTGTCTTTAATTAACATTCTCTATTATTAGTAGTGATCCTCTTTCTAATGTAAACATTTTAAATTTTGCTTTTTAATTTTTATAAGATGATTTCAATTAGATATGGTCTCAATATTTTTAATCAAATCCACTGCATACATTTTGACAATTAGCTATTGATTTTAGTACAATACATTTCCACTTGACACTATGGACCCATGAGTGCACATTCTCACATACCTCTTCTTTTTATTTTAATGGTGGTGTATTTTTGTTTCTTCTTTTCATGCATGTAGTCCACATGCTTTTTTCTCTTCTTGGAAGCATTTGCCTGGCCGACATTCTGTGAAAGAAGGAGCCGTAGGGATCTTTGTTAATGTGAAGTGCTGTATGGTAGTCCAAGGAGGTAACAGACCTGTTGTGTTTATAATGATCAGTATTCCCCCCTTGATGGCTGCCAGATTTATAAGGGATATTGATAAATGATAGCCTTGCAAGACATGTCTATTGCGATATTAAGAACAAAAGTTCACATTTATGACATGTCCATTATACGTCACAGGTACCACCATAGAAAAATCACATGTCTCATCTCTTTTGCCTTCATGACTAAGAAAGTTTAAATAACTTTCACAAGGTCATACAGCAGTAAGTTGTTGGATCAAAAGTGTATACCAGGAAGTCTGATCCTAGAACCCGTATTATAAATCATAGCTCTACACTGTACCTTGGGAGAGTTATATATCTAAAATACTTATTATAAAAGGTGAAGCTAATGACAGTAATAATTACAGCTTTTTTGCTGAGACTACATGTGTGCACAAAGACATTGCAGAATCTCACAAAAATTAACACTAATAACCACATTTTTAGAAAGAAAAAAATAAGGGACTGAGAGTTAACTTTTCCATACCTAGGAAGCAACAGGTTACAGAATAAAGGTTGTTTAACTTGAAAATCCTTCTCTTTATTACTACTGTAGAGCTATTAGAACAGAGAAAGTATGGGAATTATATAGGAAAAAACATGAAATGTCTTCAATTTTTTGGGAAAGGTCATATCAAAGAAGAAATTTGTATATGTCCACAGATTCAAACGGGACGATTAACACTAGTGAGTAGATGATAAAAAGTGAGATATTTCCTTTAAATTAAAGAAAGTCTGAATAATTATACCTTTTCAGATATAAATAGGCTAACACTTGGCTGAGTGAATCACTGTCAATGGAAGGACTCAATAGAGGGGAAGGACATTCATCCAAGGGAGACATTGTAAAGTCATGATTATATGAGGTGGCTGTTGGCTGTTCATTGAATGTTGCTTTTACATAATTCACCAACAGACAACCCCACCTACATGGAAGAAGAAAACCACACAGAACTTTCAGAATTTCTCCTCCAGGGCCTCTCAGAGGATCCACAACTCCAACCTATGCTCCTTGAACTGTTCCTGTCCATGTACCTGGTCACATTGGTCGGAAACCTGCTCATCATCCTGGCTGTAATCTCAGACTCCCACCTCCACACCCCCATGTACTTCTTCCTCTCCAACCTGTCCCTTGCTGACATCTGTTTCACCTCCACCACAGTCCCAAAGATGCTGGTGAACATCCGGGCACAGAGCAAAGACATCTCCTATATAGGGTGCCTCACTCAGATGTTTTTTTTCACAGTGTTTGGTGGACTAGATAATTTTCTACTGATGGTGATGGCCTATGACCGGTACGCGGCCATCTGCCACCCCCTGCACTATACGGTCATCATGAACCCTCGCTTCTGTGTCCTGTCGGTTCTGATGTCTTGGATCATCATTTTCTGGGTAGCCCTGGCTCACATTCTACTGATGATTGGGCTGAACTTCTCTCCAGGAACTGAGATTCCACATTTCTTCTGTGACTTTGCTCAGCTTCTCAAGGTAGCCCACTCTGATACCCTCATCAATTACGTCTTCTTGTACGTAGCAACTGCACTGCTGGGTGTGTTTCCCGTCACAGGGATCCTCTTCTCTTACTCTAAGATTGTCTCCTCCTTAATGCAAATGTCCTCCACTGCAGGCAAGTATAAAGCATTTTCCACTTGTGGGTCTCACCTCTCTGTGGTCTCCTTGTTTTATGGAACTGGACTTGGGGTCTATCTCAGCTCTTCTGTGACCCATTCTCCCCAAAGTAGCTCAGTTTCCTCAGTTATGTACACTGTGGTCACCCCCATGCTGAACCCCTTCATCTACAGCCTGAGGAGCAAGGATGTGAAGGGGGCCTTGGGAAGACTCCTCAGCAGAGCAGCCTCTTGTCTGTGAAGCATCACTGGCCTCAGAACGAGATGCACATGTGGGCTCCTAAGGCCATTTTGTGAATTTAAATATTCTGGCTCTTGTTCTCCCCCATAAGATTTTGTGGGGGAGAAATTGCCTATGACTTTGCTTTGATTTATTTTTGTATTAGTTGTCTGATAAACTCCCTCAGTAATTGCTTTTTGAGTGTATATACATACAGCCTCCTTAAGTTCCACCTTTTTAAGTTATTTTAAAGCCATCCCTAAAAATTCAAACTTCAGATTGAAGGTACTATTAATGTCAAGTGCTGTCATGGTCTTTCCCCAAATTATCCTCTCAAACATAGATTTTCTTCACCTTAGTTTAGTTGTGGTTTTGTTTTTCTCAGGAATAACTGGAATCAAATTTATACAATACTCAAGTGAAAGTGCTTACCATATCAGGGCTGTGCTTGTTGCTTTACATATATGAATTCATTTAATCCTGAAACAATTTCTTTGAAAGATTTTCTCTCAATCAGCACATTTTACAGAGGAAGAGACTCACATTGATCTGGACTGTAACCTAGTAACTGGGCAGTGAGCTCACACTCCTAACTCTCATAGGAATATGATGTGATTTTAAATCAAAACTGGAGACTGAATTTGAAAGCTGGTTGATTTGTAAGGTTCATTGTAATATACAGCCCAGGATATCTCTAGATGTTGTTTCATTCTTCATGTTTCTTTCCTCCTCCCTCCGCCCTTCCCTTCTTTCCCTTCTTTTCTTTTTTCCTTTCTTACTTCCCTCCTTTCTTTCCTGTTTACTTCCTTCATTCCCTCCTTCCACTGTTTCTTTTTCCTTTTGGCTGTTTTACAGATTAATATTAACTTGATCCATTTCTTATTATGGCTACTTCTGCCTATGTAGACACAAAATATACTAAAAGAGCCATCCATTCTGATATTTTCTTTGTACCACATGAAGCTCGATCATTTGGAGAGTGGAAACACAATAGAACAAATCCCTTAATAAGGGAGCTTTGAGAATTCAACCCTCGGGATACTGGAGACTTACTTCAAAGAGGCCCTCGTTGCCCCGACCTGATATTCTCTGATCCAGCCTTGCTGAAAACCCAATGGTTTTATCAGAAACAGTTCAAGGAGAAGACAAAGCTTCTGGGATAACAGTCACACAGTGTCAGTGTGTCCCACTGAGGTCTGCTGTGTGTGGTAAGACAAAAAGAGGACAGTGGGTACTGGCCTTAACCTCTAGAATAATGAGCCTGGGTCAGTCCCATGCTTATTTCTTTAGCCTATGAAGGTGGAGTCCCTTGAAGGGACTTTAGTTTCTGCTAAAATGAATCTTTCCCAGATCTCGTTGTTTCTTTCTTTCTTTCTTTCTTTCTTTCTTTCTTTCTTTCTTTCTTTCTTTCTTTCTTCTTTCTTTCTTTCTTTTTTTCTTTCTAGAATATCTCTCTGTAATAAGATTTAGAAATGGCCATTCCTGGAATGTGTTATTTTTTGGAATGTCTTCTCCATATTTTCTTCATTCTTTCCTAACCATTGAAGGTTGCTGTTAGATTTCCTGTATTCAATTGTTTGTTTGTTAATTACTCACAGATCTACTACACACGAGGTACACTCTAATTTCTTTTTAATGTAATTGGATTTTTTTTTTATATTTCACCTATTTTTGCTGCAGATCAGACTTACTGATATCACTGAATAGTTCTATATTATTGTTGTTGGTTTGTTTGTTTTTAACCTCAATGTCCACAGTACAATACAAATAATATAACTATTTCCGATGTTTGGTACACAAGCCAATATCCTTTTCTTATCTGACTAATCTATTTAAATGTTCAGGAGAATATCAAAAGACGAATGTTGTAGTGGACTGCTTTGGTCTATTCATGAATTTTCCAAATATGTTGTCATATTTTAATGTAAAATATCCTGCTTTCTGTGGTTTTCATACAACAATTCTTTATGGGGTTAAGAAGGTGCCTCTAGTTTCTACATGTCCCAAGAATCTTTTCTGAGTCTGCTAACCAAGGTCACTGCTGTTAAATATTTTCAGTGCGTTTTGTTGTATTGCAATTCTGCTTATGATTTCTATTCATTTACCTCTTGCTGTGATGAACTGTGTTAACATATATCCCAATATTAAACCATCTTCCCCTTCCTAGAATTGGTATTACTAGTTCACCACATATTATTTTAAAAACAGATATCAATGTATTTTATTTTACTTTACTATCCAATTGAGTGTCTGTTCAGGCAGGTGATGAGCTTGAAATTTTCTCTTTCATGTTCTAGTTGCCACTTGTTGACATAAACTCGCTTTTACACCAAACATTTGTATTAGTTGAGCACCTTTTCTGTGCCAGATACCCTGTAAGTCCACGCAAAGAAAAGTGATGAGACACAAAACAGTCACAATCTCAGATCCATACGTAAACATAAATTGTCGAACATAACGGACACATCAAGAAAGAGTACAATATGCTCTAATGTGGGGCTCACACACTCTGTCCCTCTTGACCCTCAGTCTCTGCCCTCTCTAGTCCTCTCCATCACCAAGCTCACTGCGCCATATGCAGATTAGCATTCTGTTCTCTCAGTCTAGCATGTTTATACATTTTTTACTTCCCATGATTAGCAATGACCCATTCTTCCTGTCTCAACTCAAATATTCATATTCCAATATTAAATTGCTCTCTATGATTATATTGTGTCTTTAATTAATTAACATTCTCTAGTGTTAATAATACTGATCCTCTTTCTATCACAGAGAATGTAAACATTGATTTTAAAATTTGTTTTTTCATTTTTCTAGGATGATTTTATTTAGGTAAGCTCTGAATATTTTTAATCAAATCCATCACAACTATTTTGGTAATTAGCTATTGATTTTAGAACAATACAATTAAACTTGACACTATGGACCCATCAGCACATGCTGTCACATACCTCTTGTTTTTAATTTTAATGCTGGTGTATTTTTGTTTCTTCATAGGGATCTTTGTTAATTTCCAGTGCTGTATGACAGTTCAAAGAGGTAACAGACATGTTGTATTTATTCCACCCTTGATGGCTGCCCCATTTATAAGGGATATTGATAAATGATAGCCATGCAAGACATGTCTATTGTGATATGAAGAACAAAAGTTCACATTTATGATATGTCCATTATATGTCACAGGAACCACAGTAGGAAAATCACATGCCTCATCTCACTTGACTTCACTGCTAAGAGAGTTTAAATAACTTTCACAAGGTCACGCAGCAGTAAGTTTTTGGATCAAAATTCTATTCTGGGAAGTCTGACCCAAGAACCTGTTTTCTAAATTATAGCTCTACACTGTACTTTGAGAGAGTTATATGTCCAAAATAATTATCATAGGGAGGAGAGGAAGGAGGGAGGGAGGTTTTGGTGAGGGGCAACAATAATCAACCACAATGTATATTGACAAAATAAAATTAAAAAATAAAATAAAATAATAATAATAATTATCATAAAAGGTTAAACTTAATAACAGTAATAATGGCAGCTTTCATTTGCTGAGACTCCAAGTGTGCACAAAGGCATTGCTGAACCTCACAAAAGCTTACACATTTAGAAAGAAAAAAATAAGGTACCGAGAGTTAACTTTCCCATCACTAGGAAGAAACAGGACACAGAGCAAATGTTGTCTGATTTGAAAATCCTTGTTTTTATTACTACTTTAGCGCTAGTAGAACAGAGAAAGTATGGGAATTATCAAGGAAAAGACAAGAAGTGTCTTCAAGTATTTTGGAAAGGTCATATCAAAGAAGAAATTTGTTTATGTCCATAGAGTCAAACAGGACAATTAAACCTATTGAGTAGATGAAGAAAAGAGAGAGATTTCTTTTAAATTAAAGAACGTCTGAATGATTATACACTTTTAAAATGAAAATAGGATACAATCAGGCTAATCAAATTACCATCAATGGAAGGACTCAAGAGAGGGTGAAGGATGTTCATACAATGGTGACATTGTATAGTGATCATTAGCTAATGTGTCAGTTGCCTGTTCATTGAATGTTGCTTTTTCCTCCTTCCCCAACAGAAACCACAGGTACGTGAAAGCAGAAAACCACACACAACTCTCAGAATTCCTCCTCCTGGGCTTCTCAGAGGATCCTGAACTCCAGCCCCTTCTCTTTGGATTGTTCCTGTCCATGTATGTGGTCACTGCTCTTGGGAACCTGCTCATCGTCCTGGCCATCAGCTCTGACTCCCACCTCCACACCCCCATGTACTTCTTCCTCTCCAACCTGTCTTTTGCTGACATCTGTTTCAGCTCCACCACAGTCCCAAAGATGCTGGTGAACATCCAGGTACACAGCAAAGGTATATCCTACATAGGGTGCCTCACTCAGATGTATTTTATGATGATGTTTTCTGGACTGGATAACTTCCTTCTGACTGTGCTGGCCTATGACTGGTACATGGCCATCTGCCATGCCCTGCACTACATGGTCATAATGAACCCCCACCTCTGCGTCCTGTTTGTTCTGGTGTCTTGGTTCATCAATTCCTGGGTCGCCCTGGTTCACATTGTTCTGATGATTAGGCTGACCTTCTCTACAGGCACTGAGATTGCACATTCCTTCTGTGACCTTGCTCAACTTCTCAAAGTGGCCCTTTCTGATACCCTCATCAATTACGTCTTCTTGTACGTAGCAACTGCACTGCTGAGTGTGTTTCCCGTCACAGGGATCCTCTTCTCTTACTCTAGGATTGTCTCCTCCTTAATGCGAATGTCCTTCACTGCAGGCAAGTATAAAGCATTTTCCACCAGTGGGTCTCCCCTCTCCGTGGTTCCGTTGCTTTGCAGAACTGGGCTTGGGGTCTACCTGACTTCTGCTGTGACCCTTTCTTCCCAGAGTAGCTCAGTTGCCTCGGTGATGTACACTGTGGTCACCTCCATGCCAAACCCCTTCATCTACAGCCTGAGGAACACGGATGTGAAGGGGGCCCTGGGAAGACTCTTCAGCAGAGCAGGCTCTTGTCTGTGAAGCATCACTGATCTCAGAACTAAGCTGTCATTGTGGGCCCCAGAAGAAGATGTTTTGAATTTAAATTTTCTGGCTGTTGCTCTCTCCTAAAACACATGCTGCATTTCTATTTTAAGCACTTCTACTGTGCTCTTTGTTTTTCTATTACTTCCTCCTCAGCAACTCCCTTGGTGACTTCTTTGTGCATAGTCATCCTATACAGTGTCCTGAAATTTCCATTTTTGGTAAGTTTTCTTACAGCCTTGCCTAAGAATTCTAGCTTGAGATTTCAAGCCCTTTTCATACCAAGTGCTGATGTGGTCTCTCCTAATCATCTTCTGGAGCGTTGGTATTCGTTACCTTAGTTTGCTTTTGGTCTTGTTTTTCCCTGGAAAAAAATGGAATAAAAATTAGATATTAGTTAAGGCAAAGTGCTTATCATATCAGGAGTGTCGTTGTTGCTTTACATGTGTGACTGTACTTAATCCCGAAAATGCTTTTTGAAATGTTTTCTATCATTCTGCAGGTTTTATAAAGGAAGGAACTGAGATGGATATGGACTATATTTACCTATGCTTTGACTATACCTGGCAACCTGGCAGTGAGCCTGCATTTCTCATTTGCCATGCTACTTTTTCCTGAAAATACTGATGGGATTTTCAGCTTCATATTGGCAATCTAGGTCTGTCAGCTGGTTTGGTCAGATGATTTATAGTAATACACAGCCTAGAATAACTCTGAGATCTTTCTTCATTCTTCATGGTCCTTCATGCTCTATTTTCCTTCATTCCCTCCTTTCTTCCTACCCACATCCTCTCCTTCCTTCTTTCCTTTCTCCTTCTGTTTGCCCTTTATTTCCCATGATTGCAGTTTTAAGATGTATACCAAGATCCTAAAATTCATAATAATTAAATCAATAGAATAAGCATTGTTCTCTTACATGGTTAAATTTTTTCCTGAGAGTTTCTGAAGGCTTCTTCAAGAATGGACGTTAAACATTTGTGGAATGTTTTCAGACTGTGGTTCACATATTTTATTGTGGTAAAAATATATAACATAAGAATTTCCATTTTTAGCATTTTTAAACATACAATTGCATGGAATTAATTGTATTCACAATGCTGTGTAACCTCTACTTCCAAAGTTTTTTGCCATTCTAACATAAACTCTGCACCCAGTTGTTTAAATAACTTATTATTCCCTCCCTCTTTTTCTTGTAACCTCTAATCTACTTCTGTCTCTGAAAATTCTTTTCTGTACAATCTAGTTCACTTTTGGAGAAGGACGTTGATAGAGTTGCACCTGCAGTGAATGTCAGGTGAGTAGATGCTGTCAGGGTTCAACCCCCATTCCCTGGGATCCTCTCATCAGCTCCTTTCACACCAGCCTGTGGCCAATGGTCAACACAGCTAGAACCTACTTTGCCAAATGCATGGTGGCAGAAATGACATGGAGTTAAGCCCCATCAGGTACTCCCTTAATGGAAACACATGGGGTATATTGTCTCTTTCACCCCATAGCTGGGATTGTTCTAAAGTATGAGTCATACCATTTTCCAGAATTTCCCCATATGATTGAAATCTTTGCTCATTCACTGTGACAGCTGATTTAATGCAAGATTTATTGGATGTATTTTCTTCCCTGTACCCACTTCTCCTCTCTTCCATCTGTGCTTTTTGCTCCTTTCAATTGAGTGTTAGCACATAAATCCTTGGCTCGGTGTCTGTTCTGTGAAACCCTCAACTAGCACAGGTGATGAAGACTGTGAGGGGTATCAAGACCATATCGTAAAAGGAATCAAGGACTTTCTAGGGTGGAAAAAATAACTTATTATGGAAGCATGTAAGGTCTTCAAATTATTTACTAATTTGTTAGTGAGGCTAATTCAGTAAATGGCTTCAATTCACTTTGATTCCATTGAATTAAATTCACTGTCCACCGTGTATTTTTGGTACACTGTGTACAAATTGAAGAAGGGGCCAGAGAGGCAAAAATGACTGTGATACGGTTTGGTAAGAGTAATAACACTGGTATATAGTAGATACTCTTGAAAACAAATGAAAACATGTTCAACACACTTCGGGTAATTCCAGGCAAATTTTTTGTTTATTTTTAACAGTTCTAGTGACATGTAAATTTATGCATTATGAAACCACCCATTAAAAGTATAAATTCAGTTATTTTAGTAAATTTATAGAGTTATGTGACCACCACCACCATCCAGTTCTTTTGATGTGAGGTGTGGTTTTTTTGGGAATATATAATTTTTCAGATCGACTATGCATATTCACAGGGCACAGAGCTGACCAGCGGCACCTGTGCCCAACAATCCAGTTTTAGAATATCTCTGTTATCCACAAAATTTCCCTTGTTCTCACTTGCAGTTAATAGCCACTCTCCAGCCCTAGGCACTGACTTATCTGCTTTCTATTTCTATAAATGTGCCTTTTCTTGATATCATACAGTCATACGATGTGTGGAATCATACAATAGTGGTCTTTTGTATCTCGCCTTTTTCACTTAGCATAATATTTTTGAGGAGCACCATGTAGACACATGAATCAGTATTTTCTTCCTTTTAATTGCCAAATATTATATTGTAGAGATATACTGCATTTTGCTTTTTCATTAACCAGTCAAGGAACATTTGGATAACTCCAGTGTGGGATTGTCCTAAATACCTCTGCTATGAATATAATCTTTGTGTTGACAGGTGTTTTCATTTGTCTTAGGTTAATAACCCAGAGTGCAATAGTTTTGTCTTATCATTAATTTTTGTTTAATTTTTAAGATTCTGCCAGACCATTTTTCAAAGTGGCTACATCGTTTTACATTCCCACCAGCAATGCCTGAAAGTTTCGGTTTTTCGTATCTTCACCACACTTGGGATTCTTAAACTTCTAATAGGATGAGATACTTGAGGGTCGAATGACAAATACTGAGTAGAAATTTAACTGGAGAATAGAGTTGGGTGGCATAAAATAGACCTTCAAGAGTGGGGTATATCCAGAAGATAGATGAAACTTGCAGCTGAGTTGTTAGAAATAACGCTGGAAGGGCCGAACCCGTGGCTCACTCGGGAAAGTGTGGCGCTGGGAGCGCCGAGGCCGCAGGTTCGGATCCTATATAGGGATGGCCGGTGCACTCACTGGCTGAGCACAGTGCGGGTGACACCAAGCCAAGGGTTCCAATCCCCTTATCGGTCACAAAAAAAGAAAAAGAAAATAAAAGAAATAATGCTGGAAGAGTAGATAGAGGACAGACCATTGATAGTCTAATTTGACATACTAAGAATTTCATAAGCATTTGAGAGCCAGAGCCATGCTATAATCATAGGTATAATATGAGAATTTTAGGAATTCTACAACTGGGAAAAATTAGAGGCAGAGAGAACAGTTAGGGTGCTGTTGAAGTAGTCAAGTGGAGGCAGGGTGGTGACCTGACCTAATCTAATGCCAATGATATGGGCAAAATTTGGAAGAGAGATGTATTAGTTTCCTACTGGTGCTGCAATGCGTATCATGTTCTGATCATGTGAGGCTTTCTCTGCTGTTGAAAGACTTTAGCTCTGACTTATGTAGGGGGTTATTGCAGGGTTTTGAGAAGACACATGACATGATCTGATGTAGGAGTTTAAAAGATTACACAAGGGCTGGCTGGTTACCTCAGTTGGTTAGAGCACGATGTTATAATGCCAAGGCCAGGAGTTCAGACAGATTCTCATACTAGCCAGCAGGCAAAACTGAACAAAACAAAATTAAAAGATTGTTCTGTCTAATGGGATGAGAATGAATTGCAGAAAGTCAGCTGCCTGGAACTGATTGCATCAATCCAAGTGAATATGCTTAGCCCAGACCAGAGTAGAAATAGTAGAGAAAGAATTGAGAAGTGGCCAGTTTGTACTATTTTCAAGATAAAACCAACAGAATAGGTTATCAGGTAGGATATGGGTGTGAAAAGAGAGAAGAACCCAGGGTGACCCCAGAGTTTAGGGCCTGAAGCTCTGGAAAAAGGGAATTGCATCCACTGAGACAGGGAGGGCTGTGGGTGAAGCCAATTTGGAAAGAAAGGGGACATCAGAAGTTCAGGGTTTAAAACATCAAAATTGAGACATCCTTTTTGGTGGGGTGTGTGCAGGGGGGCAACTGGCCAGTATGGGGACCTAAACCTGTGACCTTGGTGTTATAAGGCTGTACTCTAACCAACTGAGCTCACCAGCCAGCTGGATAAAATTGAGATACTCTAAATGGACAAATATCCTATTTGTCACTGGAGTACTCATATTCATATGGACAGAAGGCAGGATAGTGGTTACCAAGAGCTGGGGGAGGTGGGAATGGTGGAGTCATTGTTTAATGGGTGCAAAGCTTCAGTTTGGGATGATGAAAAATTTCTGGAGATGGGTGGTGGTGACGGTTGCACACAATATGAATGTGCTTACTGTCAATGACTGCACATGCAAAAATTGTTAAAGTGGTAAATTTTATGCTTGTTTACCACAATGAAACAATCTGAGATGTTTGTTTCACATCCCAGTGGACTCTGAAATTTGAGAGAGTGGTCTCCACTAAAGATGAGAAGTGGGAGGAGAGGGGCATAGACATATAGGCAGTACTTGAAGCTGGTTGATTTCACCAAAAGACTGAGTGAATATGGTGAAGCACCAAAAATAGAGAATTGGGCTGTTCAGAAAGAAGAGGAAGAACCTGCAAAGAAGACTGAGTAGGAGAAACCAGTGAGGTAGCAGAAAACTAGGGGACCTTGCATTCTTTATCACTCAAAGATGGGGGTGAACAGAGAAGCAGTTCTCCTCAAGAGGAGATGATATCACCCCTTATGAGGGGTGTGTCCTCTCCAGATAGACCCAGAGATGTGAACTGCAAAAACAGAGATTGTCTGATCAGAGGAAAATCAGATTACGTTGGACACATGCATCTCCAATGCCGTGGGAGTTGGACAGTGTTTCAGGTCTTGCTGAAAGCTTCCATGAGGATTACATACAGCAAACTTTAAGATAATTTTCCTAGTCTCCTCCAGTAACCACCATATTTCCTTCAAATGTAAGAAACAGGCACATAAGGAGAAAGACCTAGTTCTCTCTACCTTGTTTCTTCTCTCGTTTTGTACAGAATGATTATTTAAAAGCCCCCAGGTGTTCTGGATTGAGGCCTTAAGAAGACTAGTTACCTAAAATTTACTGATCAGGGGGCCTTCCTCAGTGGTATTTTGGGTAGAGGGGAGGAGAAGTAGGGGTAAGAAGAGGATCTGTTCTATTTATTTCATTTCTAGTCTCTTTCAGTCTTAGCCTTCTGGAAAACTGATATACCAGTTCAATTTATACAAGTATTTGTTGAGAAACTACTGTGTTATTGGTGCTGGGGGCATGGTTGTGAAGAAGTAAACCTTATATTCATGTCACTTATATTCCAGTCGGGGAGAAAGAAAAAAAAAGAGGTGTACCAATAAAAACATTTTGATTGTGGGATGTGTTTTTAAAAAATTAAAAAGTAGCACAAAGCAGGGACTTAAACAGATATTTGTACACCTATACTTACAGCAGTATTATTCACAATAGACAAAATGTCAAAGCATAGCAAGTGCTCACCAGTGAATGAATGGATAGACAAAATGTGGTCTATCCATGCAATGGAATATTATTCAGCCTTTGAAAAAGAAGGCAATTCTGACACCTTGAAGGTGTACCTTGAAGATACTATGCTAAGTAAAATATGCCAGTCTCAAAAGGACAAATATTGTATGCTTTCAGTCATATGAGGTGCATACAGTAGTCAAACCTATAGAGACAGAAAGTACAATGGCAGGTGCCAGGGGATCGGGAGGCAGATGCGGAGTGAGTGTTTAATGGGGACAGGGTTTCTGTTTGGGAAGATGAGAAAGTTCTGGAGATGGGTGGGGGTGATGGCTGCACAGCAGTGTGAATATGTTTCATGCCAAGTGTATAGGACTGTACACTTTAAACTGTTCAAAATGGTAAAATTTATGTTACGTATATTTAACCACAACAAAAAGTTGAAGTAGACTACTAGAACTTATTTTCTTATCTAGCTTGTAATTTTGAATTCATTAACCAACCTCTCCCTATCACCCCGAATCCCTCCTCTTCCCAGCCTATAGTAACCACAGTTCCACTCTCTACTTTTATAAGTCCAACTTCTCATTTTTGTAGTGCTAGGCATCTATAGTTAGTTAACAATTTAATGTATGTTCTCAAATGATTAGAAAAGAGGAGCTCAAATGCTCTCATCACAAAGAAATAATAAACTTTTCCAATGATTAATATGCTAATTACCCCGATTTGATCATCACACATTATATTCATGTGTATTCATGTGTTGAAATATAACCCTGTACCCATGAATATGTACAATCAAAACAAAAACTTTTTTAAGTTGAAGCTGCAGAAAATAATGGAGAAAGATTGTGAGATTTATTTCAGATATTTCCAACATTATTATAAAATAATAGTGACTGGCTAGGGTCTCCTAAAATAATAAATTTAACAAGATTCCTCAATAATCTAAATCAAGGTTTCTCAGTCTCAACAATATTGACAATTTGAACTGGTTACTTATTTGTTGTGGGGGTGTCCTGCGTATTGCAAGATGTTTACCAGCATGCATGCCTGGTCTCTACTCACTAGACACCAGCGCTGAGTAGTGACAAACAGAAATGACTCTAGACATTGCCATTTGTTCCATAGGGGGCCAAATCCGCTTAGTTGAGAGCCAGTGGAGTGGAACAATCCCATGGGTGCCAGAGGTGATGGTGTCAGCCTTCAAAGATACAGGAATAGTAGGAAAGGTAATATTGCAGGGAGAATAAAACATCAGGTTAACCTAGGAAGTCTGAGTCAGGGAGCTCAGAAAATATCCCATAGGTGCTATTATCTCAGAGGTCAAATATATTGATTTGGCCTTCACAGGTCTGCACGGATGGCAGTAAAAATCAATTAATGGTACAGATGGAAAGAGAATTTCCTGCTTAGAGGGCTGGGAGTTAAAAAGACAAAATGATTCTTGGCTGAATGCTACCCATTATCCTTTTGTTTACATTAATAAGATGCTCATCACTCTCATTGACTCTCATTACTCTCAGTGAAAGCCCCCATTGCTTTCACTGGGCTCTATAATCACGTGACATTAACCACCCTTGCAATTAAACACCTATTTGTATAATAATTTTATTAGTGATTACCTCTTTGAAAATTTCCCCTGAGCACAGATCTCATCCCTTCTCGGCTTTTCAGGGATCTGACACCATGACTGTACCTTCTTTACCCTGTATATTCCAATGTCTGTACACTGTAGTTAAATACAGTGCACACAGTGTAATTACATGCATTTCTGATACAATAAAATGCATTCCCATATCTTTCGATAAAAGTGAAACTCATGCATAGCCGCATTTTTCCCTTTGGGGATTTCTCCAAATTTTTAGAAAAATCATCTGTACTTAATGCTTCCATTTCTACACTGTTCACTCTCTCCTCAGCCTAAGTTACATCTGAGGTCTGCAGTGACCTTATGTACCCCCCAAATTATAACAGACATTTCCATTCTTCTAAGTACTTGATTTTTTATTAGCAAAATCACTAATGACTGTATTCTCTTCCTAGAAATAGGGAGCTTTCTCATGCATTTCATTTTTGTTACATTGGGATTCTGAGGGTCAAGTCTATTGGGGGTCCTTGACACATCTGTAAGGGAGAAACTCCTACCTTTGAAATTAAACCCTGTGTAGGAAAGATGACAATTAAGGAAGTACCTTAAGGAGCCTTGGGAGACTTTTTTTTTTTTTTTAAGGTAAAGGAACTTTTTTAACCTCTAGGAGAATAATGTTGTTGCCTGTATGACTGCAAATGCTTGAACATACCAGGTAAAGAAGGAATAGTTGGAGGAAATAAATTCAGCTTTCACACCTGGGAGACAGGAGTGGCAGAAAGTTTCTATCTATTATTCTCTTTCTACCCTAAGGGATGGTAATTGTTTAAAGAGTACAGTGAAAATAGAACAATTTATTTAATGAGGTGCTCTGAGAATTCAGTGCCAAAGGTCCTGAAAAGTTGAAATGAGCTCCCAGTGTTTCTAAGGCAGAGGATTTGGGTCTCCTGGAGATACAGGAGAACCCAGGACAACCATGGGTTTCCATGATGCCATCTGAAAGAGAGGGGCATCCCATGAGGGCTGGGAGTGGGGTGAGGCACAGTGGAGGGAAAACTTTCATTAGACTCAAGTACTATGAACACAAACAAGACCAATGGTTCTCAAAGTGCTGTCTCCAGATTAGCAGGACCAGCATCACTTGGGAGCTTGTTAGCCATGCACATTCTTGGCCTCTATCCCAGATCTACTAAGTCAGAAGCTCTAGGGGTCAGGTCCAGCCTTTTGTGTTCAATAAGCCCTCCAGGTGAATCTTATACATGGCTAAAACTTGAGAACTGCCCTATGGGATTGGTTGAAATAGATGACAAAGGACCCACCCAGGGCTGCATCTTCAGAGATTTGAAGGCTCTGCACCTCAAAAGCTTTTTAACAAATAATGATATGTTTTTTTATTATTTTTTTTATTGAAACAATTGATTATACGTATTTGTGGTGTACAGATTTGAATATCAGTACCTGTGTACAATATGCGCTGATCAGGATAATTAGTATACTCACGTTTATACATTGTTATCAACCTTTGTTACACTTTAATTTCCTTATAACTCCCCTCTCCTTCCTTCTTTCCCACCACTAATAACCACAGTTCTGTTCCCTCTTTCCAAAAGTTCAAGGTATTATTGCGATTGCTGTTTCTTTTTATCTTTTCTTTATTTATTTATTTTTATTTTTAGCTCCACTAATGAGTGAGGACATATGATATTTCTCTTCCTGTGCCTGGCTTACTTCACTTAACATAATCTTCTCTCAGTTCATCCATGTTGCTGTGAATGGCAGAATGTCATCCTTTTTTATGGCTGAGTAGTTTTATGTTATGTGGTATATACACTCAAATAATTCATAATGCTTCATAATGCTTACATCTCCTACCTTTTTTTACATTTTATGTATTTCTTTGAATGGTTCTTGGCAACCATCCTCTGCATGCTCATTAATTGTCATTTCTTAATGCTTCCATGTTCAATTGAATGTTATCTCACATTTAAAAATCAGTAATATTTATCCATTTAAAGATATAGCTTCATTTCTCCAGTTTGAGTGTCTGCATCTCTCCCCCTGACACATACACACATATTCATACACCACCATGTGCAGATAGCTCTTAAAAATGATCTAATATATCTAAACATCAAGCTGTACACAGTAAATATATACAATTTTTATTTGACAACTTAAAAAATTAATAATTTAGAAAAAATAATCTATTGTCAAGATTGTGCACTGTAACCCTAAAATACAGAATTATGCTAAATCATTTTTCTAAAGTTAGAAGTACCAAATGAATAAGAAAGCAGAAATGTAGAAAAAATAAAGGCACCATAAAATTTTTTTTTTTAATTATCAAATACATTTTTATTTCTATTGAACTTGCTTAGATACATTTCAATGATGCATTAGTGGAACTAGATTTCCTAAAGTTGAAGCACATTTAAATCCCTGGGGTAAGCAGTATCAGCTATGGTATACTGTTCTTTCAATTACTGACCAGGATAGCCTTAACATTTCCCTTAGCTTGACTAAACTTCAGACAAGTTTTTTTCCTGACTGTAGGTCCCTGGCCTCCCTTTTCTTAGGGCATTTATTTAGAAAACTTGCAAATGTAAATTATTTCTCTACCTTTGAAATATGTGTAAATCTTCTATATACCAGTTGCCAACCTGACAACCCCTAAAATGCCTTTATCAATAATCTGGAAATCATTTCTTTGAAAGGTACATCAAAGGAGACAGGATTCCTCTCTCCCAGTCTCTGTGGAAAAGAACAAGCCATACTTGAAGAGGCACCAATGTGCTCAATGTGCTAGACACATCCCATTGATTTATGTCCCCCACTAATATGTCCCAGTACTTATCCACTAGTTCACCCCAACACTTAAAAACCCTGCTGCCTAACATTTGTTCTAGCAGAATTTAGTTCGGTATCTCTCTTCAATTGTCATAGTCCTCAATAAAATATTCTTATCTGTTTGATTTTGGTGAAATTTTTACTTTGACAATACAGACAAATATATTTAATATTCTATGTCATATATTGCCATTCGATTTAATCATGATTTTAGTTTGTCAGTTGCTTTCTTTTGTATTTTACTTGGTAGCTTCAAGCCTCAAGTTTCATTTGCTATTTGGTACATATTTATTGAGCACCTACTGTGTATGATCATGAGAAGCAACCATTGGTTCTGTCCTAAACAGTCCTGCCTAGCAGCTTTGCCAACAGTCTCAGAAGCAGCTTTACTGGCCCCCTCATGGCAGGCCTGCCTAGTCGGCCCTGCCTACCACCCAAAAGCAGCTGGATGGGTCAGTTCACTCCAGGCCTCTCTAGTGGCCCCCACCCACCAGACAGAGGCAGCTAGACAGGTCACTTTACTGCAGCCCTGCCTACTTGCCCCACCAACCACCCAGAAGTATCTGGATGAGCCACTTCACTGCAGCCCCGCCTAGTGGCCTTAACCACTTCCTGAGAAACAGCTCAGCAGCTACACCCTTGGAAGTCAAGCTCCTGAACCACAGAGGGAAGCATGACCTCACATCAAGCCCCAAGAAGTGGAACAACAGAAAGGCCACTGGCAGACCCACACTCAGCAGGCCAAGCCAAAGTGCACCCATGCCCCTGGCTCAGAGAAATAGCTTGGCTGTCACAACTGTAGAAGACCCATCATTGAGTCTTTGAGCCATTGCATTCTCACGCATCTGAGTGAGAAACAGCTTGGCTAATGTGATGCTGTCAGACCCACCCCTTGTCAGAAAAGCAGAAAGGTGACCCTGCCACTGTCAAACCAGTCCCAGAGACCTTAATATGCCATACACCCACACCCCCAGGCTGAGAATCAACACAGCAACTGCATCCCCAGTGATCCAGCTCCTGAGATGACTGACCCACAGGGTACATGTGTATACCCCCAGCCCGTGAACGACACAGCAATACTTCCCCTAGCAAAGCTGTGACACCACTGTCATAAACCTCCAAAACATAGGTTGCTGAATCACTCACAGACATAGCAAAAGTGGATTATGGCTGAATAAACTACACAGAGTCTACACTACTGCATCCATCTGGAACAAAGCCATTACACACTACCAAATTGACATCCCAGACACACTTGCAGATGAAAGTCTTTCCCCATGCAAGTCACTCTACAAAACTCAAAAAGGTGACTGTTCCCCCAGATGTACAGATATCAATGCAGAGAAACAAGAAACATGAAAAAACAAGGTAGCATAACACCACCAAAATAATAATAATAATAATGCTCCAGTTACTTATCCCAAAGAAACAGAAATTGCCAACTTGCCAGAAAAAGAATTCAAATTAATGATCTTAAAGATCAGCTAGTTGGGTCACTCCACTGCAGGACTGCCTAGCAGTCCCTGCCCACTGCCCAGAGGCAGAGAGAGAGGACAAATGGTATCTAAGGTTCTGTAGTAATATAGGGACACTACAGTTAACGACAAAGTACTGTGTGTCTTTGAATAGCTAGTCAAGATGATGTTGAATGTTCCTAAAACAAATGTTTCAGGTGATAGGTAGACTAAACACCCTGATATGATCATTGCACACAGTATGAATGTACTGGGTTATCATATTGTACGTCATAAATATACACAATTGTCATGGGTCCATTAAGATAAATAAATTTAAAAGAGAGAAATAGAGAGTGAAATAGTGGTTACTAGAGGCAGGGACAGGGGGCTGAGGAGAGGCTGGTAGACTGGCACAAAGTCACTAAGTTAGAAAGGAAGAGTAAGTTCTGGTGCCCTATGGTGACAATAGTCAAAAATATTGTATTGTGTATTTCAAGATAACCAGAAAAGAGTATCCTGAATGTTATAACCACAAAGAAATGATAAATGTTTAGGTGATAGACATACTAACTACGCTGATTAGATCATTATACAGTATATGCATGCACTGAAACAACATGTTGTACCCCATCAACGTGTACAATAAAGAAAAACATAAGATTTTTTTAAAAATAAATTACCAACTTTATTTTATCTCTTTCACCTTTTTTCTGTGTATATATGTGTATGGTCAGGAAAATACTTATATCCTGAAATTTTGTATTATTTATATTCTCCATGATAGGTAAGAGTGTGTTGCTCACTTTTTATGGCCAAAAAGGAGAATAATCATGAAATAATATTCTTACTGATTTTATATGTAGAAGTAGCATCTATTGTCCATTTTATTTTTAACCTCTAATTATTAGGAAGTCTGAACATTTTCCTTATGTTTTCTGATCATTTATATCTCCTCTATAAAGTAGAAGTTTATAAACTTTGCCCATTTTGATACTGATGTTTTCAATATCAGCTATTAAGGACCATAACACATTTATTGACATAGAAATGCAAACCATTATTTTCCAGTCTCAAACTTGCCTTTTTATTATTGATACTTTGACAGAGTCATTTTATATAGTTGTAGTCTAATTTGTCTATCTTCTTCCTAGTAATTAATTCTATGGATTGTGGTGTTAAGAGTATACTTCCACTTTTAACACTTGGATTTGATCCAAACCATTTATATTCTTTCTTCTGTTGGCTTATCTTTTTAGTCCACTTGTTTTTACCAAATCCTGAATTGAATCAACATAATTCTTGTAGAAGATTTTTAAAACTTTGCCATTTGTAATTTTAACTGTATAAAAGTGCTGCATTGACCGCTATTCACAATAGCCAAGATAATGAATCAACCTAGGTGTCCATCAGTAGTTGAATGGATAAAGAAAATGTGGTACCTATAAACAATGGAATACTACTCAGCCATAAAAAAGAATAAAATCCTGTCATTTGCAGCAATATGCATGAGCCTGGAAGATATTATGCTAAGTGAAATAAGTCAAACAGAGAAAGTTAAATACTGCATGTTCTCACTCATATGTGGGAGCTAAAAAATAGTTGAACTTTTAGAAATAGAGAGTAGAGCTGTGGCAAATAGAGGCTGGGAAGAGGAGAAGGAGATATTGAGAGTTTGGCTAATGGACACAAAACTACAGCTACATAGGAAGACTAAGTTCTAGTGGTGTAGTCATGCTGGGTATCTATAACTAACAATAATTTAGTGTATGTCCTCAACTGGCTAGAAGAGAGCTCAAATGTCCTCATCTCAAAGAAACGATAAATTTCTGCAATGATGAATATGCTTATTATCCTGTTTGACCATGACATACTGCACACATGCATTAAAATATAAGGCTGTACCCCATAAATATGTACAACTAATATGTTTCAATTAAAAAATAAATAGACTCCTTTTAAAAATGTGTTCCATTTAGATCAAAGGAGTTAATAAATATGCTGTCCTTAGTAATAGCCAAAGTTCTATTTATTGGTGACTGCACTGATTTAAGAGGGATATTGACAAATTAGAGCACCGTAAGACAGGGCTACTGGGATGATGATAATAGTAATAATAGTTAATACTATAGGAACCACACTAATAACAACACATGTATTATTTTATTTATATAACAGCCATATATTTTTAGGTAGATTTTTATTATGTCCAATATAACATTATAGACTGAAGCTATAATGTAACTGAAGCCTATTTAGACCATCAGATAGGAGACTTGAGGAAGATAGAAGCAAGAACTGTGAAGGGACTGAGATTTTACTTTGCTTGCAATCAAACAAGTTAGCCTGATGCAGTGACATAAATGCTAGCAGAAGATGCAAGGCTCCTGGACTTACTCCCAACACAACAGGCAGCATCAGCTTCATGTCTGCAGCAGTTTCCCTTTCCCTCTAAGTCCCATAGGGGTGAGGCAGCACAGGCCCAGGCGGATGCTGCATATGACATGAGTTTGTCACAGTTGAGGAACTTGAAGCTTATGAAGCTACAAATTTTAAAGGAACCCCCCAAAAACCTGACCAAATTTTGCCTTGGAGGGAGACATTATCTTTATTATCTTGGGCAACACACAAGTCTTCCCTTTGCTCTGGAGGGAGGCAGTACTTTTATCTTCTAAGATTGTTCACTATACAAACATATTTGAAAGGATAGTTTGAAACAAAAGCTGTCAGAGCCTCTACTCACAGGATGTGCAGAAATGCACAAGGTATGTGAAGAATTGTCTCCCAACAGACAGCTGTGGTGGCCATCAGTCTCTCAATTTCCCCACAAAAATAGACATAGCAACTAAATAGCAAAGCAAAACTCCCCCAAATAACATTTGCAACAAAACTAGGTGACAAGTATCCTCATGATCCCTAAAATATAAGTGGGCAGGGACAAGTGACAGCAAGCCACAAGACCTGTAGGAGTAAAAAGAAGTAGGAGCAACAGTAGCCCTGAGAGGAGAACCTCACAACGTCCAATGGGCTTTCACTGGGAAGTGTGGTGAGCCAGTGTGTGAATGGCATCTGGAACTGGGAAAACTTCTGACCTCCCCAATACCCAGGGAGTGCAAGGGATCTGTGAGAGGAAGGGTGGAAGAGGCTGGTGTAGTGTAGCCCTTATTAATTCCTGAAACCAAACCATAAGGGCTTCATTCCCAGGCAACACTACACTGAAATTCTGCCATTTGCCTCAACATGAATGAGCCCAGAGGACGTTTGTTAAGTGAAACAAGCCAGACACAGAAAGACAAAAGCCACAAGATCTCACTCAGATGTGAAATCTAAAAAAAAAATGATAATAATCTCATAGAAGTAGAGAGTGTAATGGTGATTACTCTAGTAATTACTCTAGCTGGGGTAGCTGGGGAAGGAGGGGGATGTGGAGATGTTGGTGATAGAATACATAATTACAGTTTGATAGGGGGAATAAATTTTAAGAGATCTATTGCACAGCAAGTTTACTGCAGCTAATGATGATGGATTGTATTCTTGAACAATGTAGAGAAGGTAGACATTATTCACTCTTACCACAAAAATGATAACTATGTGAGGCAATGCATTCATTAATTATCTAGAGTTGACCATTCCACAATGTGTATATACTTTAAAACATCCTGTTGTATACAATAGAAACATACAATGTTATCTGTCCATTTATAAATAAATAAATAAATAAATAAATAAATAAATAAATAAATAAATAAAAACACTACACTTAGGAGAAACTGCAGGGATGGAATCAGAATTGGGCAGTATGAGGTCAACAGAAGCAAGGAAAGAGATCTATACCTGTGCTACAAATCCAATGCAGTAGCCACTAGACACATGTAACTATCAAACACTCGAGATGTGGCTAATACAAGTAGGAAAATTTTAAGTGTATTTGGAGAAACTCACATATGTTAATTTGCTTTTCCAACTATAGATTTTATTAAATCTAACTATAGACCAAGTATTTCTGATAAAAATTTAACATCCAAATTGAGACGTGTTCCAAGTGTAAAATGCCCACCAAAATCAAAGACTTATTACCCAAAAAAGAATGTAAAATATCTTATTAATAATTTTGATGCTGATTGCATGTAGAACTGTTAAGACTTGGGATATACTGGGTCCCATAAAAGATACTAGTTAAAAATAATTTCACCTGTTTCTTTTTATCCTTATAATGTGGCTACAAAAATCCTTTAAATTACATATGTGGTATGTATTATAATTCTTTGGATTGTGCTGGTCTAGAGCACAGTGGAGGAAGAAATAGAGCCCAGAAACCTAAGAAAGCAGATCACTATATGGGGGTACTTCAGAAAGTTTGTAGAAAAGTTTGTAGAAAGCCACACCAAAACAACCAAAGAGGGGCTCTGTCAAGATAGAAAAACTTTCCTGAACACTGCCTTATTCTAAAAGTTGAAGAAAATTAATTTCATATAAAAATAAGCAGCAGCAAAGTTTAAGTCAAATACCATGGAAAGCTATTGTAAGAAAAAAACAAATACGTCAAAGTATAACATTCCTACAGAAACTGAAAGCATACCCCCCCAAAAAAGGTACCCACAAACCTGACTGAAGCTAGAATCTATTATTTCAATGCACCTTAAGGATTGAGGGGGTCAGCGTGCACACTTTACACTAATTGGAGTCTATAGCCACTGCTGGCAACCCCACTTTCTTTGGTGAGGTACCCTTGCAATTTTTGCAGCCACAGGGAGGTAGTCGAGGACTCACATGCTTTTCTTGGGCACAGACATATGTCTGCAGCACCAGTGAGCCTTCCCAGGGTTTCCCACCCCAGCAAGGGGGCTTGGGAGGGATCCAGCATATCTTCTAGGGACACAACAGCTCACCTACACACCAAGCAACCTCTCGTGGGACAGCCCAACTTAACTGAGGAAATCCAGAGTGTCCCAGTAATGCTCTTAGGGACACAGGGATCTGTTCACAACTATAGCAGCCTAGCCCAGCATGGCCACTCCAGCTGAACAGCTTCAGAGAGCCCTAATATCCCTCTTGGGGTTGAAGGGTCTCACACAAAACATTTAACACCTCAACACCTCACCTAGAGTGCCCTATTTCAACAGTGGTGCTGTAGACCATTCCAGTGTACGTCCTGAGAGCACAGGGCCCCACATACAATCCCAGGGACCCCAGTCAGTGTCACCCACTTCAACAGCAAAGCTACAGAGTACCCCAATGTCTCCCCAGGGGTACAGTGCTCTGCCCAGAGCTGCTGTGACACCACTGGATCACCCACTCTAACTGAGGGGCTCCTGAGCACCCGATTACCTCCCTCAAGCCTGAAGTCCTAATCCCAACTCACAGAAACCCCAGCCATGGTCATCCATTCAAACTGAAGACCTTCAAATCACTAAAGCACTTCAGTGAACCTATCAGGGTCATGGGATACTAGCTAGGGAGCCAGCCAGTCTGCTCAGGCTCACCCATATTAGCCAAGGAGTGACAAGTCATCCAGGTGTTTCCCCAAGGGTTTGAAATCTCACCAATGACCTTAATGACCCAGTGTCACACACATCAGCAGGGAACCACTAAGTATCCCAGTACCTAGGCCATGGAAGCACTCACAGATAACTCTGACATTGGATATAGCTGAGTAACCAAAAAACAATAATCACCAACATGGATACATGAGAAAAAACAAAACCCACTGGTAGAACAGATATGCAAATAAGGAAAAGAAAGAAACTATATCTTACTGCTTCAGAAAACCAACAACACTGAAGGCAAAGAATAGAAAGGACAGAAAGGAACAAAAGATGTTTAAAACAACCATTCAAAAATCACTAAAATGCCAGGAGTAAGACAATACCTTTCACTAATAACCCTAAATGTAAATATATTGAATTCTCCACCCAAAAGACACAGACGCATTGAATGGATTAAAAAACTACACTCATCCTGATACCAAAACCAGGTAAAGATATAACCAAAAAAGAAAACTACAGGCCGATATCCTTGATGAATATAGATGCAAAAATCCTCACTAAAATACTAGCAAACAGAATACAGCAACACATATGAAAAATTATTCATCACGATCAAGTGGGATTCATCCCAGGGATGCAAGGTTGGTTCAACATACGCAAATCAATAAATGTGATACACCATATTAATAAACTCAAACACAAGGACCATATGATCATCTCTATAGATGCTGAAAAAGCATTTGATAAAGTTCAGCACTCATTCATGACAAAGACCCTCTATGAGTTAGGTATAGAGGGAAAGTATCTCAACATAATTAAAGCCATATATGCAAAACCCACTGCCAATATCATCCTGAATGGGGAAAAGCTGAAAGCTTTTCCTTTAAGAACAGGCACTAGACAAGGATGCCCACTCTCACCACTCCTATTCAACATAGTGTTGGAAGTACTAGCCAGAGCAATCAGAGAAGAGAAGGAAATAAAGGGCATCCAGATTGGAAAAGATGAAGTCAAACTGTCCCTGCTTGCAGATGACATGATCCTATATATCAAACAGCCTAAAACCTCTACAAAAAAACTATTGGAATTGATAAATGATTTCAGCACAGTAGCAGGATACAAAATCAACACACAAAAATCAGTAGCATTTCTTTTCTCCAATAGTGAACATGCAGAACGAGAAATCAAGAAAGCCTGCCCATTTACAATAGCCACCAAAAAAATAAAATACTTAGGAATTGAGTTAACCAAGGAGGTGAAAAATCTCTATAATGAGAACTACAAACCACTGCTGAGAGAAATTAGAGAGGATACAAGAAGATGGAAAGATATTCCATGCTCTTGGATTGGAAGAATCAACATAGTGAAAATGTCCATACTACCCAAAGTGATATACAAATTCAATGCAATCCCCATCAAAATTCCAAAGACATTTTTCTCAGAAATGGAAAAAACTATTCAGACATTTATATGGAACAATAAAAGACCACGAATAGCCAAAGCAATGCTCAGCAAAAAAATAAAGCTGGAGGCATAACACTACCTGACTTTAAGCTATACTACAAAGCTATAATAACCAAAACAGTATGGTACTGGCATAAAAACAGACACACTGACCAATGGAATAGAATAGAGAATCCAGAAATCAACCCACACACTTACTGCCATCTGATCTTTGACAAAGGCACCAAGCCTATTCACTGGGGAAGGGACTGCCTCTTCAGCAAGTGGTGCTGGGATAACTGGATATCGATATGCAGGAGAATGAAACTAGATCCATACCTCTCACCGTATACTAAAATCAACTCAAAATGGATTAAGGATTTAAATATACACCCTGAGACAATAAAACTTCTTAAAGAAAACATAGGAGAAACACTTCAGGAAATAGGACTGGGCACAGACTTCATGAATACGACCCCAAAAGCACGGGCAACCAAAGGAAAAATAAACAAATGGGATTATATCAAACTAAAAAGCTTCTGCACAGCAAAGGAAACAATTAAAAGAGTTAAAAGACAACCAACAGAGTGGGAGAAAATATTTGCAAAATATACATCTGACAAAGGATTAATATCCAGAATATATAAGGAACTCAAACAACTTTACAAGAAGAAAACAAGCAACCCAATTAAAAAATGGGCAAAAGAGCTAAGTAGGCATTTCTCTAAGGAAGATATCCAAATGGCCAACAGACATATGAAAAAATGCTCAACATCACTCAGCATCCGGGAAATGCAAATCAAAACCACATTGAGATACCATCTAACCCCAGTTAGGATGGCTAAAATCCAAAAGACTATGAACGATAAATGCTGGCGAGGCTGCGGAGAAAAGGGAACTCTCATACATTGTTGGTGGGACTGCAAAATGGTGCAGCCTCTATGGAAAATGGTATGGAGGTTCCTTAAACAATTGCAAATAGATCTACCATACGACCCAGCCATCCCACTGTTGGGAATATACCCAGAGGAATGGAAATCATCAAGTCGAAGGTATACCTGTTCCCCAATGTTCATCGCAGCACTCTTTACAATAGCCAAGAGTTGGAACCAGCCCAAATGCCCATCATCAGATGAGTGGATACGGAAAATGTGGTACATCTACACAATGGAATACTACTCAGCTATAAAAACGAATGAAATACTGCCATTTGCAACAACATGGATGGGCCTTGAGAGAATTATATTAAGTGAAACAAGTCAGGCACAGAAAGAGAAATACCACATGTTCTCACTTATTGGAGGGAGCTAAAAATTAATATATAAATTCACACACACACATACACACACACACACACAAACCGGGGGGGGGGGGGAAGAAGATATAACAACCACAATTATTTGAAGTTGATACAACAAGCAAACAGAAAGGACATTGTTGGGGGGGGAGGGGGGGAGGGAGAAGGGAGGGAGGTTTTGGTGATGGGGAGCAATAATCAGCTACAATGTATATCGACAAAATAAAATTTAAAAAATAAATAAATAAAAAATAAAATAAAAAATAAAAATAAAATAAAATAAAATAAAAAACTACACTCAACTATATGCTGCCTACAAAAAACTCACTTCAACTGCAAAGACTTATATAGATGAATAGCGAAGGGATAGAAAAAGATATACCACGCAAATGGAAACCAAAAATGAGCAGGAGTAGCTATTCTTACATAGAATAAAATAGACTTTAACTCAAAAACAAAAACAAAAATAGACAAAGAAAGGCATTATGTAATGATGAAAGGATCTATCCAGCAAGAGGATATAACAATCATAAATATATGCACTCCCAATATCAGAGCACCCAGAAATATAAAGCAAACACTATTAGACCTAAACAGCAACAAAAGACCCCAAATAGCCAAAGCATCCTGAGCAAAAAAAAAAAGCCAGAGGCATTACACTTCCTTGCCTCAAGCCATATTACAAATCTACAGTAACCAAAACAGCATGGTACTGGCATAAAAACAGATACTTAGACCAAAGGAACAGAATAAAGTACCCATAAATTAATACACATATTTACACCCAACTGGTCTTCAACAAGGGATGGTCAACATTATGAAATGTTGACTGCAGCAAATGACAGAACGTAGGATTCCTAAGTTCTGTAATATTAAGGCTTTTATGTCCAATCCTTCACCTCAAGAAATAAAAAAGCAGAGCAAATTTAGAGCCCATCCAGTGTCCATTTATGTTCTTTCTCTTCCTATATTGTCTAGATGATATGTCTCCAACATGGACCCAGGAAATCAAACAAGTGTTTCAGAATTTTTACTCCTGGGATTTTCCCAAGACTCAGAGCATCAGCTAATGCTATTTGGGCTGTTCCTGTCCATGTTCGTGGTCACTGTGCTGGGGAACCTGCTCATCATCCTGGCCATCAGCTCTGACTCCCACCTCCACACCCCCATGTACTTCTTCCTCTCCAACCTGTCCTTTGTTGACATCTGCTTCACCTCCACCACTGTCCCAAAGATGCTGGTGAACATCCAGACACAGGGCAAATCCATCCCCTATGCAGGCTGCATTGCCCAGATGCATTTTCTCATGGTGTTTGGAGGCATGGACATATTTCTCCTCAGATGCATTTTCTCATGGTGTTTGGAGGCATGGACATATTTCTCCTCAATGTGATGGCCTAGGACCAGTTTGTAGCAATCTGCCACCCCCTGCACTACCTGGTCATCATGAACCCTCGCCTTTGATGCGCACTAGTTTTTGTGTCCTGGTTCCTCAGCATGTCACACGCCCTGATCCACAGCCTGTTGGAGCTGCGGCTGTCCTTCTGCTCCAACTGGGGAATTGAACACTTTTACTGTGAACTTGCTCAGGTCCTCACTCTTGCCTGCTCAGACACACTCATCAATCACATCCTGCTATATGTGGTGATGGGTCTTCTTGGCTTTGTGCCCTTCTCAGGGATCATTTTCTCCTATAGCTGAATTGTCTCTTCCATCCTGAGGATCCCATCCACTAACGGCAAGTATAGAGCCTTTTCTACCTGTGGGTCTCACCTGTCTGTGGTTTTGTTGTTCTATGGGACAGGCCTTGGTGTGTATCTCAGTTCTGATGAATCCTCCTCTTCCTGGAAGGAAATGGTGGCCTCAGTGATGTATGCAGTGGTCACTCCCATGCTGAACCCCTTCATCTACAGCTTGAGGAACAGTGACATTAAGAAGGCCCTACAAAGACTTCTTGGGAGAAAGCTCTATGTTCACTGATGGGAACACTGGTCCTAGATTTTTTGAGATAGCGGAAAGACAAGCAGTGGGCTAAAGAAATCACATCAAAGTTTGCTTCTCACCCATTCTATTTCTTTATTTATTAATTGGTTATAGATATTCATGGGGTACAAAGCTGGCCATCACCACTTGTGCCCAAGATGTGATGGCCAGATTAATACTATCAGGATGCGCATTACCACAAATTGTGATTATTCCCTGTGTCCCCCACCCAATTAATCGCTGACCTCCCTCCCCACCCCACTCTGCAACCCTAGGTGTGTTCTCTCCCTCTGCAAGTCCAACACACCACTATCATCTTTCTTTCCTTCCTTCTTTCCCTCTTAGCTCCCACTTACGTGTGAAGACATGCTGTATTTTTTTTCTCTGTGCCTGGCTTATTTCACTCAACATAATTTTCTCCACCCTATTTCTTTATCTTTGGTCAGAATGGCCTTGTGAACACTTTGTCTGAACCTCTTATGGTGATTCAGTCATCCTCGGTTCTATCCCCCCACTCCCACTCCCTCTTTCAACTCCTTATATTACCGCATTTCAGCTTGGCATTTGAGGTCCTGCAGGTCAATACAGAAAGTTCAAGTACTGACTTGGAAGCTGTTGGAAAAGACTGAGAAATAGTACATGTCATCAGTAACCATTGCTAGCACTTACCAAATTCATACATTTGGTAATGCTTATTGAGCATCTATAGAGTTCAGACTGTCCTGGGTGTCTGGGATACAGCAGTGGGGAAAAAAAGAAAGCCTCACACCCAAAGAGCTCAGATCCAGGATTGCAAAATTTATCAGATCATGTTCTCTGTCCACAGATAAAATAGACTCACAGATTCAGACTCATAATTCAGAAGAGCAAGAAATGAATGACAGAATTGCCACCCTCTGTGTATGCAATGCTGAACAGCTTCCTGTGATGTACAATATGGCAGAACCAGTGGACAATTAACAAAAATTAGCAAAGACAGCTGGCCTAAAAACATTGACCAACATCCCCACTAATGTTTTCTAGTTTTTTATTAACTCACCCTAGCATTTGAAAATTCACCCATCTTTTGTTTGTATGGAGTTGCAGTCAATTTCTCTCCCTATTGCAATCGTCTTTATTTATTTATTTTTGTAATAGATTTTTTATATAGCAATTTTAGGTATACAAAAATTGAGCAAAAAGTACAGACCATTCACATACCCCCGACTCACCCACACCCTCACGCAACAGTTTCTCCTATTATTAACATCTTGCTTCAGTGTGGTACATTTATTACAATAAGAAACAATATATTCTTAACTAAACTTTACATTAGTGTTCCCTCTTTGTGCTTTACAGTTCTATGGTTTTGCCCAATGCATAGTGTTATGTATTCACCATTACAGTATCATACAGAACAGTTTCACTGCCTTAAAAATCCTCTGTGCTGCACCTGCTCATCCATCTTTCCCTCATTCCCTCCTCCCCTGAACTCGGGTAACCACTGATCTTTTTTTTTATATACTGCCTCAAGTAGTTATCATTTCTTTGTATTGAGAACATTAAAAATACTGTCTTCTAAAATAAAATTTTTTTAAAAATACTCTTCTTCTAGCTAGTTGAAATTATACAATAAATTGTTGTTAATTATAGTCTCCCTACAGTGCCATAGAGCACTAGATCTTATTCCTCCTATCTAGCTGTAATTTTGTATCTATTATCCAACCTCTCGGTATCCTCTTGCCCCACTACCCTCCCCAGTCTCTGGTAACCACCATTCTACTCCCTACTTCTTTGTTGATCAACTTTCTTAGCTTCCACATATTAGTGAAAACATGCGGTATTTCTCTTCCTGTTCCTGGCTTACTTCACTTAACATAACATCCTCCAGGCTCTTCCATATTGCCACAAATGGCTGGATTTCATTCTTTTTATAGCTGAATAGTATTCCCTTGTGTATTTACACCACATTTTCTTTACCATTCATCTGTTGATGGACACTTGGTTGATTCCTTATCTTGGACATTGTGAATAGCACAATAGTCTCCAATAAAGTCTTCCTTGTCTACTTGATTCATCACGTGCAATTTTTATTTGACACAGTCAATGACTTTCCAGACTTCATAACCAGTTCCTACCAAACAATATTTTGTTCTGGCAATGAAATTGCCCAATATCTTCCTTGTTTAAGTGAATAATATCATATCCCACAAAGGACTTTGGACTGGAAGATGACCGAACTCAATTTGTGGGTGACCTGAATAAATTTAATTTGGAAAAGATTAGCTGAGGCATCCCAGTTGTCCCTTAGAATGCTCAGAACTTGTGAGTTCATTCAGAAGGTAGCAACAGTAGAAGAGGAATAAGGAGACTAAGTCGATGGAGAGAACATCAAGGATATTTAGATGGGGGTCATGGAAGGCATCATTAAGTGCTGTTATTTAAGTTGAAAAGCTGAATAAGAAAGGAGAGAACATTCTTGGCATGGAGAATAAAGTGTAATGCCCCAGAGGCTTAAAATAACAAGGCCTGTTCAAAGAACTACAAGAAAGCCAATAGGTTTAGACAAGTGGTTCTCAAACTTAGCATCCATCATAATCACATGGAGGGCTAGTTAAGGCACGGGTAGCTTGGTTCCAGCAGCTGAGGTTTGGATGTGGCAGGTCTGGGGTGGGGCCCAACTTTGCATCTATAATCTCTCTAGGGAGCAGTTAATAGGAGAGATAGCTGGAAAGAGGAAAGACTACATAATGAAGAGTCGTATAGACTCTGGCATAGAGTATAAAGTTTAATTTTAGGAATAGCAGAAATGATGGGAGGGTTTTAAGCAGAGATGTCATGTTTTAATTACATCTAAAAAAACAAATCTGGATGCCTGAGGAGAAACTGAATATGGAGAAATAATTTAGGAAACATTTTCATGAGTGGAAATAAAATGTTAAGATGAAATGTTTTTGAAGAATAGGAAAAAAGAATCAGATAACTGACACAGGCAAGTTTAGACAATGTTAATTGTTTTGACATTAGGAAAAAGGAAAAGAGGGTCTGAAATGACAAAATGTGGAGGGCCTCAGTGACCTGGAAGAGAGTTTATCTAACTGAAAATTTGAACAGATATATGCTTGTGAATTTTGACTGTAGAAACAAGAAGAGGATTAAATAGTGTTCCTTCCAGCATGAAATTTATCTATCTTGTCTATCTCTTTATTGTATGGGACAGACTTTGGAATGTTCCTCAGTTCTTCAGAAAACTTCCCTTCCAAAAAGTCAGAAATATGCACAGTGTTAAACACTGTGGTCATCAGATGCTCGATTTCTTCAAAATATAATGAACAGTGGAATCACGGGATCCTTGGTCAAACTTGTAATAGAGTTAGGAGAGGATGGGATAGGTGCTTATGATTGGACCACAGGCTTCAGGAATTTGAAGTATGCTGCACATGCAGATACATATGTTACCTTATTGTTTTGAACTTAACACTCTCTATGAAACATCTCCGAATTTGGATTTTCCCAATTCACTAGTACTTTTTATATGGACCCACCCACACTGCCCTAAAATTTCTATTGTGTATCTCCTCTCCGTGAATTTTTCCACCAGTGATTACAGCGCTGGGTTTGTAATTAACAAAATATTGCTGACCATCCAAAAACCCTACCTTGGAATTATCTTTAAAAATCTTACCAAATTAATTTTATTAGTATTTCAGACTCACCTAAAGAGAGGTCTTGCCTTTGTCCCAACTCCTGGGAGTTTACTTCTAAACCCGTGAAATGTCACCTCTGATAGGACTGCCTGGGTTATCCACGGCAGCCCTATCAGACCAGAGCTGGTAGTTGATCCTAATGAGATGACTCAGGATGTGGGTTGGTCAAGACTGAAATACCAACCATGTGACTATAGTGTTGGGGTCTTCAGACTATAGGATATGAGCTTGACATGTTGAGGAAATAGGAAATTGTGTTCAGTCACACAGAGAATAATTCAATCATGCCAATGCAATGGAATCTCAATAAGAGTTCTGGAAACCAAAGCTCAGATGAGTTGCCCTGGTTGGAAATACTCTTTGAGTATGGTTACACATTGTATCCAGGAGGAGGTAATGTGTCTGACTGCATGAGGAGTGGACAGCCAGAAGCTTCATGTTTGGATCTTCTCAGATTGTGCCCTGTGTATCTTCCTTTAACTGGTTCTAATTTGAATCCTTTTCCTATACCAAACTGTACTAATAAGTATAGCACTTCCCTGAGTTCTGTGAGTCATTCTAGCAAATTATCACACCTGAGAGAGTCTGTGGGGACTCCTAAATTTGTAACAAGATGTTCTGAGGTGAGGGTGGCCCTGGAGACCCCTAAACATTTGAAGTATGTCTGAGGTAAGGACAGTCTTCTGACGACTGTTCTCTCAGATTTTGCAATTTGACAAACTCTTTGTCGGAGAGAAGGACAGAGGAAAAAAACTGAGCCAAGTGGCAATCCATCAAAATCTCTGAAAACATCCAGGGAGCTCTAGAGCTGGGATGGCCCCTTGGAGTTGTCTGGAATTGGGGCAGAGGGGTCAAGACTTTATACCCCACATCAATCAGTCATTGAACGTGAGCTGCCACAGGAAGGAGGAATGACCTTGGGTAAGGTGGCCCTCTGCAGCTGAGGCTGAGCCCACAGGGACTGATTTTGGAGGGCTGAGCAGTACCTCCAACATTGGGAGCAACATGTCTCTCATTCCTGATTGGAGATTTTAAAAATTATGTTGAAATACAAATCATATAGAATATCTGAAACATCTGTAAGTGTAGAGCTCAGTGGCATTAAATAAATTCACCGTTTTGTCCAACCATCACCACTATCCATCTCCAGAACTCTTTTTATCTTGCAGAAGTGAAAATCTTTACCCATTAAACACTAATTCCCCATTCCCCCTACATCTAGACCCTGGAATCCACCCTTCTACTTTCTCTCTGTATGATTTCAATCCACCTAGGTACTTCAGAAAACTGGAATTGTACAACGTCCACTTGGTTCAGAGATCAGTGATGCTTCAAGGACAAGAGGCTGCTCTGCGGAAGAGTCTTCCCAGGGCTCTCTTCACATCCTTGTTCCTCAGGCTGTAGATGAAGGGGTTCAGCATGGGGGTGACCACAGTGTGCCTCACTGAGGTGGTTAACCTTCTCTGAGAAGAATGGGTCAAAGGAGAACTGACATAGTCCCCAAGGCTTGTCCCATAGTACAAGGAGACCATAGAGAGTTGAGACCCACAGCTGTAAAATGCTTTATACTTGCCTGCAATGGAGAACATCTTCATTAAAGAGGAGACTATATGATAGTAAGAGGAGAGGATCCCAATGACAGGAAACACCCACAGCAGTGCAGCTGCAACATACAAGAAGATGTTATTAATGAGGGTATCAGAGCAGGCCACCTTGAGAAGATGAGCCAGGTTGCAGAAGAAATGCAGAATCTCTGTACCTGTAGAGAAGGTCAGCCTCTTCATCAGTAGAATTTGAAGAAGGGAGGCCCAGCAAATGATGAACCAAGACATCAGAAACAACAAGGCACAGAGGTGGGAGGTCATGGTGACTGTACAATGCAGGGGGTGACAGATGGCCACAAAGCAGTCATACGCCATTACAGTCAGTAAGAAATTATCCACCCCAGCAAAAAACATTTAAAAATACATCTGGGCAAGGCGCCCTATGTAGGAGATGTCTTTGCTCTGTGCCTGGATGTTCACCACATCTTTGAGACTGTGGTAGAGATGAAACAGATGCCAACAAACGACAGTTTGGAGAGGAAGAAGTACATGGGGGTGTGGAGGTGGGAGTCACAGGTGATGGCCAGGATGATGAGCAGGTTCCCGAGTACCATGAACAGGTACATGGGCAGGAACAGTCCAAAAAGAAGACGCTGAAGTTCAGAATTTTCTGAGAAGCCAAAGAGGAGGAATTCTGATAGTTCTGTGTGGTTTTCTGCTTCCATGTAGCTGGTGCTTCTGCTGTCAAAGGAGGAAAAGCAACATTCAATGAACAGCCAACTAAAACCTTAGCTAGTTATCACTTCACAATGTCTCCCTTGGCTGGACATCTTTCAACCTCTATGGAGTCCTTTGAAGAACACTGATCCGGAGTTTTCAAGATGGCAGCGGCTGCGGCGGCTGGCGCGGAGTAGCTGAGGTGGAAAAGGTGGCCACTGGGCCTCAGGCAGTCGGGAAACTTGTGGACCTTCCTCTGGCCATCTCTTAAGGGAGGACTGCTGCTGCTGGCCGGTCGTGGGGGCTCAACGCCACTTTGCCCCCGGCAGGAGAGGCTGCCTCATTTACAGGCAACAGCTTTGAAGTGTGGAGCAGGAAAAGAACTGATTCTTACCTGCAAAAGCGAGTCTTGAAACAGGGAACATGGCGCCAGGGCTGCTGTGGATGCAGCCAGGATCCCGGAGGCTGGGGCCGCACTGAAGGCGGCCAGCTGCCCTATTCAGGATTCGAGGTTTCAGGCCGGCATTAAAGAAGATTCCTGGGAGCGCCCGAGCGGCGCCGCGACTGAACAGCCCGAGGGGGCAGCGCCGAGAACACGGAAGGCAACAAACCAGAGACAGAGCGAGCGCCCGACCTGGCACAGCACTGTGAGTGATCCCTGGCACAGCTCTGTTCGGGGGGTGGATGCCCACGCGGCTCCCGCCTGCACCACCAGGCCACTCACTGCCCCGGTGCTGCCTCCATTTTCCCAGGTGCGGGCAGCTCCGCCCTGCTCGGCCATCACTGAGCCCATTTGCTTGGCCTGGCGCGGGGCTTTCCGGACCCTGCGGGCCGGCCTCCTCTCCCTCTCCCTCCGCGGTTCTCTGGCAGGGCTGGGGGTGTGGGGCATCCCGACCAGTGTTGGGAGGGCTAGGAAGTACGGGCGGGCCGACTGTCACTCCACCACACCCTGGACTCCGGCCCCGGTAAACTTCCTGTTACTGGGAGGCAGATACCATCTCTGCGACCACCAGTTTGGAAAAAAGCCTAACGAATTTCTGGTTGGGAATAGTGTGGCAGGAGAGTTCCCAGGTCCGCTTGAACCTGCCGGAGAGCAGGCTGCAGGCGGGCACTAGACTCGGTTTATACCGGGGGGATACAAAGGTGAACAAGACCCGAGAAAGATCTACACAGTGCTACAAAGGCACCCAGAGAGACCGGTCGTCTGTGCCTAGCAGAAACCTGGTAGACTTCCTGGGCGAGGCGGTGCTGAGCAGGGTCTTGAAGGCCCAGCTGATAGACGAGGGGTGCAGAAGACACACCCCAGCCCAGCACAGTGTGCACAGAGGGGGGAGACGTGCGGCCAGGGAGGCGGAGACTCGACAGAAACCACACACCCGGTGGGGTCGCCACTGCACGATCTAACAGCCTGGGCCAGAGCACACGGAACGGGGAGAAGTCCTGTACAGAAAGTGAAAGCTCAACAGAGATCACACACCCTGTGGTACGTGATCCACCAGCCCAGCAGAGTACAAGCTGACCAGAAAGGTGGATCCCCGGAGAAGCCCAAGACCCGAGGCAACCACACACACAAGACACTAGAGGCCAACTGAGCAGTCACGGCGGGAGCCATACCAAATTGGCAACCACAGCAACATCCTAGTTAGTCATTAGTCTCAAACCGGTGGACTGTGAAACCCCCTGCCACAATGAATAAACACCAAAAAAAAGACACCAGAAATACAAAAAATCAAGAAAGTACACCACCAAAAGTTAATAAATCTCATACTCTAGATCCTATAGAACAAGAAGCCCTTGAAATAACTGACAAGGAATTTCGAGTGATAATTCTAAGGAAACTGAATGAGATACAGGAAAACTCAGCTAGACATCATGATGAAATGAGGAAAAGTATACAGGATCTGAAAGAGGAAATATACAAGGAAATCAATGTCCTGAAAAAAAATGTAGCAGAACTTGCTGAACTGAAGAAGTTATTCAGCGAAATAAAAAACACAACGGAGAGTTTAACCAGCAGGCTTGTCGAAGTTGAAGAGAGAACCTCTGAACTTGAAGATGGGCTGTTTGAAATAACACAAGCAGACAAAAAGAAAGAAAAAAGAATCAAGGACATGGAAGAAAATCTGAGAGAGATATCAGACAACCTCAAGCGTTCAAATATCCGAGTCATGGGTATTCCAGAAGGGGAGGAAAATGGAGATTCCATTGAAAACATATTCAACAAAATAGTGGCAGAAAACTTCCCAGGTATAGGAAAAATCACAGATCTTCAGATCCAGGAAGCTCAACGATCTCCAAACGTATTCAGCCCAAAAAGGCCTTCTCCAAGACATGTCATAGTCAAATTGGCAAAACTCAGAGACAAAGAGAGAATCTTAAAAGCTGCAAGAGAGAAGCGTCAAATCATCTATAAGGGAGCCCCAATCAGGTTAACATCAGACTTTTCATCACAAACCCTAAAAGCTAGAAAGGAATGGGATGATATTTTCAAAATACTAAAAGACAAAGATTGCCAGCCAAGAATACTCTACCCGGCAAGGCTATCCTTCCGAAATGAGGGGCAAATAGTATATTTCTCAGACAAACAAAAACTGCGGGAGTTCACTACCACAAGACCACCCTTACAAGAAATCCTCAAGGGAGTACTGGGTTTGGTTCCTGAAAAATAACTACCACTGCCATAAAAACCTAAGAAAAATCTAAACCCGCTAGTACAATAAAAATGGCATTCATGAAGAGAAAACAAGCTAACAAAAACACTATCTACAACCTAAGGAACCAACAAACAAAGAAACCAAACAGTAAATCAGAAAGCAAGGAACAAAAGACACCTAAGACAACCAAACAACCAATAAAATGCTAGGAATAAATCAACACCTTTCAATAACAACTCTTAATGTTAAAGGCTTAAATTCCCCAATTAAAAGACACAGACTGGCTGACTGGATCAAAAAGCAGGACCCAACTATATGCTGCCTACAAGAGACCCGCCTCACCCATAAAGATTCACACAGACTAAGAGTGAAAGGATGGAAAAAGATTTACCATGCAAACAGAAAAGAAAAACGAGCTGGAGTGGCTATTCTTATATCTGACAAAATAGACTTTAAACTAAAAACCATAAAAAGAGACAATGAGGGACACTACTTAATGATAAAAGGACTGATCCATCAAGAAGACATAACAATCATAAATATGTACGCACCCAATATTGGAGCAGCCAGATTTATAAAACAAACTCTATTAGACCTAAAGAAGGAAATAGACACTAATACCATAATAGCAGGGGACCTGAACACTCCACTGTCAATATTAGACAGATCATCTAGGCAAAGAATCAGTAGAGAAACACAAGATCTAAACAAGACTCTAGACCAATTGGAATTGGCAGATATCTACAGAACATTCCACCCAACAACCTCAGAATATTCATTCTTCTCATCAGCACATGGATCATTCTCCAAGATAGATCACATATTAGGTCACAAATCAAGTCTCAATAAATTCAAAAAAATTGGAATTATCCCATGTATCTTCTCAGACCACAATGGATTAAAACTAGAAATTAATAACAAACAAAACTCTGGAAACTATACAAACACATGGAAATTAAACAGCATTCTACTTAATGACATATGGGTCCAAGAAGAAATCAAGCAGGAAATCAAAAAGTTTATTGAAACTAATGAAAACAATGATACATCATACCAAAACCTGTGGGATACTGCAAAAGCAGTATTGAGGGGAAAATTTATTGCATTAAATGCTCACTTCAGAAGAATGGAAAGATGGCAAGTGAACAACCTAACACTTCACCTTAAAGAACTAGAGAAACAAGAACGATCCAATCCTAAAGTTAGCAGACGGAAAGAAATCATTAAGATCAGAGCAGAACTGAATGAAATTGAAAACCAAAAAACAATTCAAAAGATCAACGAATCAAAAAGTTGGTTTTTTGAAAAGATAAATAAAATTGACAAACCATTAGCATGGCTAACAAAAAAAAGAAGAGAGAAGACTCAAATAACAAAAATTAGAAATGAAAAAGGCGATATTACAACTGATTCATCTGAAATACAAGCAATCATTCGAGACTACTATAAACAACTATACGCCAACAAATTTGAAAATCTGGAGGAAATGGATAAATTTCTGGACACACACAAGCTCCCAAAACTGAACCGTGAAGACGTAGAAAATTTGAACAGACCAATAACAATAAAGGAGATTGAAGCTGTTATCAGAAGGCTCCCAACAAAGAAAAGCCCAGGACCAGATGGATTCACAGCAGAATTTTACCAAACATTCAAAGAGGAATTGACACCGATTCTTTACAAACTATTCCAAAAGATTGAAACGGACGCAAATCTCCCAAACTCATTCTATGAAGCAAACATCATCCTGATACCAAAACCAGGTAAAGATATAACCAAAAAAGAAAACTACAGGCCGATATCCTTGATGAATATAGATGCAAAAATCCTCACTAAAATACTAGCAAACAGAATACAGCAACACATACGAAAAATTATTCATCACGATCAAGTGGGATTCATCCCAGGGATGCAAGGTTGGTTCAACATACGCAAATCAATAAATGTGATACACCATATTAATAAACTCAAACACAAGGACCATATGATCATCTCTATAGATGCTGAAAAAGCATTTGATAAAGTTCAGCACTCATTCATGACAAAGACCCTCTATAAGTTAGGTATAGAGGGAAAGTATCTCAACATAATTAAAGCCATATATGCCAAACCCACTGCCAATATCATCCTGAATGGGGAAAAGCTGAAAGCTTTTCCTTTAAGAACAGGCACTAGACAAGGATGCCCACTCTCACCACTCCTATTCAACATAGTGTTGGAAGTACTAGCCAGAGCAATCAGAGAAGAGAAGGAAATAAAGGGCATCCAGATTGGAAAAGATGAAGTCAAACTGTCCCTGTTTGCAGATGACATGATCCTATATATCGAACAGCCTAAAACCCCTACAAAAAAACTGTTGGAATTGATAAATGATTTCAGCACAGTAGCAGGATACAAAATCAACACACAAAAATCAGTAGCATTTCTTTTCTCCAATAGTGAACATGCAGAAGGAGAAATCAAGAAAGCCTGCCCATTTACAATAGCCACCAAAAAAATAAAATACTTAGGAATTGAGTTAAGCAAGGAGGTGAAAAATCTCTATAATGAGAACTACAAACCACTGCTGAGAGAAATTAGAGAGGATACAAGAAGATGGAAAGATATCCCATGCTCTTGGATTGGAAGAATCAACATAGTGAAAATGTCCATACTACCCAAAGTGATATACAAATTCAATGCAATCCCCATCAAAATTCCAAAGACATTTTTCTCAGAAATGGAAAAAACTATTCAGACATTTATATGGAACAATAAAAGACCACGAATAGCCAAAGCAATGCTCAGCAAAAAAAATAAAGCTGGAGGCATAACACTACCTGACTTTAAGCTATACTACAAAGCTATAATAACCAAAACAGTATGGTACTGGCATAAAAACAGACACACTGACCAATGGAATAGAATAGAGAATCCAGAAATCAACCCTCACACTTACTGCCATCTGATCTTTGACAAAGGCACCAAGCCTATTCACTGGGGAAGGGACTGCCTCTTCAGCAAGTGGTGCTGGGATAACTGGAAATCGTTATGCAGGAGAATGAAACTAGATCCATACCTCTCACCATATACTAAAATCAACTCAAAATGGATTAAGGATTTAAATATACACCCTGAGACAATAAAACTTCTTAAAGAAAACATAGGGGAAACACTTCAGGAAATAGGACTGGGCACAGACTTCATGAATACGACCCCAAAAGCACGGGCAACCAAAGGAAAAATAAACAAATGGGATTATATCAAACTAAAAAGCTTCTGCACAGCAAAAGAAACAATTAAAAGAGTTAAAAGACAACCAACAGAGTGGGAGAAAATATTTGCAAAATATACATCTGACAAAGGATTAATATCCAGAATATATAAGGAACTCAAACAACTTTACAAGAAGAAAACAAGCAACCCAATTAAAAAATGGGCAAAAGAGCTAAGTAGGCATTTCTCTAAGGAAGATATCCAAATGGCCAACAGACATATGAAAAAATGCTCCACATCACTCAGCATCCGGGAAATGCAAATCAAAACCACATTCAGATACCATCTAACCCCAGTTAGGATGGCTAAAATCCAAAAGACTATGAACGATAAATGCTGGCGAGGCTGCGGAGAAAAAGGAACTCTCATACATTGTTGGTGGGACTGCAAAATGGTGCAGCCTCTATGGAAAATGGTATGGAGGTTCCTTAAACAATTGCAAATAGATCTACCATACGACCCAGCCATCCCATTGTTGGGAATATACCCAGAGGAATGGAAATCATCAAGTCGAAGGTATACCTGTTCCCCAATGTTCATCGCAGCACTCTTTACAATAGCCAAGAGTTGGAACCAGCCCAAATGCTCATCATCAGATGAGTGGTTACGGAAAATGTGGTACATCTACACAATGGAATACTACTCAGCTATAAAAACGAATGAAATACTGCCATTTGCAACAACATGGATGGACCTCGAGAGAATTATATTAAGTGAAACAAGTCAGGCACAGAAAGAGAAATACCACATGTTCTCACTTATTGGTGGGAGCTAAAAATTAATATATAAATTCACACACACACATACACACATACACACACAAACGGGGGGGGGGTAAGAAGATATAACAACCACAATTATTTGAAGTTGATACAACAAACAAACAGAAAGGACATGGTTGGGGGGGAGGGGGGGAGGGAGAAGGGAGGGAGGTTTTGGTGATGGGGAGCATTAATCAGCTACAATGTATATCGACAAAATAAAATTAAAAAAAAAATAAAATAAAAAAAATAAAGCACTGCAAAAAAAAAAAAAAAAGTTGGTTTTTTGAAAAGATAAATAAAATTGACAAACCATTAGCATGGCTAACAAAAAAAAGAAGAGAGAAGACTCAAATAACAAAAATTAGAAATGAAAAAGGCAATATTACAACTGATTCATCTGAAATACAAGGAATCATTCGAGACTACTATAAACAACTATACGCCAACAAATTTGAAAATCTGGAGGAAATGGATAAATTTCTGGACACACACAAGCTCCCAAAACTGAACCGTGAAGACGTAGAAAATTTGAACAGACCAATAACAATAAAGGAGATTGAAGCTGTTATCAGAAGGCTCCCAACAAAGAAAAGCCCAGGACCAGATGGATTCACAGCAGAATTTTACCAAACATTCAAAGAGGAATTGACACCGATTCTTTACAAACTATTCCAAAAGATTGAAACGGACGCAAATCTCCCAAACTCATTCTATGAAGCAAACATCATCCTGATACCAAAACCAGGTAAAGATATAACCAAAAAAGAAAACTACAGGCCGATATCCTTGATGAATATAGATGCAAAAATCCTCACTAAAATACTAGCAAACAGAATACAGCAACACATACGAAAAATTATTCATCACGATCAAGTGGGATTCATCCCAGGGATGCAAGGTTGGTTCAACATACGCAAATCAATAAATGTGATACACCATATTAATAAACTCAAACACAAGGACCATATGATCATCTCTATAGATGCTGAAAAAGCATTTGATAAAGTTCAGCACTCATTCATGACAAAGACCCTCTATAAGTTAGGTATAGAGGGAAAGTATCTCAACATAATTAAAGCCATATATGCCAAACCCACTGCCAATATCATCCTGAATGGGGAAAAGCTGAAAGCTTTTCCTTTAAGAACAGGAACTAGACAAGGATGCCCACTCTCACCACTCCTATTCAACATAGTGTTGGAAGTACTAGCCAGAGCAATCAGAGAAGAGAAGGAAATAAAGGGCATCCAGATTGGAAAAGATGAAGTCAAACTGTCCCTGTTTGCAGATGACAAGATCCTATATATCGAACAGCCTAAAACCTCTACAAAAAAACTCTTGGAATTGATAAATGAATTCAGCACAGTAGCAGGATACAAAATCAACACACAAAAATCAGTAGCATTTTTTTTCTCCAATAGTGAACATGCAGAAGGAGAAATCAAGAAAGCCTGCCCATTTACAATAGCCACCAAAAAAATAAAATACTTAGGAATTGAGTTAACCAAGGATGTGAAAAATCTCTATAATGAGAACTACAAACCACTGCTGAGAGAAATTAGAGAGGATACAAGAAGATGGAAAGATATCCCATGCTCTTGGATTGGAAGAATCAACATAGTGAAAATGTCCATACTACCCAAAGTGATATACAAATTCAACGCAATCCCCATCAAAATTCCAAAGACATTTTTCTCAGAAATGGAAAAAACTATTCAGACATTTATATGGAACAATAAAAGACCACGAATAGCCAAAGCAATGCTCAGCAAAAAAAATAAAGCTGGAGGCATAACACTACCTGACTTTAAGCTATACTACAAAGCAATAATAACCAAAACAGTATGGTACTGGCATAAAAACAGACACACTGATCAATGGAATAGAATAGAGAATCCAGAAATCAACCCACACACTTACTGCCATCTGATCTTTGACAAAGGCACCAAGCCTATTCACTGGGGAAGGGACTGCCTCTTCAGCAAGTGGTGCTGGGATAACTGGATATCGATATGCAGGAGAATGAAACTAGATCCATACCTCTCACCGTATACTAAAATCAACTCAAAATGGATTAAGGATTTAAATATACACCCTGAGACAATAAAACTTCTTAAAGAAAACATAGGAGAAACACTTCAGGAAATAGGACTGGGCACAGACTTCATGAATACGACCCCAAAAGCACGGGCAACCAAAGGAAAAATAAACAAATGGGATTATATCAAACTAAAAAGCTTCTGCACAGCAAAGGAAACAATTAAAAGAGTTAAAAGACAACCAACAGAGTGGGAGAAAATATTTGCAAAATATACATCTGACAAAGGATTAATATCCAGAATATATAAGGAACTCAAACAACTTTACAAGAAGAAAACAAGCAACCCAATTAAAAAATGGGCAAAAGAGCTAAGTAGGCATTTCTCTAAGGAAGATATCCAAATGGCCAACAGACATATGAAAAAATGCTCAACATCACTCAGCATCCGGGAAATGCAAATCAAAACCACATTCAGATACCATCTAACCCCAGTTAGGATGGCTAAAATCCAAAAGACTATGAACGACAAATGCTGGCGAGGCTGCGGAGAAAAAGGAACTCTCATACATTGTTGGTGGGACTGCAAAATGGTGCAGCCTCTATGGAAAATGGTATGGAGGTTCCTTAAACAATTGCAGATAGATCTACCATACGACCCAGCCATCCCACTGTTGGGAATATACCCAGAGGAATGGAAATCATCAAGTCGAAGGTATACCTGTTCCCCAATGTTCATCGCAGCACTCTTTACAATAGCCAAGAGTTGGAACCAGCCCATCATCAGATGAGTGGATACGGAAAATGTGGTACATCTACACAATGGAATACTACTCAGCTATAAAAACGAATGAAATACTGCCATTTGCAACAACATGGATGGACCTTGAGAGAATTATATTAAGTGAAACAAGTCAGGCACAGAAAGAGAAATACCACATGTTCTCACTTATTGGAGGGAGCTAAAAATTAATATATAAATTCACACACACACACACACACACACACACACACACACACACACACACACACACAAACCGGGGGGGGGGGAAGAAGATATAACAACCACAATTATTTGAAGTTGATACAACAAGCAAACAGAAAGGATATTGTTGGGGGGCGGGGGGGAGGGAGAAGGGAGGGAGGTTTTGGTGATGGGGAGCAATAATCAGCTACAATGTATATCGACAAAATAAAATTTTTTTAAAAATGGAAAAATAAATAAATAAAAATAAAAATAAATAAAAAAAAAATTGAGCAAAAAGTACAGACCATTCACATACCCCCGACTCACCCACACCCTCACGCAACAGTTTCTCCTATTATTAACATCTTGCTTCAGTGTGGTACATTTATTACAATAAGAAACAATATTAATACATTATTAACTAAACTTTACATTAGTGTTCCCTCTTTGTGCTGTACAGTTCTATGGTTTTGCCCAACGCATAGTGTTATGTATTCACCCTTGCAGTATCATACAGAACAGTTTCACTGCCTTAAAAATCCTCTGTGCTGCACCTGCTCATCCATCTTTCCCTCATTCCCTCCTCCCCTGAACTCGGGTAACCACTGATCTTTTTTTTTATATATTGCCTCAAGTAGTTATCATTTCTTTGTATTGAGAACATTAAAAATACTGTCTTCTAAAATAAAATTTTTTTAAAAATACTCTTCTTCTAGCTAGTTGAAATTATACAATAAATTGTTGTTAATTATAGTCTCCCTACAGTGCCATAGAGCACTAGATCTTATTCCTCCTATCTAGCTGTAATTTTGTATCTATTATCCAACCTCTCGGTATCCTCTTGCCCCACTACCCTCCCCAGTCTCTGGTAACCACCATTCTACTCCCTACTTCTTTGTTGATCAACTTTCTTAGCTTCCACATATTAGTGAAAACATGCAGTATTTCTCTTCCTGTTCCTGGCTTACTTCACTTAACATAACATCCTCCAGGCTCTTCCATATTGCCACAAATGGCTGGATTTCATTCTTTTTATAGCTGAATAGTATTCCCTTGTGTATTTACACCACATTTTCTTTACCATTCATCTGTTGATGGACACTTGGTTGATTCCTTATCTTGGACATTGTGAATAGCACAATAGTCTCCAATAAAGTCTTCCTTGTCTACTTGATTCATCACGTGCAATTTTTATTTGACACAGTCAATGACTTTCCAGACTTCATAACCAGTTCCTACCAAACAATATTTTGTTCTGGCAATGAAATTGCCCAATATCTTCCTTGTTTAAGTGAATAATATCATATCCCACAAAGGACTTTGGACTGGAAGATGACCGAACTCAATTTGTGGGTGACCTGAATAAATTTAATTTGGAAAAGATTAGCTGAGGCATCCCAGTTGTCCCTTAGAATGCTCAGAACTTGTGAGTTCATTCAGAAGGTAGCAACAGTAGAAGAGGAATAAGGAGACTAAGTCGATGGAGAGAACATCAAGGATATTTAGATGGGGGTCATGGAAGGCATCATTAAGTGCTGTTATTTAAGTTGAAAAGCTGAATAAGAAAGGAGAGAACATTCTTGGCATGGAGAATAAAGTGTAATGCCCCAGAGGCTTAAAATAACAAGGCCTGTTCAAAGAACTACAAGAAAGCCAATAGGTTTAGACAAGTGGTTCTCAAACTTAGCATCCATCATAATCACATGGAGGGCTAGTTAAGCCACGGGTAGCTTGGTTCCAGCAGCTGAGGTTTGGATGTGGCAGGTCTGGGGTGGGGCCCAACTTTGCATCTATAATCTCTCTAGGGAGCAGTTAATAGGAGAGATAGCTGGAAAGAGGAAAGACTACATAATGAAGAGTCGTATAGACTCTGGCATAGAGTATAAAGTTTAATTTTAGGAATAGCAGAAATGATGGGAGGGTTTTAAGCAGAGATGTCATGTTTTAATTACATCTAAAAAAACAAATCTGGATGCCTGAGGAGAAACTGAATATGGAGAAATAATTTAGGAAACATTTTCATGAGTGGAAATAAAATGTTAAGATGAAATGTTTTTGAAGAATAGGAAAAAAGAATCAGATAACTGACACAGGCAAGTTTAGACAATGTTAATTGTTTTGACATTAGGAAAAAGGAAAAGAGGGTCTGAAATGACAAAATGTGGAGGGCCTCAGTGACCTGGAAGAGAGTTTATCTAACTGAAAATTTGAACAGATATATGCTTGTGAATTTTGACTGTAGAAACAAGAAGAGGATTAAATAGTGTTCCTTCCAGCATGAAATTTATCTATCTTGTCTATCTCTTTATTGTATGGGACAGACTTTGGAATGTTCCTCAGTTCTTCAGAAAACTTCCCTTCCAAAAAGTCAGAAATATGCACAGTGTTAAACACTGTGGTCATCAGATGCTCGATTTCTTCAAAATATAATGAACAGTGGAATCACGGGATCCTTGGTCAAACTTGTAATAGAGTTAGGAGAGGATGGGATAGGTGCTTATGATTGGACCACAGGCTTCAGGAATTTGAAGTATGCTGCACATGCAGATACATATGTTACCTTATTGTTTTGAACTTAACACTCTCTATGAAACATCTCCGAATTTGGATTTTCCCAATTCACTAGTACTTTTTATATGGACCCACCCACACTGCCCTAAAATTTCTATTGTGTATCTCCTCTCCGTGAATTTTTCCACCAGTGATTACAGCGCTGGGTTTGTAATTAACAAAATATTGCTGACCATCCAAAAACCCTACCTTGGAATTATCTTTAAAAATCTTACCAAATTAATTTTATTAGTATTTCAGACTCACCTAAAGAGAGGTCTTGCCTTTGTCCCAACTCCTGGGAGTTTACTTCTAAACCCGTGAAATGTCACCTCTGATAGGACTGCCTGGGTTATCCACGGCAGCCCTATCAGACCAGAGCTGGTAGTTGATCCTAATGAGATGACTCAGGATGTGGGTTGGTCAAGACTGAAATACCAACCATGTGACTATAGTGTTGGGGTCTTCAGACTATAGGATATGAGCTTGACATGTTGAGGAAATAGGAAATTGTGTTCAGTCACACAGAGAATAATTCAATCATGCCAATGCAATGGAATCTCAATAAGAGTTCTGGAAACCAAAGCTCAGATGAGTTGCCCTGGTTGGAAATACTCTTTGAGTATGGTTACACATTGTATCCAGGAGGAGGTAATGTGTCTGACTGCATGAGGAGTGGACAGCCAGAAGCTTCATGTTTGGATCTTCTCAGATTGTGCCCTGTGTATCTTCCTTTAACTGGTTCTAATTTGAATCCTTTTCCTATACCAAACTGTACTAATAAGTATAGCACTTCCCTGAGTTCTGTGAGTCATTCTAGCAAATTATCACACCTGAGAGAGTCTGTGGGGACTCCTAAATTTGTAACAAGATGTTCTGAGGTGAGGGTGGCCCGGGGGACCCCTAAACATTTGAAGCATGTCTGAGGTAAGGACAGTCTTCTGAGGACTGTTCTCTCAGATTTTGCAATTTGACAAACTCTGTCAGAGAGAAGGACAGAGGAAAAAAACTGAGCCAAGTGGCAATCCATCAAAACCTCTGAAAACATCCAGGGAGCTCTAGAGCTGGGATGGCCCCTTGGAGTTGTCTGGAATTGGGGCAGAGGGGTCAAGACTTTATACCTCACATCAATCAGTCATTGAACGTGAGCTGCCACAGGAAGGAGGAATGACCTTGGGTAAGGTGGCTCTCTGCAGCTGATGCTGAGCCTACAGGGACTGATTTCGGAGGGCTGAGCAGTACCTCCAACATTGGGAGCAACATGTCTCTCATTCCTGATTGGAGATTTTAAAAATTATGTTGAAATACAAATCATATAGAATATCTGAAACATCTGTAAGTGTAGAGCTCAGTGGCATTAAATAAATTCACCGTTTTGTCCAACCATCACCACTATCCATCTCCAGAACTCTTTTTATCTTGCAGAAGTGAAAATCTTTACCCATTAAACACTAATTCCCCATTCCCCCTACATCTAGACCCTGGAATCCACCCTTCTACTTTCTCTCTGTATGATTTCAATCCACCTAGGTACTTCAGAAAACTGGAATTGTACAACGTCCACTTGGTTCAGAGATCAGTGATGCTTCAAGGACAAGAGGCTGCTCTGCGGAAGAGTCTTCCCAGGGCTCTCTTCACATCCTTGTTCCTCAGGCTGTAGATGAAGGGGTTCAGCATGGGGGTGACCACAGTGTGCCTCACTGAGGTGGTTAACCTTCTCTGAGAAGAATGGGTCAAAGCAGAACTGACATAGTCCCCAAGGCTTGTCCCATAGTACAAGGAGACCATAGAGAGTTGAGACCCACAGGTGTAAAATGCTTTATACTTGCCTGCAATGGAGAACATCTTCATTAAAGAGGAGACTATATGATAGTAAGAGAAGAGGATCCCAATGACAGGAAACACCCACAGCAGTGCAGCTGCAACATACAAGAAGATGTTATTAATGAGGGTATCAGAGCAGGCCACCTTGAGAAGATGAGCCAGGTTGCAGAAGAAATGCAGAATCTCTGTACCTGTAGAGAAGGTCAGCCTCTTCATCAGTAGAATTTGAAGAAGGGAGGCCCAGCAAATGATGAACCAAGACATCAGAAACAACAAGGCACAGAGGTGGGAGGTCATGGTGACTGTACAATGCAGGGGGTGACAGATGGCCACAAAGCAGTCATACGCCATTACAGTCAGTAAGAAATTATCCGCCCCAGCAAAAAACATTTAAAAATACATCTGGGCAAGGCGCCCTATGTAGGAGATGTCTTTGCTCTGTGCCTGGATGTTCACCACATCTTTGAGACTGTGGTAGAGATGAAACAGATGCCAACAAACGACAGTTTGGAGAGGAAGAAGTACATGGGGGTGTGGAGGTGGGAGTCACAGGTGATGGCCAGGATGATGAGCAGGTTCCCGAGTGCCGTGAACAGGTACATGGACAGGAACCATCCAAAAAGAAGACGCTGAAGTTCAGAATTTTCTGAGAAGCCAAAGAGGAGGAATTCTGATAGTTCTGTGTGGTTTTCTGCTTCCATGTAGCTGGTGCTTCTGCTGTCAAAGGAGGAAAAGCAACATTCAATGAACAGCCAACTAAAACCTTAGCTAGTTATCACTTCACAATGTCTCCCTTGGCTGGACATCTTTCAACCTCTATGGAGTCCTTTGAAGAACACTGATCCACTCAGCCAAGTTGTAGCCCATTTCCATTTAAATGAGTAAAATTATTTTGTCTGTTTTTGATTTAGCTGAAATTTCTCTCTAACTTCTACTAACTGGATCAAATTCTCTTTTTTGGATCTGTGGTCACAAACTAATTTCTTTTATATGACATTTCTAAAGTAATTTAAAACATCTCATGTCTTTTTCTTTATAATACCCATACTGCCGTCATTATAATAGCTCTACGGTAGTGGAAAAGACATACATTTTCAACTCAAACAACATTTATTCTGTGACCTGATGCTTCCTGTTGATGTGACAGTTAACTCCTATTGCCTTATTCCCTTGTTCCAAAAATCTGGTTATTACCATGACTTTCTGTGTGTTTAAAAATGCCTTTCTGACAGTAGACAAAAAGAAATAATTACAATCAGAGCAGAACTAAAAGAAATAGAGACCAAAAAAATAATAGAAAAGATAAACAAACCTAAAGGTTGGTTTTTTGAGAAGATAAAATAGACACACTATTAGTTAGATTAACAAAAAAAAGGAGAGAGAAGACTCTACTTGATATATTTGATTATTTGACAATAATCAGAAATGAAAAGGGAGACATTACTACTGACACCACAGAAATACAAAGAATCATTAGAGACTATTATAAACAACTGTATGACAATAAATATGAAAATCTGGAAGATATGTGTAAGCTTCTAGACACATAAAAATTACCCAGACTGAACCAAGAAGAGATAGAAAACCTGAACAGATCAATAACAAGCAAGGAGACTGAAGTGGTAATTAGCACAACAAAAAAAAGTCCACATCCTGATGGCTTTACAGCAGAATTCTATCAAACTTTTAAAGAGGAGTTAGTACCAATTCTTGTGAAACTGTTCCAAACAGTTGAAACAGATGCTACTCTCCCAAACTCATTCTATGAGACCAAAATATCTCCGATATAGAAACCAGATAAAGACACAACAAAAAAAGAAAAATATAGGCCAATACCCTTGATGAGCTAAAATCCTCAACAAAATATTAGCAATTAGAATACATCACCATATTTAAAAAATTATACACTATTATCGACTGGGATTCATCCAGGGATGCAAGGATGGTTCAACACCCAAAAGTCAATAAGTGTGATACGTCACATCAACAAGCTCAAGGACAAAGACCATATGATTATCTCAATAGATGCTGAAAAAGCATTTGACAAAATTCAATGTTCCTTCATGATAAAGACTCTCAACAAATTAGGTATAGAAGGAAAATACCTTAACACAGTAAAAGCCACTTATGACAACCCCACCACCGGTATTACTCTGAATGGGGAAAAATTGAAGGCCTTCCCCTTAAGGACAGGAAAAATACAAGGATGTCCACTCTCACCACTTCTATTCAACACAGTACTGGAAGTACTAGCTAGAGCAATCAGGCAAGAGAAAGAAATAAAGGAAATCCAGATTGGAGAAGATTAAGACAAACTTTCCCTATTTGCAGATGAAATGATTCTGTATACAGAAAAACCTAAAGACTCTATCAAAAAACTCCTAGAGCTGGTTAAGAACATCAGTAACATTACAGGATACAGATAAATGCCCAGAAATCAGTAGCATTTATGTACTCAAATAATGAATTAACAGAAAGAGAAATAAAGAAAGTAAGCCCATTTACAATTGTCACCAAAAAAAATATGGTACCTAGGGATCAATTTAATCAAGGAGGTGAAAGGCCTCTACAATGAGAATTACAAATCACTTCTGAAAGTAATTAAAGAAGACACAAAAAGATGGAAAGGTATTCCATGCTCTTGGATTGGAAGAATTAACATTGTAAAAACGTCTGTACTAACCAAAGCAATCTATAGATTCAATGGAATCTCCATCATAATACCAATGCCATTCTTCACACAAATGGAAAAAAGAATCTTACCTTTCATATGGAAAAACAAAAGAACCTGAATACCCAAAGCAATTCTGAGAAAAAAAAACAAAGCCAGAGGCACAACTCTGCCTGACTTCAAATTACACTACAAAGCTGTTGTAACCAAAACAGCATGGTACTGGTATAAAAATAGACATTCAGACCAGTAGAGTAGAATAGAGAACCCAGAAATCACTCCTCAGGCTTATAGCCATCTGATATTAGACAAAAGCCTCAAAAATCTACATTGGGGAAAAGATTGCCTCTTTGACAAGTGGTGTTTGTAAAACTGGATATCCATATGCAGAAGAATGAAATTAGATATGCATCTCTCACCATACACTAAAATCAACTCAAAATGGATTAAAGACCTGAAAGTGTAAAATTACGAAGGGAAAATATAGGGGAATCACTTCAGCGGTTAGGTCAGGGCACAGGCTTTATGAACATGAGCCCAAAAGCACAAGCACCAAAAGAAAAAGTAAACAAATGGTACTATATCAAACTGAAAAGTTTCTGCACAGCAAAAATAACAATCAACAAAGTGAAAAGACAATCTACAGAGTGGGAGAAAATTTTGCCACCTATGCATCCAACAAGGGACTAATATACAGAACATACATAGAACCCAAGCAATTATACAGTAAAAAAATCAATGACCCAATCAGAAAATGAGTAAAGGAGCTGAATAGACATTTTTCAAAGGAAGACATACAAATGGCCAACAGATACATTAAAAAATGCATGACATCACTAGTCATCAGGGAAATGGAAATTAAAACTACATTGATATACCACCTCACTCCACTTAGACTGGCTATAATCAAAAAGACAGTGAATAACAAATGCTGGCAAGGGTGTGGAGAGAAGGGAACACTACTGCACTATTGGTGGGACTGTAAATTAGTACAACCACTTTGGAAAACAAATTGGAGGTTTCTCAAACAACTACACATAAATCTTTTCCATATGATCCAGCAATCCCTCTTCCAGGTATCTGGATATCCAGAGGAATGGAAATCATCATGTCAAAGAGATACCTTCACTCTCATGTTTATTAAAGCTCTGTTTACAATAGCCAAGACATGGAACCAACCTAAATGTCCATTAATAGATGATTGGATAAGGAAACTGTGGTATGTATACACTATGGAATACTAATCTGCCATAAAAAAAGTATGAAATACTCCCATTTGCAACAACATGGATGAACCTGGAGAAACTTATGTTAAGTGAAACAAGCAAAGCACAGAGGGATAAATACCTCATGTGCTCACTTATATGTGGGAGCAAAGAAAGAAAGGAAAGTAGGTAAGGAAGACCACAGTAGTCCCATTATCAAACACATGGAGGAAACATTCCTAGGGCTACAAATTGGAGTTGAGGGGAGAGTGGGACGAGGAGGGAGGTTGGGGGATAATTGGGAGGGGACAAATGTTACAAAACTAATTTCTGGTAATGGGTATGCCCCCAGTATGAATCTGGCCACCACATCATGGGCAGGAGGGGGTCAATCAGCTTTGTATCACATGAATATTTGTAATAAATAAAATGCCTTTCCGCACTGTGTGATCTCATTTGATGATGATGATGATTAGTCTCCTTTTATAATAATTATTTTGGGCATATAACTCACCCAATGTGTGTGTGTGCATAGACATGTGATTTATAAAATGGGTCTGAACCAAAGACGAGGGAGAAACTCAAGCACAGTAATAGTCAGGGACTTCAACAGTCCACTTTCAGCAATGAAGAGATCATCCAAACAGAAAATTAACCAGGACACCTCATAGTTAATCTCCACTGCAGACCAGTTGGACCTAACAAACATTCCTAGAACATTCCATCTAATAGCTATAGAACACATATTCCTCTCAGTGGTACATAAAATATTCTGTAAAATAGACCAGAAGCTAGGCCATAACAAAGTCTCAACAATTCGACAAATTTGAAATTATATCACCTATCTTCTAAGACCCCAATAGAATAAAACTAGAAATCAATAACAGAAGAAACATTGGAAACCATACAAATACATGGAAATTAAGTAGCATGCTTCTAAGCAATGAATAGGTCAAAGAAGAAATTTTAATGACATTTAAAAATTCCTGGAGACAAATGAAAATGAAAACACAACATACCAGAATCTGTGGGATATAGAAAAAACAGTTCTAAGAGAGAAGTTTATAGCAATAAATGCCTGCATCAAAAAATGATGGTGATGTTTGGAGGAGAATTTGAGTGTATTTAATGTCACAAAATTATACACTTTAAATAGTTAAAATGGTAAATTTTATGTTCTACATATTTTACCATAATAAAAATTTAAAAAATAAATAAGTAAATTCTGAAGTGTAAAGCTTCCAATAAACATCCTAATGTCACACCTCAAGGAACAAGAAGAACAAGCCAGATACAAAATTAGTAGAAGGAGAAAAATAACAAAGATCAGAGTGGAAATAAATGAATTAGAGAATTTTTTTAAAATGCAAAAGGTCAATGAAACAAAGAGTTGGCTTTTCTAATTGATAAACAGAATTGTTTAACCTTTAGGTAGACTAACCAAGAAAAAAAGAAAGACAAAGTCAAAATGAAAAAGAAGATAATACAACTAATTCTGTAGACATACAAAGGATCATAAGAGATTACTAGGAACAACCATAGGCTAACAAACTGGAAAACCTAGGCGCAGTGGATAAATTTCTGGACACATACAACTTACCAAGGTTGAATCATGAAGAATCAGAAAACTTAAATAGAAAAATAATGAGTAATGAGATTGAAGCAGTAATAAAAAGTCTCCCAACAAAGAAAATCCCTGGACCAGAGAGTTTCACTGTCTAATTCTACCAAATATTTAAAGAAAAACAAATGCCAGTTCTGCTCAAACTTTGCAAAAAGTAGAAGAGGAGGGCAAACTCCAAACTCATTCTATGAGGCCAACATTACCCTCGTATCAAAACCAAAAAATGACCAACAAAAAAAGAAAACTATAGAGCAATATCTCTAATTAACATGGATGCAAAAGTCGTCAATAAAATACTAGTGAACTGAATCCAACAACACGTTAACAAGATCATTTGCCGTGATCAAGTGGGATTCATCTCAGGGATGCAAGGACAGTTCAACACATGCAAATCAATAAATGTGATACACCACTTTCATAGAGAAAAGAACAAAAACCATCTAATCAGCTCTTTCTTGCTTCCTCTCACCATGTGATCTGCTTGTTCCTGCTGGCTGCCTGCATTTTCCATCATAAGCAGAAGCAGCCTGAGGCCCATACCAGATGCAGCTGTCCCAGAATCTGATTCTTTTCTTGCACACTGAGAAAGTATGAGATAGATGATGATAAGTTTTTCTGAACCTTTTGGAAGAGACTTCTTCAGTATCTCTGATGGTCTGGGGAGAGCTCATAATCATACAAGACATGATAATGATGAAAAATTTTTTCCTCCTCAGGAATGGCAGTTCTAGAGTAACATATCTACAGGGATTTATATAGAGATGAATCTCCACAATTAAACTGTAAATATTTGGAATTCAGTAAACATTTAATTGGTCAATTGAGAAACTTCCAGATTCTTCCCAAAAAATGTTTTCTTATTTTCTGTTTGCAATAAACTTAATAGAACCAAATATCTCAGATAATGCTAAGAAAAAAACAAAACAAACAAAACCATCTAATCATTTCAACAAATGCAGAAAAGCATTTAATAAAATTCAACACCCCTTCATGATAAAAAAACACAACAAATTAGGTATAGAAGGAATGTACCTCAACTCAGTAAAGACCACATATAACAAACCCACAGATAATATCAACTGAATGGACAAAAGTTTCAGGCTTTTCCCCTAATAACTGGAACAAGACAAGGATGTCCACTTTCACCACTCTTATTAAACATAGTACTTCAAGTTCCAGCCAGACCAATAAGGCCAGATTCGCAAATTGGAAAGGAAGAAGTCAAACTATCCCTATTTGCAGATGACAGAATCATATATATGTAGAAAAACCTGAAGACCAGCAAAAAAAAAAAAAGGATAGAACTAATAAATAAAGTCATTAAAGTTGCTGGATACAAAATCAACATACAAAAATCATTAGCATCTCTATACACCAATAATGAAATATCTGAAAAAGAAATCAAGAAAGTAATCCCATTTACAATAGCTACCCCCAAAATATAAATCGCTTAAGACTAAATATAACCAAGGAGATGAAAGATCTCTACAACCTTAAAACATTGGTGAAAAAATTGAATAAATAAATAAGTGGGAAAATATCCCATGTTCATGGATTGAAAGAATTAATATCATCAAAATATCCATACTACCCAAAGCAAGCTACAGATTCAATGCAACCCCTATCAAAATACCAGTGACATTCTCCATGGAAACAGAAGAAACAATCTAAAAATTTGTATAGAACCACAAAAAAAAAAAAAGAAAAGCAAAAGTAATCTTGAAGAAAAAGAACAAAGCTGGAGGCATCGCTTTAACTGACTTAAAATATACTATAAATGTATGGCAACCATAACAGCATGATACTGGCATAAAAACAGACAAATAGGCCAATGGGACAGAGTGGAAACCCCAGAAACAAATTCACTCATTAACAGCCAACTGATCTTTTGATGCAGGTTCCAAAAATACACTGGAGAAAGGACAGGCTCTTTAGTAAATGGTGCTGGGAAAACTGAATATCCACATGCAGAAAATTGAACGTGGACCCCTATCTCATTGTATACAAAATTCAACTCAAAATGGATTAAAGACATAAATTTAAAACCCTAAACTATGAAACTACTAGAAAAAAACAGAGTAAATGCTGCATGAAACTGGACTGGACCACACGTTTATGAACAAGACTACACAGACAGGAAACAAAAGCAAAAATCGATAAATAGGATTTCATCAAACTAAAAACATTCTACACAGCAAAGGACACAATCAGCAAAGTGAAGAAACAGCCTACAGAATGGGAGAAAGTATTTGCACACTATGCATCTGACAAGGGACTAATATTCAAAATATATAGGAATTCAAACAACTCAACAGCAAAAAAACAAATAACCCAATTTTAAACTATGCAAAGGACCTGAACAGACATTTCTCAAAAGAAGATATACAAATAGCCAACAGGCATATGAAAAATGTTCACCATCATTAATCATTAGGGAAATTCAAATTAAAACCATAGTGATATATCATCTCACTCCAGTTACAATGGCTATTATCAAAAAAAAAACAGAAAATAAAAAATCCTGGTGAGGATTCAGAGAAAAGAGAACTCTCATACATTGTTGATGAACGTGTAAATTATTACAGCCATTATAAAAAAAACAGTATAGAGGTTCCCCAAAAAATCAAAAATGGAGATATACCTTATGATCCAGCAATCCCATTACTAGTTATATATGCAAAGGAACTGAAATGGAAGTATCAAGGGACACCTGCGCACCTATGTTTATTGCAACACTATTTTACAAGAGCCAGGAGATGGAATCAACTTAGATGTCCATCAACAGATGAACAGATAAAAAGAAATGTGGTATATGTACACAATAGAATACTACTCAGCTATTTAAAAAAACAAAATTCTGCAATTTTCAACAACATGGATGGAATTGGAGTCCATCAAGTAAGTGAATAAGCCAGGTACAGAAAGAAATACTGCATGATCTCACTCATATGTGGGAGCAAAGAAGAAGAAACAGAAGGAGGAAGAAGAGGAAAAGGAGAAAAAAGATGCAGAGAGCAGAGTAGAATTACGGTTACCAGAGGCCAGGAAGGTAAGGGGGATGGGTGTGAGGGGGGACAAAAGGTGCATTAATGGGTACAAAGTTACAGGTAGATAGAAGAATAAGTTCCGGTATTCCAGACTGACTATATAATATTATATATTTATTATTATTATTTATTAATAGTTTATAATATTCTATTGTATTGTGTATTTCCAAATAGCGAGAAAAGAACATCTTGATTGTAATCACCACAAAGAAAAGATAAACATTTAAGTAATGGATAAACTATCCACACTAAGTGAAGCATTGTGCAACATATGCATGTATTGAAACAACACACTGAACTTCACAAATATATACAATAAAATAAAAATTGAAAAAATAAAATGGGTGTTGAGTCGGACTAAATGAAACAGAATTTTGGTCCATGAACTTACTACAGCGTGATCTTGAGAAAGTTGCTGAAACTCTTTTAGCTGCAGATACCTCATCTCTACAATGTAGTAAATCTTACATCAAAAGGTTGAGAAGTGAATTAAATGATATGATACATGTGATTTTTCTAGTGTGGTTTCTGTGACACACACTGGATACTTCATAAATGTTCTTAACATCACAATAAATTTATCTACCATGTCTATTATTGATCAATGTCCTCCTTAAAACTACTGCACCCACCAAGGATAGAATTCTGGTCATTATAAATATAACAGGTCTGTTACCTCTTTTGACCACCATACTGGCATTCTCATTAATGAAGATCCTTATGACTCCTTTTGGGAGGATGCCTGCCACGTGTTGTGGGGAAAATAGGATAATTTAGTCAGGCTCACTCCACATTTCTTGTAAACAAGTTGTGTGTGGGTGGAGTTAGTGTGCATGTGCACCCATGTATTTTTCTAGTTAATTTCAATTGTGCATTCTGCAGTTTTGTGAAGCAGGCTGGAGGCAGAGAGCTTGCATCTAAAAATAGGGCATGTTTACTCTGACGGCAGCTGCTTAGTTTCAGTTTTTCTTTGGACCTTGCTGGTAGCAGTTGAGTTTCTGAGTTTCTCCTTTATACTGCCTAGCTCCTAGATGTGCGTGTGCTGAATAAAGACTATACCTTCTTCAAGCAAGGCTCCAAGGACCTTTTTGCTAGTTACCTAGGTCATAGACCTGCATGTGAAGGATTTGTGAACGGGCTCGAGGGGTCTGTGAGCTCCAGACCCCAGCCCTAGCTCTACACATGTGTTCTTCCTGCAAGATAAAAAAGCATATAGACTAAGCCAAAAAGAGGAAGAAACAAAACCACACAACCACTAAAATCAAACCCAAGGCATGTGAGAGTGTGGCCATAGGCACATGCTCTCGAGTGCAGATGTATTGTCTTAAAATCAGCAGATTTAATTGTTAAAAAATAATAATTGATTGACTTAATTTAAAATATTCAAAGCTTATATAAGTCTAATCATTCTAGGAGTTTTAAAAGGAAAATTTAAGATTTGCAAATAAAATTTACATTTTCCATGACAGGAAAAGTGTCAGTATCATTAATGCTTAGATGATATTAAGTAAAGACCAAAAAATCTTTGTCAACCAATATAGTCTCAGAAGATGAGTAGGAGAGGCCTCTCTGAAATAGGAATATTTGAGCTGTCAATCAGCAGAAGCAAGGAAAGAATAAACATTCTAGGCTGAGAGAACAGAATGTGCAGTTGCTCTGGGGGTCAGTGAACTTGGTAATGAAGGGATTGGAGAGGCCAGTGTTGTGGGAGCAGAGAATGTAGAGTCAGTAGAAACAGAGGGTGTGAGGACCACAAATAGAGCATCCTGCACTCTTCCTCAGTGTGTCTCTCACATTGGAAGTTTTCTGTCTGTGAATCAGAGATTGTGACTGTTTTGTTTCACCTTTGGCTTTCCAGGAACTGACATGATTAGTTAGCACCATAGCACGTGCTCAACATATACAAATTGTTGGATGCATAAAAAAGACTGAGACCACAAGTGTCAACTGTCAGATCAAGAGGAATCAACCAGCTTATCATATGCTTGAATATAAACACAAAATTGAAAGTAAAATAGAATAAAATGCATTCATATCTATCATAAAATAATACCTCATGAACAATACTTATTCTAAAAAAGGAAAGCTGGCTTAACATTAAGATTTTTGTTAAGATAGTCCATCACAAAAATAGGTCAAAGAAGAGAAATCATAATCATAAACACAATAGAAAAATGCATTAAAAATTTAGCAGCCATTACTGTTGTCAGCAGCCAGGGCCAAACTATTGGTAAATGAAGAAACCAAAGACAATTTCCTAACCCAGTAAAGAATGGTTGTTGAAGCTACAGTCAACAGGATATTCTACATTAAAACACTAAAGTATGTGTGTTAAATTCATGGCAGGTCAAGTCAGTCTATTCCAACTTCAATCATTTCACATTCTTCCCAACAATTAAAGACATTGGTAAGATGAAAAATGGAAATTGGCCTAAGTATCAAATATTTGAAATATTATATCAATCGTAGATGATATTGTGAACTCTAGGTGTAACAACAGCAGAATAGAACTAATAACTGCTATCAGCAAGTCAAATCTGCCAGGAAAAAAAGTCAGAGAATATAATAGAAAAATCCAATCGAATTAGGAAGAAAATACCTCATGCATAATAGATCTTCTGTGAGGAGCTAACAAATAAATGGTTGGATGCAGGAAATGTTACAGGAGCCAAAAATCTATAGAAAAGAGTGGAGAAGGACCAGAGACTCTCCAGAAAATAACTCCTAATACAGAGAGGCTCTAGATTCCAAAGAGTGAGAGAAGGAAACAGAACAAGAGCTGGAAAAGACAACTCTCAGTGGAAATGAAAGTGCCTTCACAGTGCAGTGAAATAAGAAGTGAAAGATGAGGGAAAGTGGTTACTGGGATTTACCTTCATAGACTAAATAAATATGGGACTGTCCAAGTCTCATTATTCCAGAGGTAAAGCCCAGTACTCACTTTTTCTCCTCTGTTCCTTCTTATCTCCCCAGCCCTCACTGGATCATGCTGACTCTTTGATGGCTATTGCTGAGTTTTCTCTTTTCCATGATCTGTCCCTGTGAAACCCACTTGGGTTTTCACACAGGTCGGGATCAGAGAATTACAGGTGAGGAGCCAGAGAGCCTTTTTGTTTCCAGCTTCTATAGTGTTGAATTCTGAGAGTTCTCATTAAATGAATTGTGCAGTGTATCCCACCCCCCACCTCCACCCCCTCCCCCACCCTTGCTCCCCACTTGTCAAACAATTCAGCTCCCTTGAGGAACAAAAAAGATAGCAGAATGGAAAATTTTTGGTCAATTTTGTGTCCATGTAGGCAACAGAAGAAGATGGATTAATTTCCTCCAAAGAGAAACTCTTTTTTCTTTGGTTTGACTTAAAAATTACAAGGTATCCCCTAAGGAAAGATTGATTTCCACAAAGAACTAAATCCAGGAACTAACTTTCTTTGATGTGCTCTCTTGGAGAATCTTTGGAGATTTTATGGATCAATTAGTGTTGCCAATTTTATAAATTTAAGGAGGTCCTTCCTTTATAAAATTATTTTTCTCTTAATTTTTAGTAACTTTATTGAGAGATGATTGACATGTAAACACTGTACATATTTAATTTATACGACTCTCTGAATATATGAATATACTTGATAAGTATACATCTGTGAAACCATCACTGCCATCAAGGACATAGACATACCCATATCCAAAGTATCCTTCTACCCCCATCTTATTTTCATGTGTGTGGTAAAAACACTTAACATAAGATCTACCCTCTTAGCAATTTTATGTACACAAAGCAGTACTGTTAATTAGAGGCACTATGTTGTATAGTAGATCTCCAGAAGTTATTTTCTTGCATAACTGAAACTTTCTACCTTTTGAACATCATCTTCCATTTCTCCTCTCCTTCAAGCCCCTCACAACCACCATCCTACTCCAAAGAGGTCCTTTCTGAAGAAAAGTAAAGTTATTCACAGTTTTGTTTCTGTTGAAAGGACTCACAAGCAGAGAACTGATACATACTCTTCAACATTTGCTGGTGACACGGATGCTCTTGTGGATATTTGGAAGATCTCCATTTATTACCTCCAAATAGAGGGGTAGGGGCAGAAACATTACAGGTGGAAAGGATCAAAGAGTGAGTATTCAGGAAATACAGGTGGCAAATATAAACCAACTATAGAGTTTGTTGGGGGAGGGGAAGAGAGAACTCTTAGATAGGCTCTCTTAGTTTTCAAGGAAACAGTATGTTGTTATTAACCATTCTCACCATGTTATACAATAGATCTCTTGAACTTACTTCTCCAAATTGAAATTCTGTATCCTTTGTTCACCATCTCCCAAACTCCCAACTCCCAGCCTCGGGGATCCACAATTTTATTCATTATTTCAATGACTTCAAATTATTACATTCCACATACAAGTGAGATTATGCAGTATCTATCTTCCTGTGTTTAGCTTATTTTACTGAACGTAATCTCCTACAGGTTCATCCACCATGTCACAAATGACAGTATTTTCTTTCATTTAAAGGCTGAATATTATTCCATTGTATATATAGACCATATTTTTGTTACCCATTCATCCATTGATGGATACCTAGGTTGATCTCATATTTTGGCTATTGCAAAAAGTGCTGCAATAAATATGGGAGTGCAGATATCTCTTTAACATACTGATTTTGTTTTGTTTCAATATAGGACCAGAAAGGAGGGTGTGGAATCACCTCATAGTTCTATTTTTAAGTTTTTAAAGGACCTCCATACTGTTTTCCATAATGGCTATACAAACTTACATTCCCACCAACAGTGCTCAAGGTTCCCTTTTCTTCACATTCTCTTCAATACTTGTCATCTTTTGTCTTTTTGATAATGGCCATTCTAACAGGTGCATGGTGCTATCTTATTGTGGTTTTAATTTGAATTTCTCTGATGATTAGTGATGTTGTGCATTTTTTTCATATACGTATTGGCCATTTATATGTCTTCTTTTAAGAAATGTCTTTTCAGATTCTTGGTACATTTTTAAAAATCTGGTTGGTTTTTTACTTTTGAGTTGAGTTCCTTATATATTTCTGAATATTAACAACTTATCAGATTTGTTGTTTGCAAATACTTTCTGTCATTCTATAGGCTGCTAAAATCAATTTTCAATGAGTGCCTTGCAGAGGTTACACCTGAGAAGTCTTCTCAAGTCAAAAGGGATTGATGTACATACTGTTCTTTGGTGAACAGAAAATGTTCCTAAGTGTACTTCATTTTCATGACTATCAGTTGTTATTGTGATCTTGCTGTTTCTTCTTTTTATTTTTATTCTTTTTTTTAATGGGAGCAAAAATTATACATTTATTTAAAAAGACAGATTAAGTCTTTTTTTATTCTGGATTTTGTATGCCATCCCCTTCACAGAGCAATCTCTTATTGTCTAATGTAATGCTGTCCAATAGAAATCTAATATAAGCCATGTATGTAATTTTAAGTTTTCTGGTAGCCACATTAAAAACATAAGGAAAAACAAGTGGGATTAATTTTAATTATATATATTATTCAAACCAAATCATCTAATATACAGTAGGTCCACTTTTTATATGCATGGGCTCCACAGGGCCAACTGTGGGGCCTGAGCATCCATGGGTTTTGGTATCCACTGGGGGTCCTGAAAACAATCCCCCATGGATACCAAAATTTTTTAACATGTAAGCATTATAACAATTTTTAGGCTGTTTCAGCTTTACAATTCAGGTTTATATTAATTAGAATTATAAAATTAACATTCACTTTCTCAGTTGCATTACCACGTTTCAAGTACTCAATAGCCACATGTGCCTGCATATAGAACAGTGTGGATCTAGAATGAGGGATCCCAAAGATTGTAATTAGGTAGAAATCAATTGATTAATTTAAGGAACTGCATTGTTTGATATTTTTTATAGGGAGTGCAATTTAATAATAACAGATGTAGAACAATAGTATATTGTGGAGAGGACTCTCCCCTAAACAAAAAGGAAAATATTGAACTCATTGCCACCATCAAAAGAAACATACAGAATCACTATGTAGGGAGGAATCTTGGTTTTTACAAGGGAGAGGTCCATTTCACCCCCAAGGTGAGCCTGGTGAAATGATAATGGAGATTCCTTGTTTCACCAGATGAACCACCACTCATGGACATCTACCTAGCTCATCCTCTTTGGAGAGATTATGCATTCAAAATATGACTGTGCTTTTGATTCAAACTTATATTTCTTCAACACATCATATGACTGGTTCCTTCTCATGTTCACATCTCATCTCAAATATTTAATGAAAGCTTTCTGAGTATTGTTTGTAATGGAGCAAATCCACACCCATCTCTCTCTGTCACGTAACTCTTTGATTTCCCCACAGCACATGAACACCCAACTGAGCTCCCATTCACATTTTGAATTACCAACTATGGGTTACACTATCTTTAATGACTTATCCAAACACTAGGAGGGCATGACTCAAATTTACAAAATGACACCAAAGCATATGCTCTTCCATATCCAATAGTAGAGACTATTTTCTCTACTCAGTGGGGCTTCACTTTATGTAACCAATTTCTCTAGAAACCTACACTGAATAGCACATGATTTCTAGATTAATACAGGATGTCAGCTGTGCCATCAAGTTTACATACATGTGTGGGTCCACCTCTGGACTCCATTCTGGCCCACTGTTCACCTTTTCTATTACTGTGACAACTCACATTCTCTGAAATCAAATAGGTTTATAATAACACTTGATACCTCATAGGGCAAAACCCTCTATTTCATTGTACAGTCACTGCTGTTCCAGACATATTTTAGAACCACTTTGCCAAATGCCACAAAATCTTATTGGAGAATTGACTGTAATTTCATTGGAAAATATGTTAAGCTGGGAAAAGTTGACATTCTTAGAATGTTATGTTTTTCTAGTCATAGACATGGTATATCCCAATTATTTACATCATATTTAATGTTTTCCAATTAAATATATGAGGGTACTTCAAAAAGTTCATGGAGAGATTTGTATTATCTTTTCATGCTTATTTCCATGAACTTTTCGAAGTACCCTCATACAACTTTAGTAAAAGTTGTTTGTTAAATTTTGGTGGCTATTGTAAATGGTAATTTAGAATTAAATTATAATTCTGTTTTTAGTGTAAAGAAATAGATTATATTTTTGTATAAAAACTTCATGCGAATATCCTCGTGTACTCTATTGTTAAATTTAATGATTTTTCTATAAATTATTCTGTTTCTTATCATCAATCATATCATCTGAGAATGAATGCAATTTCATTTCTCCTATTCTGGTCCTTACATTTCATGTCTTCATCTCCTGCTACCCTACCTCCAACATTCAGTACTGCAAAACTCAGGATTAAATATGGTGAGCATTCTTGATTTTTACTCTTGAAAGTGTAATGCTTCTAATATTCTTTTATTAATTATATTTGCTAAAGGGTTTTGATGCATATTCTTTATCAATATAAAGCATGTTTCTTCTAGTCTTAATATTCTCCAAGATTTTGAATTTTATGTTTTATTATTTTTTATAGAAACTTAATTGATTGTATGTGTTTGTGGTGTAAAGAGTTGACTATCAATACTTGTATACAATATGTGATGCTCAAATTGGGATAATTAGCATAGTCATCATTATAAATTATAATAGAGAGAACAGAACTGTGGTTACTAGAGGTGGGAAAGCGGGAGGAGGGTTAGTAAGAAACAGGTTAATGGACACAAATAATGGATTCTATTTTGGAATGTTGAAATTCATCATAGTTTTTTATCTAATGAAATAATCATACAATCTCTTGTTTAATCATATAATCTCTCTTCAAGGCAATGAAGTACCCTCCTAATTCTCCTAATATTTTAAAGTATTCTTACATCCCAGTTAATCATTAGCGTGCATGGTGTATCTTAAGTTTTGGTATCAGGTTCCAGTTAAATCTATAAAATGAACATTTCCCCTTTCTCTGTTCCTTGTAAACATTTATACAAGATTGGAAGAATCTGTACTTTTTTTTTCTTTTAGCTTTAGATTTATTTTTCAATTAATTTATTTATTAATATTATTACTTTTTTTTACATTCTAATGTTCCACAGCAGTTGAGGTAGAGGGGAAGAGGTGTGGGGGAGTTAAATAGGGTGAGATGAGGAGGAAGGAGAGGGGTGTTGTCAAAGCCCATGGCACCCCCTCATTTCAGTAGGGCAAACAAGGGCGCTTCCTGCAGCAGCTGGGCTGGTTATGGATGTGGGAGGGCATGGCTGAGGCCCCAGGCCCCTTCACAGCCAGGAAGGATCTGTACTTTAAATGACTGGTGAAATTTCACTTAAAAACATTTTATTCTAGTGTATGAATTTTTAAGCAATGAGTGACACTTTATACATGAAAGAACTATAGATGTTTAGCTATTAAAGGATTACTTAAAATATCTTCTTGAGCCAGTCATAATTGTTTATAATTTTCTAGGAATTGGTCCATTTCATTTATGTTGTAAATATTAAGATGTTCATAAAATTCCCGTCTTTTCTATCCTACTATATACTTATGTCCCAGTTTTTTTTTTATGGTATTTGTTGTATCTTTTCTTATTCTCTGGATCATTCCTAGCAAAGACTTATGAGTTTTGTGAATCTTCTCAGTAAATCAAATTTTGGACTGTACTTTTTGTGGTTTTTGATACTATTTGTCCTTACCTTCATTATTTTCTGCTACCTTTTTCGGATTGGTTATGGTGTCATTTTTCTGACTTTTTACATTCCATATTTGGTTAATTTACTTTTAAATTTTTTTCTAAATAAAAACAGTGCTATAACTTATAGATATTGCATTAGACAAAATATTGATATATTAATATATTAGTTGCATTGTCTTTGCTACATATACATAAAAGAATATATGTCTATATATATATATAAGTGTGGGTACATGTATGAGTACACATTTAATTACTTATATATTATGATTGGCAAGACATTGAGTCATTATCAAAAAAATTGTGAAAAATTATGTGTTCTGACGAGTCCTCTCCCATCTTTTCCATGGTAATTATATGTCAACTAGGAAAGTCCTAGTTGATAACTATTTATTCAAACTAAACATTCATAGCACCCACTTAAATCTCAAAATACCTCATTTTGGAGAGAAAATTAGTCACCATGCCTGCTCAAAAATCTACTCACCATCATTAAGGACGAAGAGTTTAGGAAATGTCTTGGTCCTACAGGTAGAGTTTTAGATACTCCTAACAAGTAGAAAAAAATTAGAGGAAAAGTATAGAGAAAAGAAATAACAAGAATGAAAGAGGTTTGATTGTTTTGCAATGGTAGAAAACAAGACTGCTCATGACTTATGAGACCTGAGTAATAGAAAAGGAAAGAGAGACAGATGTACTGATGTACTATGTATAATCTGGGAGTGACTGTCACTTAAGTGGTTGATCCACTTTACTTTAACAGAGACAATTGTGCAAACAGAAATCAGAGTCTTATGGGTAAATATACACAAGGGCAGATTCAGGATTCCTTGTTGCCCATGGTTGATATTTCTGCCTTTAATACTCCTATGAATCAAAACAGACAGCACTGGTATTGAGATTAGGCTGTTCTGTTAATAATCCTCCACAGGGCCTTTTTGATATCCCTGTTCCTCAGACTATAGATAAAGGGGTTCAGCATGGGAGTGACCATCGTGTACAACACTGAGGCCACCACACTCTTCATTGGAGAATGAATAACTGAACTGAGGTATATGCCAAGGACAGTTCCATAAAATAAGCAAACAACTGACAGGTGAGAGCCACAGGTGGAGAAGGCTTTATATTTCCCACCTGCTGATGAGACTTTCAGGATAGAGGAAACAATTCTAGCATAAGAGTAAAGGATCCCTGAGACTGGAACACCACCAAAGATGGCGGCAAGAAAATACATTAATATGTAATTAGTGGAGGTGTCAGAACAGGCAAAGTGGAGGAGTTGAAGAGGGTCACAGAAGAAATGAGGAATTTCCACATCTGAGCAGAAGGTAAGTTGTGACACTATCAAGCAGTGCATCTGGGAGTTTAAAAGACTGAGGAGAAAAGACACTAGGACCAACAAGCCACAGAGGCGCAGGTTCATGATGATCAGATATTGTAATGGGTGACAAATGGCCACTAACCGGTCATAGGCCATCACAGCAAGAATTAGATTGTCCAAACATCCAAGAAAATAAAAAAAGGATACTTGAGTAAGGCAGCCTGCATAGGAGATGGATTTGCTGTGTGCCTGGATGTTCACCAGCATCTTGGGGATTGTAGTGGTGCTGAAACCCATGTCAGCCAAGGACAGGTTGGAGAGGAAGAAGTACATGGGTGTGTGGAGGTGGGAGTCAGAGCTGATGGCCAGGATGATGAGCAGGTTCCCGAGCACTGTGACCAGGTAAATGTACAGGAATAGCCCAAAGAGGATGGGCTGCAGTTTTGGATCATCTGAAAGTCCCAGGAGGAGGAATTCCGAGACAGTTGTTAGATTCCGTGATTCCATGTTGCTGGAACACCTTATGACAAAGAAGACAGTGTTGGAACACACAAAAGTGTAGAGTCACCTAGCTAAGCAATTTACAAGAAAAGTATTCACACTTGAGGACCATACACCTAGTTACTTTCAGCAATATTTCTCAGGTGTAAAGTCTTCTTAAAACTCTTTTTAAAAATATGTTCACTTATTTGTAACTGACACATAATAATTCTACATATTTATGGGGTCATATGTGGGTTCTAAAAATGTTTATGTCATAGAAGTAGAAAGTAGAGTAGTGGTTACCAGGGTCTAGGAAGGGGATGGGGAAAGAAGGATAGGAAGAGATCAGTCAACAGGTACAAAGTCACAGTTAGGTAGGAAGAATAAGTTCTAGTGTTCCATTACACAGTAGGGTGATTACAGTTAACAATAATATACTGTACGTTTCAAAATAGCAAGAATGGAGGCTTTCAAACATTCTCACCACAAAGAAATGATAGGTGTCTGAGAACTATTTCCTTATTAGTGTCTGTGCTGTTCACCTGTTCCTATATACACCCACTTTGGAGACACTGAGCCCCAAAAGTCAGAGGAGGAAGGACAATTTGAAGAAAAAAATTCATCAAAACAGTAAAATATCAGGCCCCTACTTTTGAAGAGACTTTATGAAATACAAAATATGCTTCTCTCTACAAGAAAAAAAAATTATTCTAACTACAGGACACTAAGAAGCAGTCGGTAGTACTTTATCTTACCTAAATTCAGTATAAGAAATCCCCTTGATTTTTGTGATGAGGAAGAGATGGAGGAAGGGAAGGATGAATTGGTGGAGCACAGAGGATTTGGGTGGCAGCAGTACTATTCTGTATGATACTGTAATGATAAATACATGACATTATGCATTTCCAAAACTCATAGACAGGTACAATACAAAAAGGAAATCCTAGTGTAAAATTAAGGTAATAATATATCAAAATTGATTCATAATCATAACAAATGGACCACACTAATGTAATACACCAATAGTAGGAGAAACTATATATGTGGGATGATGGAGGGTATGGGAATTATCTGTACTTTCTGTTCTATGCAAAACTAAAATTGCCATAAAAAGAAAGAAAAAAAAAGAATCAGGTTCAAAAAAGAAAAAAAATCCTTGATTTGGAATGGATCCCTAGAGGAACTAAAACCACATGAACTAGATTCTAATCCAAGATCAGAAGTTCATAATCACATTGCACTTTTTATGCCAGTTATCCTCATGAGTTTTTATCATTATTTAATTTTATGACATCCATCTTCCATTGATATAAGTGCTCATTCAAATGTGTGTGTTGTCTTGTAAAAGTCTTTTCATACATAACTCAAATACATAAATATTTGTCTTTGGTGAACCAGTGCTTCCAAAGTGGGTGTACATAGACTTCACATTGTGATGAATTTGTTTTCCTTAAATGCACAAAATCATACGGCATCAGTGATTCTGAACATGGTGTTAACTTATAATACACCAATGTTAAAACAATAATGAATACTGTGTGCCTATTTTTTATTATTTGCAGGGTTTTTTCTATTTTTGCTACATAATCCCAGGGAACTATCTGAAGCTGGGTTTATTTTTTGTTTGTGGTGGTTTGGTAAAATTCCTTAAAAATATTACTAATCCTAAAAAGCTTAACCCAACTATATGCTGTCTTTAAGAGACCCACCTCACCTATAGAGACACACATAGATTAAAAGTGAAGGGATGGAAAAAGATATACCATGCAAATGGAAACCAAAAACAAACAGGAGTAACTATTCTGATATCAGACAAAATAGACTTTAAACTGAAAATCATTAAAAGACAAAGAAGGACACTACATAATGTTTAAAAGATCTATCCAGCTAAAAGACATAAAAAACATAAATATATATGCACCCAACACTGGAGCACCTAGACATATAAAGCAAACACTCTTAGACCTAAAGAAAGAAATTGGCGCTAATACATTAATAGTGGATAACCTGAACACCTTTCTCTCAATATGGGACAGATCTTCCAGGGAACAATTCAGCAAAAAGACACAGTATTTAGTCAACACCTTAGACCAACTGGGCCTGGCAGATATATACAGAATATTTCACCCAATAACTAAAGAATATAATTTCTTCTCATCAGCTCATAGAACATTCTCCAGGATAGTCCACATAATAGGTCACAAATCCAGTCTCAGCAAATTTTTAAAAATTGAAATCATTCCAAGTATCTTCTCAGACCACAGTGGACAAAAATTAGAAATTAATAATAAGAGAAACTCTAGAAACTATATAAAAACATTGAAACAAAATAATAGGCTCCTCAATGACCTATGGGTCCAAGAAGAAATTAAACAGGATTCAAAAAATTTCTAGAACCTAATGAAAATAAAAATACATGATACAAAAACTTGTGGGATACTGCAAAAGCAGGACTAAGAGGCAAATTTATTGCAATAAATGCTCACATCAAAAGAATGGAAAGACTTCAAATAAATGATCAAACACTATGCCTCAAAGAATTTGAAAAATAACAACAATAGAAACCTAAAGGCAGTAGATGGAAAGAAATAACTGAGATCAGAGCAGAGCTAAGTGAAATAGAAACCCAAAAACAATAGAAAACATCAACAAAACAAAAAGTTGTTTTTTTGAGAATATAAAGAAAATAGACAAACCATTAGTTAGGTTAACAAAAAAAAGAAGAGAGAGGATCCAAATAACAAAAATGAGAAACAAAATAACAACTGATATCACAGAAATATAAGGAATCATTAGAGAATATTATAAACAACTGTATGACAACAAATATGAAAATCTGGAAGATATCAATAAGTTTCTGGACACCTACCAACTACCAAGATAGAAATAAGAAGAGATACAAAACCTGAACAGACCAGTAACAAGCAAGGAGATAGAAGTAGTAATTAGCAATTGTCCAACAAAGAAAAGTCTGGGTGGATGGCTTTATAGCTGAATTCTATTAACCTTTTAAAGAGGAGTTAATACTAATTCTCATGAAACTGTTCCAAACAGTTGAAACAGATGCTATTCTCCCAAACTCATTCTATGAGGCCAACATAACTCTGACGCCAAAAGCACATAAAGACACAACAAAAAAAGAAAATTACAAGCCAATATCCTTGATGAACCTAGATGCTAAAATCCTCAACAAAATACTAGCATTTAGAAAATAGCAACATATTTAAAAAATTATACACTATAATAAAGTGGGATTCATCCCAGGGATGCAAGGATGGTTCAACACCCAAAAGTCAATAAATGTGATACATCACATCAACAAGCTCAAAGACAAAGACCATATGATAATCTCAATTGATGTTGAAAAGGCATTTGACAAAATTCAACATTCCTTCATGATAAAGACTCTCAACAAATGAGGTATAGAAGGAAAGTATCTTAACACAATAAAAGCCACTTATGACAAGCCCACCACCAGTATTACTCTGAACGGGAAAAAATTGAAGGCCTTCCCCTTAAGGACAGGAACAATACAAGGATGTCCACTCTCACCACTTCTATTAAACATAGTACTGGAGGTACTGGCCAGAGCAATCAGGCAAGAGAAAGAAATAAAGGGAATACAAATTGGAGAAGATTAAGTCAAACTTTCCCTATTTGCAGATGAAATGATGCTATATACAGAAAAACCTAAGACTCTACCAAAAAACTCCTAGAGCTGGATAATAATATCAGTAATGTTGCAGTATACAAGTTAAATGCCCAGAAATCAGTAGCATTTATATACTCAAATACTGAATTAACAGAAGAAATAAAGTAAGCCTATCTACAATTGTCACTAAAAAAATACGATACCTAGGGATCAATTTAAGAAAGGAAGTGAAAGTCCTCTACAATGAGAATTACAAATCACTTCTGAAAGTAATTAAAGAAGACACAAAAAGATGCTAAGTTATTCCATTCTCTTGGATTGGAAGAATTAACATTGTGAAAATGTCTATACTATACAAAGTGATCTGCATATTCAATGGAATCTCCATCAAAATACCAATGACATTCTTCACAGAAAGGGAAAAGACAATCTTACCATTCATATGGAAAAAGAAAAAACCCTGAATACCCAAAGCAATCCTGAGCAAAAAAAAAAAAAAGCCAGAGGCATAACTCTGCCTGACTTCAAATTATACTACAAAGCTGTTGTAACCAAAACAGCATGGTACTGGTATAAAAATAGACATTCAGACCAGTGAAGTAGAATACAGAACCTAGAAATCACTCCTCAGGCTTATAAACATCTGATATTAGACAAAGGCCTCAAAAATCTATATTGGGGAAAAGATTGCCTCTTCGACAAGTGGTGCTTGGAACACTGGATATCCATATGCAGAAGAATGAAATTAGATATGCATCTCTCACCATACAGTAAAATCAACTCAAAATAGATTAAAGGCCTAGGTATAAGACCCGAAACTATAAAATTACTAAGGGAAAATATAGGTGAAACACTTCAGCTGTTAGATCAGGGCACAGGCTCTATGAACATGAACCGAAAGCACAAGCAGCAAAAGAAAATAAAAAAGAAATGGGACTATATCACACTAAAAAGTTTCTGCACAGCAAAAGAAACAATCAACAGAGTGAAAGGACAATCTACAGTGTGGGAGAAAATTTTTGCCACCTATGCATCCAACACAGGACTAACATCCAGAATATAAATAGAACTCAAGCAATTATACACTAAAAAAAATCAATGACCCAATTAAAAAATGAGCAAAGGAGCTGAATAGACATTTTTCAAAGGAAGACATACAAATGGCCAACAGATATATGAAAAAAAGCTCAACATCACTAGTCATCAGGGAAATGCAAATTAAAACCACATTGAGATACCACCTCACTCCAGTTAGACTGGCTATGATCAAAAAGACAGCAAATGACAAATGCTGGCAAGGGTGTGGAGAGAAGGGAACACTACTGCACTATTGGTGGGACTGTAAATTAGTTCAACCACTTTGGAAAACAAATTGGAGGTTTCTCAAACAACTATACATAAATCTTTTCCATATGATCCAGCAATCCCTCTTCTGGGTATCTGGATATCCAGAGGAATGGAAATCATCATGTCAAAGAGATACCTTCACTCTCATGTTTATTAAAGCTCTGTTTACAATAGCCAAGACATGGAACCAACCTAAATTTCCATTAATACATGACTGGATAAGGAAACTGTGGTATATATACACTATGGAATACTACTCTGCCATAAAAAAAAAAGAATGAAATACTCCCATTTGCAACAACATTGATGAACCTGGAGAAACTTATGTTGAGTGAAACAAGCAAAGCACAGAGGGATAAATACCACCTGTGCTCACTCATATGTTGGAGCTAAGAGAGAAAGAAGGCAGGAAAGAAAGACCACAGTAGAGCCATGACCCAACAGAGGGAGGGAACATTCCTAGGGCTACAAATTGGAGTTGAGAGGAGAGGGGGAAGGGGAGTAATATTGGGGGATAATTGGAATGGGATAAAGGGTACAAAAGTAATTTCTGGTAATTGGTATGCCCCCAGTATGAATCTGGCCACCACATCATGGGGTGGGGGGACAATCAGCTTTGTATCTCATGAATATTCATAATAAATTTTTGACAAATTATATACTATGATAAAGTAGGATTCATCCCAGGGATGGAACGATGGTTCAACATACAAAAGTCGATAAATGTGATATATCACATCAACAAACTCAGGGACAAAGACAATATGATTATCTCAATAGATGCTGAAAAAGCATTTGACAAAATTCAACATCCTTTCATGATAAAGACTCTCAACAAATTAGGTATAGAAGAAAAGTATCTGAATACAATAAAAGCCATTAATGACAAACCCACTGCCAGTATCATCCTGAATGGGAAAAACTGAGGGTCTTTCTCTTAAGAACAGGAACAAGATAAGGATGCCCATTCTCACCACTTCTATTTAGTGTAGTACTTGAGTTACTAGCCAGAGCAATCAGGCAAGGGAAAGAAAGGGTTTCAAGATTGGAAAAGATAAAATCAAACTGTCTCTTTTGCAGATGACATAATATTATATATAGAAAAAATAAAATCTCTATTAAAAAAAACTCCTAGATCTGGCCAATAACTTCAGTAATGTTGCAGGATACAATATAAATGCCCCCAAATCAGTTGTATATCTCTACTAAAATAATGAACTAACAGAAAGAGAAATAAACAAAGTAATCATATTTACAATTGTCACAAAAAAAATAAAATAGCTAGGGATCGATGAAACAAGGAGTTGAAAGACCTCTTCAATGAGAACTGCAATCCACTTTGAAAGAAATTAAAGACACAAAATGATGGAAAGATATTCCATGCTCCTGGAGTGGACGAATTAACAATGTGAAAATGTCTATACTACCCAAAGTGATCTACAGATTCAATGCAATCCCTATCAAAATACCAATGTCATTCTTCACAGAAAGGGAAAAAACGATCTTATCATTCATATGGAAAAACAAAAGAGCCCGAATAGCCAAAGCAATCCTGAGCAAAAAATATAAATCTGGAGGCCTAACACTATCTGACTTCAAATTATACTACAAAGCTATTGTAACTAAAACAGCATGGTACTGTTATAAAAATAGACATTCAGACCAGTCGGGTAGAATTGAGAACCCAGAAATCACCTGTCAGGCTTATAGCCATCTGACATTGGACAAAGGCAGCAAAACTCTACTTTGAGGAAAAGACTACCTATTCAACAAGTGGTGCTGGGGAAACTAGATATCCATATGCAGAAGAATAAAACTAGATATGCATCTCTCACCATATACTAAAATCAACTCAAAATGGATTAAAGACAAGTATAAGACCCGAAACTGTAAAATCACTAAGGGAAAATATGGGTGTAACACTTCAGCAACTAGGTCTGGGCACAGACTTTATGAAGAGGAGCCCAAAAGCACAAGCAGCCAAAGAAAAAATAAACAAATGGGTATCTACCAAACTAAAAAGCTTCTGCACATCAGAGAGAAATGACAACCTACAGACTGGGAGAAAAAATTTGCTAACTATGCATCTCACAAGGGACTAATATCCATAATATACAAGGAACTCAAATGATTTTATAGTAAAAAGCCAAATAACCCAATTAAAAAATGGGCAAAGGAGCTGAATAGACATTTTTCAAAGAAAGACACATAAATGGCCAACAGGTACATGAAAAAATGCTCAACATCACTAGTCATCAGAGAAATGCCAATTAAAACTACACTGAGATACCACCTCACCCCAGTTAGACTGGCTATAATCAAAAAATGGTGAATAACAAATGCTGGTGAGGATGTGGAGAGAAAGGAACACTCCTACACTGTTGGTGGGACTGTAAATTTGTACAACCACTTTGGAAAACAGTATGGAGTTTCTCAAACAACTACAGACAGATCTTCCATATGATCAACAATCCCACTTCTGGGTATATACCCAGAGGAATGGAAATCATCATGTCAAACGGACACCTGCATGCCCATGTTCATTGCAGCTCTGTTTACAATAGCCAAGACATGGAACCAACCTAAATGTCCATTGATGGATGATTGGATAAGGAAACTATGGTATATATACACTATGGAATACTACTCTGCCTTAAAAAGAATGAAATACTCCCATTTGCAACAACATAGATGAACCTGGAGAAACTTATGTCAAGTGAAATAAGCAAAACACAGAGGAATAAATACCGCATGTACTCACTCATACGTAGGAGCCAAGAGAGAAAGAAGGAAGGAAAGAAAGACCACAGTAGTGCATAGACTTGAAGAAGGAGAGAACATTCCTTGGGCTACAAAATGGAGTGGGGGGAAGGGGTGTGGGGGGGGAGTTTGTGAATAATTGCATAGGGGACATGAGGTACAAATGCAATTTGTGGTAATGAGTATACAGCCAGTATGAATCTGATACCCATATCATGGGCACAAGGGGTGACAATCAGCATTGTATCTCATGAATATTCATTACCAATTAATATATATATATTTCTAATCTTAAACATTTGTGAAGTGTTCTCTCTTCCAATCCAAGCTTCCTATGTATGGTTGAGAAATGTAGGACCAACACAAGATCCAAAACCTTAAATTAGCCTTTTTACCCCCGCTTAGAAGCTTTGCAAGTCAATTCTTTCTTATAAAGGGATTGCATTTCTCCTAACTTCACCTACTTAGTGAAGGTAACTCAGGTCCTCATTTCTCGTGGCAAGTCATAACATGATTTAGTCTGAGGAAACTTCAAAAGGAAAAAGGACAGAAAATAGAAAGGAAAAATACCCAGGTAGTTTTCTCTCTCTCTCTCTCTCTCTCTCTCTCTCTCTCTCTCTCTCTCTCTCTCTCTCTCTCTCTCTCTCTCTCTCTTTTTTTTTTTTTTTTTTTTTTTTTTTTGGTGGCTGGCCAGTATGGGAATCCAAACCCTTGACCTTGGTGTTACATGCTCATCTTTTTTTTTTTTTTTTTTTAATTACTGAATGCCTCTTTGGCTAGTATTTGGAGGATCACTATTTAGTCCTATAACTGACACATTTTTCCAATTTCTCATCATTTTGTTTGCAAACTGCTTAAAAGTCTTATTTCCTCTGTTGAACATTGTTCTCTTTGACTCATTACCAAAATGGACCCTATGCTGTAATCACACAGGATAATGTTGGAAAGTGTGAATATCTAAATGATTTTATTAAGGCATTATTTTTTTCCTTCTGTTTTCAAATTAGTTCTAACAGTTTCTAAAGACATGGTCACAGCTGCCTGAAGCATGTCTTCTTCACTCATAGCATCACCTAGATCACTCCCAAGTGCTCCTGAACTTGTGGTCGGTCTTTCACATGAATGTGAGACCTGTCCTGATGGATCTATCTGCTGTTGTTGCTGCTGCTGCTGTTTTTCAAAATAGGCTTCTCTTCTCTTCTGCAGCTCTTCCAAAGTAAGATTTGTATCTGATGTCGGTGGAATATCTTGCAATATGTTTCTGGAACTACCTTGCACACGGAGTTGAATAGTCCTGTGGAGATCTGCTTCTTCATCTTCCATGTCAATTTCTTGTTGACTTGAGCCCTCTGCAAATCCTCCTCATCTTTATCTAATATTCCTGACCCATAATTTGCTTCTAAGACTTGTTCTAGGTCAGTTTTATGGACTCTCTCCTCTTTTAATTGTGCTAATTTTCTTCAATAGGTTTTGGTCAGTGCATATGTTGGACCCTGAGCATCTGCAGTAGTTGGTCATCTTCACAATCTGGCAGATCACCCTTAACAACAAGTATAGAATAACCTTCCTGTTGTAATTGAGCCAAGAAACGTGTAAGGTATGTATCTGATATTAATTCTGGACCTGTCAAGAGAGAATTCAAGTTAAACTACTGTTTTCCTAATTTTCTAACTGTAAACCAGTGTTCTTTATAATTGCATATAAATGATCTTTCATTTATAGGCTCAATCCTGAGCCTCTGATACTATTTGTCTGGAGCCCTATATGTTCATCTTTAAAATGGGTATGTTAAATGGGCCTGTTGTATAAGATTGCTGTATGAAATTAAATTAAGTAATAAATTTAAAGGGCTTAGACAATGGTTCTCAATGCTGATTGATCATTATAACTACCTGTCAATGTTACAAAATTCACTGACGCTCTGGCCACAGCCTAGAAAGAATTAAATCAGAATCACTATATGTAAGTCCTTTGATAATACTAACATACCAGCTAGAGTAAGAAGAGTCTAGAGGCACGTAGTAAATGCTCCATTAATGTTACCTATTATTATTACTACCATTATTTCCCACTCTCATATTGGAATAGAAATACTTAGTAATACTTGCTTCAGAACTCATATTTATTACCAATAAAATGAGGATTTTTGCTAACCCTGCATGATCACATTCCCCTGCATCGCAGTTGCCCATGGGCAAATATTCTTGTGAATTTATTGGATGTAATTTCCTTTCAATGTTTCCATGCTATTAAAATTGATTTGTGTATCTATAAATAATTTTCTTAAAAACTTACCTAAATGTTATCACACTACACATATTGTTTTCTGAGCATATTGTTTCTTTTACCACAATCCTGTATTTTAAGTCTCTGTGTGAAGTACATACATCCATTTCACACTTTAAATGATGCATAATATTACCTGAGGATGAACTTCAAATTATTTTTCAATTTTTTATTACAGAAAAGCTCAGAAAATTTTTGTGCCTCTCTCCATGTCACACAATTGAAAATTTCTATAACATATATTCATAAATGATAGTAGTTTGCATTGTAAAAATTAATACATGTTACATTTTAATATTAATTACCTACATCTGTTTTCCCAATAGAAAATTGGGCACAATAAAAAAAATGCTCTTATTTTTAAGAAAGATCCCTGAACTCTGTCTACCATGGTCTTTCCATGATAGATGAACATGAAAATTTCCATTTTGTATTGGGAATACTATTTGCATATCTCAGATTTTCACAATGGGCTCAAAAATGCATCACTGTTAATAAAAAACCCTATGATGCACAATACTCATGTGATAAGGTCCCTGTAAACCACCTGGCTCACTCCCCTAATTCACACATAAACTCACCAAATCCCATGAGAAGAAATGGATATTTAATTTACTTAATATAATTTTTTCTAAGTCCATCCATCTTGCTGCAAATGGTAGTTTTTCATTCATTTTTATAGCAGAGTAGAATTCCATTGTACAGAAAGAGAAATACCACATGTTCTCACTTATTTGTAGGAGCTAAAATATATACAAACGGGGAGGCAGGGAAGAATACACAACAATCACAATTCCTTGAACTTGTTAAGACAAGTGAACAGATATGATGTTGATGGGTGGGGGGGAGAGGGGGGTAAAGGGACATGAAAATCAACTACATTGTATATTGATAAATTAAAATTAAATTAAATTTTTAAAAAAAGAAATGGATGTTTCTACCTCATTTTGCTCATCTGAGACTAAAACAGGTTTGAAAAGAAAACAGTCATGTTTGTAGAGGGGATATAGCCCTGGGGTAAGAGTCAGGAGTCCTTTGTCTGAGTCCATATCCCTTATTCACTAGATGTAGAGTGTGTGTAATTCTCTCAATCTCTCTGGGCTGGTTCAGGTAGTCTTTGTCTGAAAATGAGGGAATAAACACTATCTCTAGGATGTGTGTGTCTCACCTAATAGAGGTTTGCCACTTAGTATTCAATTGATATTTTTTAAATTAGATGTAGAATCACTATTGGAGCAACAGGTTTATAGAGGAAATACAATCCCAGGAACGGTTTAAAGGGCTTTTGTTCTATTATAAGCAGAGAAATAGAAGCCTGTCACATCCAAGGGAACTTGTTCATGGAATGAAAGAAAATCCTAAAATGTGTCTCAGTAAATGCAATAAGATTTACTTCCTTTCCTCTCACCCCCTCTTTATTTTGCCTTTCTTTTTATGAAAAACTATAATTTCTTTTATAATTGATTGTTGTAAGTTTCTATTAAACCGGAAATGATAAGTCCCATAGAAAATCCATGACATAGGCTGGCCTGTTAGCTCTGTTGGTTAGAGCACAGCCTTGTAATGCTAAGGTCATAGGTTCGGATCCTCGCACTGGCCACCCACAAAAAAATTAAAGAAAATCCATGACATACATACACACAAGCACTATTTTGTCTTTGGTCTAGTCCTAGAGACAGAACTGAAAGTAATGATAACACAAACAGGAGTCCACCCGGTGTGTGAAAGTCCTGTCGCCTGTGCTCTGTTTTTGTGAACTAAGGAAGGGACTATTCAATATTCTAAAGAGATTGTTGTTTCTGTATTCTGCTCTGTGCCAAGCAAAGTACAGGCTCTGGTGAATCAGAAATGAATGAGACTCAGTTGTTTTCCTCCATGCATTCAGAATCAACCTATATAACCACAAAAATAAAATATTCTCTCAAAGATCTGGGAAAAACCAAACTTAGGAGGGACTGGATATTTTAGCTGAATGATACAGTGTTTAGCCTAGTAAGAAATAATAACAGTGCCTAAAATTCACTTTCCCCTACTATATGAATACTTCACATATTTTAGTTCCAATTATGTTTTATTCTTACTCAGTACATTGTATCTACTGGAGATCAACTCAAATGACCATGAGGCTCAGAGATTCTAAGAGGTGCCCAGATGCCCTGTGTCAAATAAGTAAAGTAAAGAGAAGTAGATTGTAGGATAGTCATTGCTAGACAGGGGTAAGGGGAGGGGGGAGGAAAGGATGGGGAGAGGGTTGTCAGTGGATACAAAATTGTAGAGAGGTAGAAAGCATAAGATCTAGTGCTCTATAGCAATATAGGGAGACACAGCCAACAACAAATTATTATATAACTTCAAGTAGCTAGTCCAGAAGATGTTGAATGTTCCCAAGACAAAGATGTGATAAATGTTTGAGGTGATAGATACGGTAAATAGCCTGATATGATCATTGCACACAGTGTAAATGTACCCAGATATCGTATTATACTCATAAATATATACAATTATCATGAATTAATTAAGAAAAATAAAAACAAAACAGAAAAATTTTTTTCAGACACAGAAGTAGATTAGCGATTACCAGTAACAAGGGGAATGGAAAACTGAGAAGTTGTTGCTTAACTGGAACAGTTTATGTTTAGGATGATGAAAAAGTTTTGGAAAAAGATAGAGGTAGTGGATACACAGCCTTGTGAATGTAATTAATTCCATGCAATTGTATGTTGAAAAACATTTAAAATGAAAATTCTTATGTTACCTAAGTATTACCATGATAAAAAAAAAAAACTCTAAATGTTCTCACCACAAAAAATGAAAATTTTGTGAAGTGATGGACATGTTAATTAACTTGATGTAATTATTCCACAATGCACAAATATAGTATTATAACACATTGAATCCATAAATATACTCAATTATTATTTCTTAATTAAAAAGAAAAGAGAAAATCAAATGATGGGTTTCTGTGGCCATACATTGAACTTCTTTACCCAGTTTTCCTATAGTTCAGAGAATTTAAGCAGAGACTAGAGGTCTATCTCAAGTTTCCAAAATACATCTTCTAAAAGTTTTCTGTGTTCTAACTAAGAATGGAACCTGACACTTACTTAATGTCTTCCCTGGAGATCAAGAGGGGATAAACTACCAAAATGAAGGAGAAAGTGAACAGATGAGGCAAACTCTAGGAGCAGAAGCAAGAGAGAGATCGGCCCTGAATTATCATGTACCAACCCTTTCTGTGATTCCCCCCTGTGACCACAGCTGTTCTCCCTGTGGCTGATCCTGCACTGGGTCTAGGTGCCCGGTGAATAGAGTCTCACCATCTGAATTCAGACCTGACTTCAACCCCTTTCTACCCTAGGATCTAGTAAGAATTACATTAAAATGCTGTGCTCTTATCCTCAACTGTAAAGTGACCATAATGTGAGTTGCTTTTTTTGGAGGAATCATAGTGGTCACGCACATGAAAGGTAACAAGCAGCATAAAAAGCTAAGTTTCATTTGTCATGACAAGAAGTTAGTAGTAGGGTCTAAAATCGGTAAATCCAGAAATATCAATATAAGAAGTTTTCCAGAAATATAGAAATATGTGTCAGAAAAAAAATAGTAAAAAGAATAGAAAGATATTGCCTCTGGTGGGTGAAGGGGTGGAATAAGGGGTACAGGGCACGAGACCTGCGTCGCGTATCATTAGGTGCTCCATCGTAGGATTATTAGTGGTGCTTCATTTTAGGGTAAGTATGGTTTTGTGTCACCTTGATAAAAATAAAAACTTATTTTTTAAGTGTTCAAAAAGAAAAAAAAAACAGCTAATAGACTGGCACTGAGAAGCCATAGGTATAGGTTCACAATATTGTGGTTACTTTCATTCTTTCATTATTACTATCATTATGACCTTCATGATCATTTTGAGTGCTTAGGGGATAGTTTAGAGAAACCTATTTCCTGGTCTGGTGGGACAGATGTCTACAGAAGCTAGAATCATTGGGGAAGAAAGCAAAATTGTGAATGAGAGCTCTTGCATCCCCAGCAGCACCAAAAAAAATTAATGTTACAGGCATCTGAGTTGAAACTTTACATGTTGGAGCCCTTCCATCTGACTATCCCAAATTGTCCCGTTGCTCCTGGTGGTGAGCAAGCAAATTCCTCCAGTCCCTTTTGCATTCAGTGTCTCCCCCAGCACTTACGGGGCTGGACTGTGTCTCTGCTGGGGCACAACCATGAAGTGAGGATCCACTTCCCCTTCCCTGCTTGGTGCGTGATGATGGCTCAGGCTCCGTCCTCAGGACTGGCAGGAAGACACAGTCAGACATGTGCTTCCTGAGCAGACGATGAACCTGGGAGGAGACAGAGATATGGAGCTGACTGGACTGGAACTGGAAACCTGAAGGGCTGGAAGGCATGAGTGGATATTTATAATTGTGTAAGTTTGGGAGCTCAATGCACAGAGCTCATAATTAATCAAGTTGATCCATGTGATTCCAATCTCCAAAGACTTGTTAAGATTAATAGAGAAGGAAAAGAAGAAAAGCAAATGTACTGAAAAGGGTCTGGGCTTTTCCTCTTGTCAGGAAAAGCCTTCCCTATGCTCCTCACTTTTTTTAACCTTCACTTATACATATTTGTGGGGTACAATGTGTTGTTTTGATACATGCATATCCTGCACAGTGATTCACATGAGTAGAGAGCACAGGACCTGTTAGTCCACCACTTCTCCCCTCTGATAACCATTATCCTACTCACAATTTCAATGAGAATCACTTTTTTTTTTAATTCTCAATTCTGACTTCCATATTTCAGGTATGTTATAAAATTCAGGTTCATTTTTTTTTAATTAAACAAAGTAATATGGGACTTTTATATCTGCCAGTCCACAGAATTACTCATGTAATTTGTAGATAATTTGGTCTTATAAATGAAGACTCTGATACAATACCTGTTTTCTCAGTTAAGACTCATGTCTCTAAAGAGAACTTCCATTTTTCTCTCTATAGTCCTGTTGGGGGTGTTAGACTTTCTGTGTTGTAGATGTATGGTTTTCGCCATTTGGCATGATATTCTAATTCTGTCAAGTGGATGTATGTTGGTACATTAGACAACTATTTCTTTGGATGCACTTATCTGGAGACAATGATTTGCTTAAATACTTGAGGGGATCTCACAAATGTCTGCCTTCAAAATGTCGACCACAGTCCTATCAAGGCATGGTTAGAAGAGGATCTGATTGTAACCTCATTCATGAGGATGTTCACTAGCATGTTCACTCATGAGGAGAATTACATTGCCTGTGGTTAGGGTAAACTCTTTCATGTTTTTTCCTTTATGACCTGTAATCACTTTAAGATACTCAGCAAATACTCATGGGCAGCAAAGAACCCAAAACATGCCAGTTATTTTTGAATGAAAGGTCCCACAAAACCAGCAGTTCTCCACCTTGGCTGCATGATAGACTCACCTGGGGTGCTTTTCAAAACCTTCATTCTCATGCCAAACCCCAGCCCAATTAAATCTGAATTTTGGGTGGCGGGACCCCAGGATGAGGAGTTTTAAAGCTCACCACTTACTTCCAAAATGTACTCAAGATTGAAGGCCAGTGACACATATTCTCTCCCATAACCTACATTAATAGATGTGATCAGGGCCAAAATTTTGTGGACAATGGATGTGAACTGTGGAAAGGGTTGAGAGTTGCACATATATTAAAAGGGAGAGAGTTGTGCATTTCTCCAGGATGCCTGTGTTATAGCTGACAGATACAGAAGATTCCATAGGTGTTATAGGATTCAATTTTGCAGTGGTTTAGACACATGTAGAATCCCACAATATTCCTTCCATCGCATTAAAGATGTTCAAAATGAAGCAACATTCAGATATGTAAAATCAGAAGGGATAAACACCACAAGAGCTACAAATGTTATGTGACCAAAGAGGCATGCATACCACCTCCAGATATTTTGTTTTGCAATCTTTTCTAGCCCACAGACTAAAAGTACAAACTGGCCCAAGTACTGAGATTAGGCTGTTCTGCTGAGGGACCTCCAAAAAGCCTTCTTGATGTCCCTGATCCTCAGGTTGTAAATAAAGGGCCTGAGCATGAGGTGACCAACACAGTGTATGTCTCTGAGGCCACCACACCCTTCTTGGGGAAATGTCAGACAGTCAAATTGCAGTACCTCCCAAGGCCTGATGCATAAAATAAGAAAAAAACTGACAGGTGCGACCCACAGGTGGAGGAGGCTTTATGCTTCCCACCTGTTGATGGAACTCTCAAAATTGTGGCATCAATTTGAGGATGAGAAAATGATCCCTGAGAGTAGAACACCACCAAAGATGGCAACAACAAAATGCATTAATATGTTGTTAGTAGAGGTGTCATCACAGGTCAGCTTGAGAAGGTGAGGAGGTCTCAGAAGAAATAAGAAAATTTCACATGTGTACAGAAAGTACAGTGTGGCCTGATTAAGCAGTATAGCTTGGAGTCCAAAAGACTAATGAGAAAAGATACCAAGAGCCACAGAAGCAAGGGTTCATAATGACCAATGCTGCAGGAAGTGACAAATGACCACAAACTGGTTATAGGCCATCACAGTCAGAAGCAGACAATCCATGCATCCGTAGAGGATCAAAAAAGACAACTGAGTCAGGAAGCTCACATAGGAGATGACTCTACTGTGAGTTTGGGTGTCCACAATCATCTTGGGGACAAGGGTGGAAATGAAACAGATGTCAACTAAGGACAGGTTAGAGAGGAAGAGAACCTGGGGGTGTGGAGGTGGGAGTCAGCTGATGGCCAGGATGATGAGCAGGTACCTGTGCACCATCACCAGATACATCAACAGGAACAGCCCGAAGAGAAGGGGCTGTATTTCTGGATCCTCAGAGAGCCCCAGGAGGAAGAATTCCATAACTCCTGTTAGATGCTGTAGTTCCACATGGCAGAGACACCTTCTGGAAAGTAAACAAGGGTTTGTATATGGAGGAAAATGAAGGAGAACACATTTTTTTTTTAAGTTTTTTTTTTTTAATTTTATTTTGTCGATATACATTGTGGTTGATTATTGTTGCCCCTTACCAAAACCTCCCTCCCTCCTCCCTCTCCACCCTACCACCCAACAATGTCCTTTCTGTTTGCTTGTCGTATCAACTTCAAGTAATTGTGGTTGTTATATCTTCTTCCCGCCCCCCCCCCGGTTTTGTGTGTGTGTGTGTGTGTGTGTGTGTGTGAATTTATATATTAATTTTTAGCTCCCACCAATAAATGAGAACATGTGGTATTTTTCTTTCTGTGCCTGACTTGTTTCACTTAATATAATTCTCTCGAGGTCCATCCTTGTTGTTGCAAATGGCAGTATTTCATTCATTTTTATAGCTGAGTAGTATTCCATTGTGTAGATGTACCACATTTTCCGTATCCACTCATCTGATGATGGACATTTGGGCTGGTTCCAACTCTTGGCTATTGTAAAGAGTGCTGCGATGAACATTGGGGAACAGGTATACCTTCGACTTGATGATTTCCATTCCTCTGGGTATATTCCCAACAGTGGGATAGCTGGGTCGTATGGTAGATCTATCTGCAATTGTTTGAGGAACCTCCATACCATTTTCCATAGAGGCTGCACCATTTTGCCGTCACACCAACAATGTATGAGAGTTCCTTTTCCTCCACAACCTCGCCACCATTTATCGTTCATAGTCTTTTGGATTTTAGCCATCCTAACTGGGGTTAGATGGTATCTCAGTGTGGTTTTGATTTGCATTTCCCGGATGCTGAGTGATGTTGAGCATTTTTTCATATGTCTATTGGCCATTTGTATATCTACCTTAGAGAAATGCCTGCTTAGCTCTTTTGCCCATTTTTTAATTGGGTTGCTTGTTTTTTTCTTGTAAAGTTGTTTGAGTTCCTTACATATTCTGGATATTAATCCTTTGTCAGATGTATATTTTGCAAATATTTTCTCCCACTCTGTTGGTTGTCTTTTAACTCTGTTAATTGTTTCTTTGCTGTGCGGAAACTTTTTAGTTTGATATAATCCCATTTGTTCATTTTTCCTTTGGTTGCCCATGCTTTTGGGGTCATATTCATGAAGTCTGTGTCCAGTCCTATTTCCTGAAGTGTTTCTCCTATATTTTCTTTAAGAAGTTTTATTGTTTCAGGGTGTATATTTAAATCTTTAATCCATTTTGAGTTGATTTTAGTATATGGTGCGAGGTATGGGTCTAGTTTCATTCTCCGGCATACAGATATCCAGTTATCCCAGCACCATTTGCTGAAGAGGCAGTCCCCTCCCCAGTGAATAGCCTTGGTGCCTTTGTAAAAGATCAGATGGCAGTAAGTGTGTGGGTTGATTTCTGGATTCTCTATTCTATTCCATTGGTCAGTGTGTCTGTTTTTATGCCAGTACCATACTGTTTTGGTTATTATAGCTTTGTAGTATACCTTAAAGTCGGGTAGTGTTATGCCTCCAGCTTTATTTTTTTTGCTCATCATTGCTTTGGCTATGCATGGTCTTTTATTTTTCCATATAAATGTCTGGATAGTTCTTTCCATTTCTGAGAAAAATGTCTTTGGAATTTTGATGGGGATTGCATTGAATTTGTATATCACTTTGGGTAGTATGGACATTTTCACTATGTTGATTCTTCCAATCCAAGAGCATGGGATATCTTTCCATCTTCTTGTATCCTCTCTAATTTCTCTCAGCAGTGGTTTGTAGTTCTCATTATAGAGATTTTTCACATCCTTGGTTAACTCAATTCCTAAGTATTTTATTTTTTTGGTGGCTATTGTAAATGGGCAGGCTTTCTTGATTTCTCGTTCTGCATGTTCACTATTGGAGAAAAGAAATGCTACTGATTTTTGTGTGTTGATTTTGTATCCTGCTACTGTGCTGAAATCATTGATCAATTCCAAGAGTTTTTTTGTAGAGGTTTTAGGCTGTTCGATATATAGGATCATGTCATCTGCAAGCAGGGACAGTTTGACTTCATCTTTTCCAATCTGGATGCCCTTTATTTCCTTCTCTTCTCTGATTGCTCTGGCTAGTACTTCCAACACTATGTTGAATAGGAGTGGTGAGAGTGTGCATCCTTGTCTAGTTCCTGTTCTTAAAGGAAAAGCTTTCAGCTTTTCCCCATTCAGGATGATATTGGCAGTGGGTTTGGCATATATGGCTTTAATTATGTTGAGATACTTTCCCTCTATACCTAACTTATAGAGGGTCTTTGTCATGAATGAGTGCTGAATTTTATCAAATGCTTTTTCAGCATCAGTAGAGATGATCATATGGTCCTTGTGTTTGACTTTATTAATATGGTGTATCACATTTATTGATTTGCGTATGTTGAACCAACCTTGCATCCCTGGGATGAATCCCACTTGATCATGGTGAGTAATTTTACATATGTGTTGCTGTATTCTGTTTGCTAGTATTTTAGTGAGGATTTTTGCATCTATATTCATCAAGGATATCGGCCTGTAGTTTTCTTTTTTGGTTATATCTTTACCTGGTTTTGGTATCAGGATGATGTTTGCTTCATAGAATGAGTTTGGGAGATTTGCGTCTGTTTCAATCTTTTGGAATAGTTTGTAAAGAATCAGTGTCAATTCCCCTTTGAATGTTTGGTAAAATTCTGCTGTAAATCCATCTGGTCCTGGGCTTTTCTTTGTTGGGAGCCTTCTGATAACAGCTTCAATCTCCTTTACTATTGCTTTGTTCAGGTTTTCTACGTCTTCATGGTTCAGTTTTGGGAGCTTGTGTGTTTACAGAAATTTATCCATTTACTCCAGATTTTCAAATTTGTTGGCATATAGTTGTTTATAGTAGTCTCGAATAATTCCTTGTGTTTCAGATGAATCAGTTGTAATATCGCCTTTTTCATTTCTAATTTTTGTTATTTGAATCTTCTCTCTTCTTTTTTTTTTTGTTAGCCGTGCTAATAGTTTGTCAATTTTATTTATCTTTTCAAAAAACCAACTTTTTGATTCATTGATCTTTTTGTATTGTTTTTTGGGTTTCAATTTCATTCAGTTCGGCTCTGATCTTAATGATTTCTTTCCATCTGCTAAATTTAGGTTTGGATTGTTCTTGTTTTTCTAATTCTTTAAGGTGAAGTGTTAGGTTTTTCACTTGCCATCTTTCCATTCTTCTGAGGTGAGTATTTAGTGCAATAAATTTCCCCCTTAATACTGCTTTTGCAGTATCCCACAGGTTTTGGTATGATGTATCATTGTTTTCATTAGTTTCAATAAATTTTTTGATTTCCTGCTTGATTTCTTCTTGGACCCATATGTCATTAAGTAGAATGCTGTTTAATTTCCATGTGTTTGTATAGATTCCAGAGTTTCGTTTGTTATTAATTTCTAGTTTTAATCCATTGTGGTCTGAGAAAATACATGGGATAATTCCATTTTTTTTTAATTTATTGAGACTTGATTTGTGACCTAATATGTGATCTATATTGAAGAATGATCCATGTGCTGAGGAGAAGAATGAATATTCTGAGGTTGTTGGATGGAATGTTCTGTAGGTATCTGCCAATTCCAATTATTCTAGAGTAAGGTTTAGATCTTGTGTTTCTCTACTGATTCTTTGCCTAGATGATCTGTCTAATATTGACAGTGGGGTGTTCAGGTCCCCTGCTATTATGGTATTAGTGTCTATTTCCTTCTTTAGGTCTAATAGAGTTTGTTTTATAAATCTGGCTGCTCCAACATTGGGTGTGTACATATTTATGATTGTTATGTCTTCTTGATGGATCAGTCCTTTTATCATTAAGTCCTTTTATCATTAAGACAATGTCCCTCATTGTCTCTTTTTATGGTTTTTAGTTTAAAGTCTATTTTGTCAGATATAAGAATAGCTACTCCAGCTCGTTTTTCTTTTCTGTTTGCATGGTAAATCTTTTTCCATCCTTTCACTCTTAGTCTATGTGAATCTTTATGGGTGAGGTGGGTCTCTTGAAGGCAGCATATAGTTGGGTCCTCCTATTTGATCCAGTCAGCCAGTCTGTGTCTTTTAATTGGGGAATTTAAGCCTTTTACATTAAGAGTTGTTATTGAAAGGTGTTGATTTATTCCTAGCATTTTATTGGTTGTTTGGTGGTCTTAGGTGTCTTTTGTTCCTTGCTTTCTGATTTACTGTTTGGTTTCTGTGTTTGTTGGTTCCTTAGGTTATAGATGGTGTTTTTGTTTGTTCGTTTTCTCTTCATGAATGCCATTTTTATTATACTAGTGGGTTTTGATTTTTCTTGGGTTTTTATGGCAGTGGTAGTTATTTTTCAGGAACCAAACCCAGTACTCCCTTGAGGATTTCTTGTAAGGGTGGTCGTGTGGTAGTGAACTCCCGCAGTTTTTGTTTGTCTGAGAAATATACTATTTGCCCTTCATTTCAGAAGGATAGCCTTGCAGGGTAGAGTATTCTTGGCTGGCAATCTTTGTCTTTTAGTAATTTGAATATATCATCCCATTCCTTTCTAGCTTTTAGGGTTTGTGATGAAAAGTCTGGTGTTAGCCTGATTGGGGCTCCCTTATAGGTGATTTGACGCTTCTCTCTTGCAGCTTTTAAGATTCTCTCTTTGTCTCTGAGTTTTGCCAATTTGACTATAACATGTCTTGGAGAAGGCCTTTTTGGGTTGAATACGTTTGGAGATCGTTGATCTTCCTGGATCTGAAGATCTGTGATTTTTCCTATACCTGGGAAGTTTTCTGCCACTATTTTGTTGAATATGTTTTCAATGGAATCTCCATTTTCTTCCCCTTCTGGAATACCCATGACTCGGATATTTGAGCGCTTAAGGTTGTCTGATATCTCTTTCAGGTTTTCTTCAATGTCTTTGATTCTTTTTTCTTTCTTTTTGTCTGCTTGTGTTATTTCAAACAGCCCATCTTCAAGTTCAGAGGTTCTGTCTTCAACTTCGACAAGCTTGCTGCTTAAACTCTCCGTTGTGTTTTTTATTTCACTGAATAACTTCTTCAGTTCGGCAAGTTCTGCTACTTTTTTTTTCAGGACATTGATTTCCTTGTACATTTCCTCTTTCAGGTCCTGTATACTTTTCCTCGTTTTATCATGATGTCTAGCTGAGTTTTCTTGTATCTCATTCAGTTTCCTTAGAATTATCACTCAAAATTCCTTGTCAGTCATTTCAAGGGCTTCTTGTTCTATAGGACCTAGAGTTTGAGATTTATTAACTTTTGGTGGTGTACTTTCTTGATTTTTTGTATTTCTGGTATCTTTTTTTTTGATGTTCATTCATTGTGGCAGGGGGTTTCACAGTCCACCGGTTTGAGACTATTGACTAACTAAGATGTTGCTGTGGTTGCCAAATTGGTATGGCTACCTCCGTGAATGCTCAGTTGGCCTCTAGTGCCTTGTGTGTGTGTGGTTGCCTCAGGTCTTGGGCCTCTCCGGGGAGCCACCTCTCTGGTCAGCATGGACTCTGCTGGGCTGCTGGATCATGGGGCGGTACCGCAGGGTTTGTGGTCTCTGCTGAGCTTCCACTTCCTGTGCAGGACTTCTCCCTGTTCTGTGCTCTCTGGCCCGGGCTGTTGGATCATACAGTTGCGACCCCACAGGATATGTGGTTTCTGACGAGTCTCCGCCTCCCTAACCAGACGACTCCCCGCTCTGTGCGCACTGGGCTGGGCTGGGACGTGTCTTCTGCAACCCTTGTCTATCAGCTGGGCCTTCAAGACCCTGCTCGGCACCGCATTGCCCAGGAAGTCTACCAGGTTTCTGCTAGGCACCGACGACCGGTCGCTCTGGGTGCCTTTGTAGCACTGTGTAGATCTTTCTCGGGACTTATCACCTTCCTCCTGGTATTGCGGTTATTTGTGTACTTGTCTTATCTCCCACACCAGAGTGTGAGCTCCTCGGGGGAGGAGCCCACAGCACATGGTTCACCTTTGTATCCCCTCAGCCCGGACGAGTCCAGTGCCCGCCTGCAGTCAGCTCTCCGGCAGGTTCAAGCGAACTTGGGAACTCTCCAACCACACTATTCCTAACCAGAAATCAGTTAGGCGTTTTTCCAAACTGGTGGCCGCAGAGATGGTATCTGCCTCCCAGTAACAGGAAGTTTACCGGGGCCGGAGCCCAGGGTATGGTGGAGTGACAGTCGGCCCAGCCCGTACTTCCTTGCCCTCCCGACGCTGGCCAGGGATGCCCCACGCCACCAGCCCCGCCAGAGTACCTCGGAGGGAGTGGGAGGGGAGGCCGGCCTACAGGCCCCGGGAAGCCACTCGCCAGGGCAAGCAAGTGGGAAGATTCAGTGAGGAGCCGAGCCGGGCGAGGAGGACAGGCTTGAAAACCTCAAGACATCCACTTTCCTTGCACTCTCATGCCACTTCAGACCAGCTTAGGAGCCATGCTATGCTGCCCCAGACAAGAAGTTCCTCATACTAGGAATAAAACTTTTATACTCTCCTGAGTGTGTGGCATTATCAGCCTCAGCATCCAAAGCAAATTCTGGGTGGGAGTCCATCCTGTCTCTGCAGAGTGTCCACAACCCTTGATGTAGGAAGTGGGGCACTCAGACAACAACCCCCACCACCGGGGTATTTCTTCTCCTGCTTTGGCTGCTAACTGGTGCTGCTGCCTGGTGGCTGCCCTGCACTTTGAGCTGCTGGCTCTGGCCAGCTTGTGCTTTGGGCTGTGCCAAGTAGTGGTAGAAACTTTTAAATGAGGTCAGTTAGATCTATAAGAGAGAGCCAGAAGGACCCAATAAATACAGCCCAGCACAGCACAGCTCCTAAGCTGGTCTCAAGTGGCATGAAAGTGGCTGGCTTGAGGTTTTCATTGTGGTTAGGGAGTAGGTTTGGCATGGGAGGTCCTACATGCAGGCACAGACTTGTGTGGTTTGCATCTCCTGCCGGTGCCAGAAAGGGGAACCCTGAGGCTTCTTATCAACTTGCCAAAGCATTGGGCAGAAGGAGAAAAGGGAGGCATGGGGCTTAAAAGCTATCAGTATTCAAACATCCAGAAAAATGGAGTTAGACCCTTTATTACATGGCTCTTATACAGTCTTTGTAAATGGTTCACCACGAGGGAATTTAATGCATTGCATTTGGATAAAATAAAGGACACTTGACTGCTTATTAATATCTTTCAATGGAACAATTTTTTTTCTTTAAGGGAGAAGACTATTTCTTATTTCTTATGTTTCCTTCAAAGGAGGGAACTAATAGTTTAGTGTGTTTAAGAAGTTCTTAAATCTCTAAGTATCTATCCTCACTCCTGTAAATTCTTCGTCCAAATGTTTCCAAATGGGAGGTCTACAGAAACAGGTCAATGGAGCAAACTAAGAAGGAGAGGGTTCTAAGAAAAATGTGTTTCCACAACTGAAAAGCAGTGCTACAGGTCCTCAAATGTGAGTGCTTTACTTATGAACTGCTTGAATACACAATACAGACACACTGATGGGTGCCTGAATGTTTCCTATGTACCAACCCTTGTTTATTTTCCAGAAGGTGTCTCTACCATTTGGAATCACAGAATATAACAGGAGCTACGGAATTCCTACCCCTGGGACTTTCTGAGGATCCAGAACTTCAGCCCCTCCTCTTTGGGCTGTTCCTGTCCACGTACCTGGTCACGGTGCTCAGGAACCTGCTCATCGTTCCGGCCGTCAGTTCTGACTCCACCTCACGCCCCCAGTTACTCTTCCTCTCTAACCTGTCCTTGGCTGACATCTGTTTCATTTCCACCGTGGTGCCCAAGATGATCGTGGACATCCAAACTCACAGCAGAGTCATCTCCTAGGTGTGCTGCTGACCCAGATGTCTTTTAAAAACCTTGTTGCATGCTTGGACAGTGCACACCTGACTGTGATGGGCTGCGATTGGTTTGTAGCTACCTGTTATCACCTGCACTATGTGGTCATAGAGACACACTGCTTCTGTGGCTTGTTGGTCTTGTTGTCTTTCTTCATCAGTTTTCTGGACTCCAAGCCTCACTGCTTAATCACGTGACAACATACTTTCTGTACAAATGTGGAAATTTCTCATTTCTTCTGAGACCCTCCTCAGCTCCTCAAGCTGGTCTGTGACAATACCTCTCCCAACAACATATTAATGTATTTTATTGGTGCCGTCTTTGGTGGGGTTCCACTCTCAGGGATCATTTTCTCTTACACTCAAACTGTTTCCACAATTCTGAGAGTCCTGTCAACAGGTGGGATGTATAAAGCCTTCTCCACCACTGGGTCTCACTGTCAGGTGTTTTCTCATTTTATGGAGCATGCCTTGGGGCTGTACCTCGATTCAAGTGTCTGATATTTCCCCAAGAAAGGTGTGGTGGCCTCAGTGGTATGCACTGTGGTGACCACCTCATGCAGAAGCTCTTTATCTACAGCCCGAGGACCAGGGACATCAAGAGGGTTTTTTGTAGGTCCCTCAGTAGAACAGCCTGATCTCAATACCTGGGCTGTTTTTGTTGTTGTTTTTGTTGTTGGTGGTGGTGTTGTTTTGTCTGTGGATTAGATAAGATTGAAAACCAAACATCTAGATTTAGAAAGTATCCCCCTTTGGTCACATAATATTTGTAGCTCTCATGGCTTTTATCCCTTTTGGTTTTTCATATCTGAATGTTGCTTCATTTGGAACATCTTTAAAGGGATGGAAGGAATATTGTGGGATTCTACATGTGTCAAAACCGCTGCACAATTGAATCCTATAACAGATGTGGAATCTTCTGTATTTGTCAGCTATAACACAGGCATCCTGGAGAAATGCACAATTATCTCTTTTTTAATATACACACAATTCTCAAACCTTTCCACAGTTGTCCATTGTCCACAAAATTTTAATATCAATCACATCTATTAATGCAGGTTATGGGACAGAATGCATGTCACTGGCAGTCAATCTTGGCTTCATATTGGACTGGAGTTTGACATGAGCAGGAAGAATTTGCAAAGCACCTCAGGTGAGTCTACTGTGCAACCAAAGTAGAGAAGTATTGATCCTTGCCAGATCTTTCATTCAAAGATGACTGGTATGTTTTGGGTTCTTTGCTGCCCGTGAGCAGATGCTGAAGACGTTAAAGTGATCAGAGGTCATAAAGGAGAAAATATGAGATTGCCCTCACAACAGGCAGTGTGGTTTTTCTCATGAGTGAACATGCTAGTGTACATCCTCATGAGTGAGCTTAGAACAAGATCCTCTTCCAATCACGCCTTGAGATGATTGCAGCCCTGGTCTACGTTTTTAAGGCAGACATTTGTGAGACCCCCTGAAGTATTTAAGCAAACCATTACGTTTCCAGATAAGTTGCCCAAATAAATCATGGTCTAATGTTACCAACATACATCCATTCGACAGAATTAGAACGTCATTCAAAATAACAAAAAAATACACCTCCAACACATAAAATCCAAAACCCCCAAACACGACTATAGAAAGAAAAACTGAAGTTCTCCTTAGAGACCTAAATCTTAACGGAGAAAATAGATGTTGTATCAGAGTCTTTATTTATAAAACTTAATTCTCCATAAATTACATGAATAACTCTGTGGATTGGCAGATATAAAAGACACACATTGCTGTGTTTAATTACAAAAATGTATCTGAATTTTATAAGATTCCTGAAACATGGAATTCAGAAATAAGAAATACAAAGAAAAAGTGCTTTTCACAGAAATAGAGAGTAGAATAATGGTTACCAGATGGGGTAAGGGGTGGGAGGGGGACGAGAAGTGGGGACTAATGGGCATGAAACTGTGCTGTGTACCCTAAGTGGAGCATCGTGCAGTGTGCACATGTACTGAAACAACACATTGTACCCCAAGTATATGTACAAGACAATTTTAAAAAACAAAAACAAAAAGAGGTGAGTAGTACAGGCAAGCCTCTTCCTGACACGAGGAAAAGCCCAGACTATTCCTTGTATATTCACTGTTCTTTTTTCCTTCTGTATTAACATGTATATTTTTTTAATTATTTTCTCATTCTGTGCTACAGGTATGTCCTGCTTTGCCGACTTGTATGAATAGCAATTTGGAAGCAGGATTTGCATTGAGCCTTTCATAGCCCCTGATAGAGTAATAGGTATATTAAAGCTATTTAATTGGTAATTCTAGAATTAAATAAATTAAGAATTCAGTTACCAATTTACCACTATTTCATATTTAAAGGTTAAACATTAAGGGTTGGATATTTTGCAAGGGATCAAGAAGGTATATGAGCAGGAAGATAAAAATTCTGCATAAAACAAAGACCCCAAATGATTATAAACTATATCCATTCCCATCTTCATTCAAAATTTTATGTTCAGAAGTTAGTTTTAATGAATGCAACATATACTGCTTTTAGTATCAATGGAAACATAATTAGAGAACATCAATTGCACGAAGGACCTAGACTGACGTAACTTTTAAAAAATGAAAATTCCTCGGCATGTTTATGATTCACAATAAATAAAAATCTGTCTCTCAATATTATCCTTCACATTTTTTAAATGATGCATTATCGATCGTACATATTTTTGGAGTACTGCGTTGACTGCCATCACCTGTGTACAACCTGTGATGATCGAATCAATATTATTAACATATTTATTATGACAAATCATAACTATTCTTTGTTCCCCTTACCCAGCATTTCCCAGCCCACCCTCCCCTTCCCCTCCTACTTCTAGTTAATATTAACAAGTCTTTGGAGATTGGAATCAGGTGGACCAATCTGATTAATTATGAGCTCTGTGTATTGAGCTCCCAAACTCATACAATTATACATATCTACTCATGCATTCCAAACCTTCAGTTTTCCAGTTCTAGTGCAGCAGGCTCCATACCTCTGTCTCCTCCTCAGGTTCATTGTCTGCATCAGGAGCCTCATGTCTGACTCTGTCTTCCTGCCAGTCCTGAGGACAGAGCCTGAGCCATCATCACACAACAAGCAGGAAAGGGGAAGTGGATCCACACTCTGTGGTTGTGCCCTGGCAGAGACACGGTGCAGCCCTGTAAGTGCTGGGAGAGACACTGAGTGCAAAAGGGACTGGAGGAATTTGCTTGCTCGTCGCCAGGAGCAGCGGGACAATTTGGGATGGCCAGATGGGAGGGCTCCAACATGTGAAGTTTCTACTCAGATGCCTGTGATGTTAATTTTTTTGGTTCTGCCAGGTGTACAAGAGCTCTCATTCATAATTTTGCTTTCTTCCCACACTGATTCTAGCTTCTGTAGCCATTTGTCCTGCCAGAGCAGGAAATTGGTTTCTCTAAACCATCCTCTAAGCACTCAAAAAGATCGTGAAGGTGATAATGGTGACCATAATGAAATAATGAAAGTAACCACAATATTATGAACCTATACTTAGGGCTTCCAAGAGACAGTCTCTGAGCTAAGATTTTCTTTTTTAAACATTTAAAAAATAAATTTTAATTTTATTAAGGTGACACAAACCCATACTTCACCTAAAATTAAGTACCACTAATAATCTTATGATGACACACAGTAGTCTTTAGCCCTGTACTCCTTACTCCACCCCTTCACTCTGGCTGTCCAGAGGCAATTTCTTTCTATTTGTTTAACTATCCTTTCTGGACTTTATTTCTGTATTTCTGAAAGACTTCTTATATTGATATTTCTGAATTTACCAATGTTAGACCTTCTTAGTACCTTCCTATAATGACAAATTAAACTTAGTTTTTTATGTTGCTTATTATCTCTCATCTGCATAACTATCATGACCCCTCCCAAAAGAAAATGACACATGTTATTTTACTGTTGAGGATAAGAGCACAGCATTTTAATGTAATTTGTGCAAGATCCTGGGGTAGAAAGGGGGTGAAGTCAGGTCTGAATTTAGACAGTGAAATTGCATTCACTGTGCACCTAGACAGTCTTTTTCCTGCCAACCCAACCTGGCATTTCTCACCCTCTCAACCCAGGCAGAGATCCCTGGTCAATGTGCTAATCTCTTTGGGTTTCTGGCAGACCACAGAAGAGAGCAGGGGTGACTGCATTGCATCAGCTATGGGAAGAATGGCTGCAGTCACAAGTGGGAATCATGGTAAGAGTTGGTACATGATAATTCAGGACCGATCTCTCTCTTGCCTCTGCTCCTATAGTTTGCCTCATCTGTTCACTCCCTCCTTCATCCGTGTAATTTATCCCCTCTTCATCCCCAGAGGAGGCATTAAGTAAGAGTCTTGGGTTCCATTCTTAGTTAGAACACAGAAAACTATTAAAAGATGTACCCTAGGAAGCTTGGAATAGACCTCTGGACCTCTGCTTAAACTCTCTGGAGTACAGGAAAACAGGGTAGAGAAGTTCAGTGCGTGGCACAGAGACCCATCATTTAATTTTTTTTCTTTTTAATTAACAAATAATAATTGTCTATATTTATGGGATACAGTGTGATATAATCCCTATCCCCTTACCACTCTCTAGCAACCACTATCCTACAATCTACTTCTGTTTACTCTATTTATTATCTGGATGACATAGGACAAGGTCTTAGTATCTCTGAACCCCAAGGTCATCGGAGTTGATCTCCAGTTGACAGAATGTATTGAGTAAGAATTAAACATAATTGGAACTAAAATATGTGATGGATTCATATAGGAGGGGAAAACAAATTTTAGGCATTATTATTATTATTTACTAGACTAATCACAGTATCATTCAGCTAAAATATCCAGTCACTCCAAAGGTTGGTTTTTCCCAGATCCTTGAGAGAATATTTTATTTTTGTGGTTATATATGTAGATTCTGAATGTCTGGAGGAAAACAACTGAGTCTCACACATTTCTGATTCACCAGAGCCTATACCTTGCTTGTTGAATAGACCCTTCCTTGCTTCACAAAAACGGAGCACAGGCGACATAGCTTCCATACATTGGGTGCTTTCTTATTTGTCCTGTCATTGCTTCCAGCTCTGTCTCTAGAACTAGACAAAAGACAAAACAGTGCTTGTGTGTATGTATGTCATTGATTTTCTTTGTTTATTTTCCTTATTTTTTGGTGGCTGGCCAGTGTGAAGATCTGAACCTGTGACATTAGCCTTACAAGTCTGCACTCTAACCAACCAAGCTAACCAGCCAGCTTATATCACAGATTTTCTATGGGACCAATCATTTCTCATTTAATATAATCTACAATAATCAATTATAAAATAAATTATAGAGAATTTCACAAAAATTAAGGACAAAATAAAAAGGGGGAAACACAGAATGAAGTAAATCTTATTGCATGGATTGAGACACATTTTAGGATTTTCATTCATTCCGAGAACAAGTTCCCTTGGATGTGATAGGCTTGTACTCTGCCTATAATAGAATGAAAGCTCATTAAACCATTCCTGGGATTTTATTTCCTCTATAAACCTGCTGCTCCGATAGTGATTCTACTTGTAATTTTTTAAATATCAACTGAATATTTATTAGGTGGCAAACCTCTATCAGGTGACACACATATCCTAGAGATAGGTGTTATTCCTCCCGTTTTCAAGTAAAGACTACAAGTCCAGAGAGGTTGAGAGAATTACACACACTCTACATCTATTGAATAAGGTATATGGACTCAGACAAAGGTCTCCCGACTCTCATCCCGACTCTCATCCACAAACATTTTGATTATTTTCTTTTCAAAATATGCTTTAATCTTAGATGAGAAAAGGGAGAAAGTACCTTCCATATCTTCTCATGGGATTTGGAGAGTTTACCTGTGAATTAGGGGGATGAGTCAGGTGGTTTGCAGGGACCTTATCACATGAGTATTGTGGATCATAGGGGTTTTTGTTAATAGTGATGCATTTTCCAGCCGATTCTGAAAATCTCAGATATGCAAATATTATTCCCAATACAAAATGGAAATTTTCATGTTGATTGGTCATGGAAAGACCATGGCTAGACAGAGTTCAGGGATCTTTCTGATTCTATATCTTAATAATAAGAGCATATTTTTATTGTGTCTGATTTTCTACTGGGAAAACAAATGTATGTAATTAATAGTAAAATATAACATGTATTAATTTTTACAATGCAAATCACTATCTCTTATGAACCAAACTTATAGAAATTCTCACTTGTGCGATATGGAGAGAGGCACAAAAATTTTCTGAGCTGTTTTGTGATAAAAAGTTGAAAAATAAATTGAA